>NW_028261390.1:23793530-24138530 GCF_051295495.1 Thamnophis sirtalis
ACCTCCAAGGTTTCTTTCAATTCTGTTATTCTATTCTATTCTATTCTAGTGCAGGAAATGCAACAAAACTATTATTAAAAATGAATCCAGGTACCTATCATGATAGAAGGCTTTCTAATGATTCCATTTTAAAAAAAAATCTTGCTTAATGATGAAGCTGAATATCAGGAAAGTAAAAGAATCTGTCCGAACATCCAGCTTTGGCCACTTTAGAAGAGATTAACTTTAAGGAACTCCGGTTGTTTAACTATTTCAGGTTCATAAGCCTAAAAGAATGTTAAAATCATCTACCAATTGAACCCTCTCTGCATCATTGATGGATGGTTAGTCTGAGAATTCAGGCAATTTAGCTGTATCTAGTTTTGGATTTTTCACTATTGCAAGAAATCACAGCAAATACAGTTTATTCTCAGCAATAGCTACCTCTCTATTCTTTCATTTTATTTCATTTGTCAACATAAAAAGGTTTCTCTTTTTGCAGGTTAATTATTGTATGTGGAGACATTTTTTGGGGTGCACCTATTCCTGGGAATTCCAGCTGAAGAGAATTTATTACTAGCCCTGCCACCAGGTGAACTGTCACCTTTCCAGGGGTGGGCTGCTGAGGGTTTGCAGGGGTTCAGGAGAATCTCTAGCTAAGATTCTGTGCAGTTCGAAGAACCCTCAAATCCCACTCCTAGCTGGCCCTGCCCCACCAACTCCACCCCTCCCAGGAGTCTCCATGCGGCCCGTTTTGAATCCAGATAAGTGCAGGGCATGCACAGAGACTCAGGGAGGGCAAAAAATGGACCTAATGGATGTTCGGGAAGGCCAGAAATGGGAGCCTGGGGAGACCATTTTCACCCTACTGGCTAGCAGTAATGACTACTATAAAGTCTATATTAGAGGTGAACCAAAAACATTGAGGGTTTAGATTGAAAAGATATAAAATTGGAAATTCAGAAAGTCAAATACAAGACAAGAACAAAAAGGAATAGAACAGGTACCATATGTTAAGGCTTTGGATCAAAGAGTACATATACAACTAATACATATAAATAATGTTGCTCATATATGATCTTGCTATATTATCAAATTCAGAATCTTTAAATCCCAACAATAGTTGTTTATATCTTCAAACTGAAATGAACCTAGACACTTTCTGATATATGACGCTGAAGTTTGTTTACATCATGGCAAAAGTAATGGAACACGTCCAATGGGCAAAGGTCCAGTTTTTTGACTGATGGTAATAGAATGCAGCTGTTCTGGCCTATTTATGAATGGAGACAATTCATAATTCACATTTTGCTTATAAAGAAAGTGTGTTTAAATAATGTTTGCCCTTTGAAATGAAGCCTTGTAAGTTTGCAAGCCAAGGTAATATACCCATCTCTCTGCTCCACTCTCTAGAGCATTCATCTGGTATTCAGGAGTGGAAGTCTCTTGAGGACAAGAAAATACTCCATCCTTCAAGTTTTATTTGTTTGTTTGTTTGTTTGTCAAACATGTACAAGATAACAAATATAGGTATGAACATAAACATGAACAAAGGAAGTAAATACAGATAAATGGGAACAGTTAGACAGGGCCGATAGGCACACTGGTGCGCTTATGCCCACCCCCTTTAGGGACCTCTTAAGAATGGGGTGAGGTCCATGTAACCAGTTTGAGATTGAAGCTGTGAGGGTTTGAGACTGTAACAATGGAATCGTGTAGAGCATTCCAGGCATTGACCACTCTGTTGATGAAGTCGTATTTTCTGCAATCGAGTTTGAAGCAGTTTACATTGAGTTTGTATCGATTCTTTGCCCATGTATTATTGTGGTTGAAGCTGAAGAAGTCATTGACAGTCAAGACATTGTACCAGACAATTTTGTGTAGTAAGCTTAGATCGAATTCTTAGATGGCAGAATTCCAGATTGACCAAGCCCAAAATTTCAAGCCTGGTGGCATAGGGAATTCTATTGTGAGTGGAGGAGTGGAGTACTCTTCTCATGAAATACCTCCAAACCCGCTTAATCATGCAAATGTCAATATACAGTGTGGGTTCCAGGCAGATGAGCTATAGTCAAGAATTAGTTGGGAAAGATTTTGTATCCTCTAGTTGGCAATACAATGTTACCAGAGAAGAAGCTTCACAAAATTAGGTTAACAACTCTTAATGCTTTTTTTTTTTTTTTGGCAATGTTGTTACAGTGAGCTCTGGGGCTTAGATCGTTTTAGATAGAGTGAGGGTTGTCTACGAAATAGTTTCTGCCCAACTTATATTTGGTGTTCTGATTTTTATTGCCAATATGTAGGACAGAGCATTTATTAGTTGAAATTTGGAGTTGCCAATTACAACTTACACGTTACAAACTATGAAATATATAAACTATGCCTTGAGATTGAGGGTTTGGGAGGCTTTGATGGAAGGAAAGATAATTGGCCAAGCGATTATAATTTAATCATTTTAATTATCAACAGTTCTAATATTGGGGGAAAATAGTGTGACAGCAGAAAATTAATCAATGCCCTTGGCAAGGTGAACATTAAAAAACATTGATGATCATCTTTGTTATGTAATACCTCACAATTTAAGGTGCTAGTTGTTCTGTTGAATTCTGAGTTCTTGTTTCTGCTTGTTTATTTTTCAGTGTACACATTTTAGGAACTGGAGAACAATGCCATTATTTGTATTTCAGATTCAGACTGTTGTGTATCAGCAGTAAAATAGAATAAATCACCATCTAGAAATTGCATAAGGCTATTCATACTATTCCCAAATAATGATGATCAACATCAAAAGCAGAGAATTACTCTAAGAACTGGGGTCCTACAGATAGAAGTGTGTTTGTAGGATATTTGTCACATATCCTACAGACATTTTCCAAAATTAGTGCTGATGCCATGGAATGGTTTCTCATTAAGATCAGAATGGTACAATCAACGTCCCAGGTAAATCAGACAAGAAACCCAACAATATGAATGAATTATATTTCATTGATAAGGCACTATTAACAGAATCTTGCAAGTCTGAACATACTAAACTCCTCCTGTCTCTTTTTACCACCTGATGAGTTAGGATGGATCCTTTTTAAGACTTTTTTTTCTTTGCCCATTATTCAGCTGTGAGTTTCCCTCTTCCACCTTTTAACTGATTGTTCCCTAACCAGCATTTCTTTCCCTTACCTGCCAAGGTCATTCTCACATAATATCATTGGTGCCTTTCCTGGTAGCTTTTAGGAAGTTAATCAAAATGGAATTTTTAACAGAGACTTTCAGTAATATAACCAGTGGTTCCTGTTCTTATTGTTGATCTGTATTACTTTGGTTTTGTGATTTGGATTGTATTTTGTTTTAATTCTGAAGTTTTCATTGTCACATAGTAACTACCAAAAATCATGGGTTTGCTGTGGAATTAAATTCAGACCAATCAATCAATATTTGAAATTCACCTTCCAGAATTCTCAGTAATGGACAGGCTGGTTTGGGATTTTGGGAATTACAAACCATAACTGAAACTTATGCACACACAAAAAAATCAGATAGTTGTAATAACTTAAATGGTAAGTTAAAATCTGACAATTTTGTTGTGTTTGTTTGTGTGTGCAATAAAAGGCATCATGACAAAAAACCATCCCCTCAAACGCAGAAATCATAAAAAAGATGCTACAATGCACGGAAATGGATAAATTAATGATGGAACTAAGGGATAGAGAAGAAACACAGTATTGTAAGATATGGAATAGGTGGTATAATTGGCTCGAAAAGAGATGTAAAATTAATGCTTAATGAGTGTATAAAAGGAAATGGTATATATTCAGAAATCAATAGAGATGTAAGTGTTATATGTATGTTATATATATATATTCTAAAAATAATAATCATGAAACAAGGAAGTATATGTACAAAACAATCTGTAAAATGGAAAAGTAGAAATTAGAAAAAAAATATTGATAGCGGAAAGCTAAAATTGTAATTTTAATGTTTAAAAATGCTGAATAAAAATGATATTAAACAAAAAGGCATCATGACTAGTGCAATTTCTGCTCTGAACATTAAACCATAACAAGTGCAGTTGGCTTATTAGCTCAGTTTATTTTCAGAAAAGTTCTAATTTTCAATAACAGATGCTTTGTATTATACATTGGCACCTTTTGCTAGATTATTTGAGGAATAACAACGAAGCCCAATATTTACAGCTTTATAGATCTGTATTTGTTTTATTGTTTATCATTCTGAAATCTCAGCAGGACTACTTGTGCCAAATGTAATTTAAATCAGCCATGGTTCCCAGCTGTTGTCGGTCTCCATGTAGCTTCACCTGTATGGAATCAGGAAATAGAGGCTACACAATATTTTATGTTATTTAAGATCAGGAAGCTTGTAATGGAATATCAATCTAGACAAGGAAGCCATATCATCTTGATGGAATTCCCTATTAAAGAATGTATAAATATGTAAATAATATAAATATTAATTTTTATATAAACACCATATTTAGATTTAGATTTGTCTATCAGCTAGAAATCATTTCTATCTATTTCCCTTTTCTTTCTCCTTTTAGTTCCACAAATTATGGGTGGGCATTAATTAAAATTCTGTTTATTGAATTATTTGACATTGGTTTGCTGGGCATTAAATGATTTCAATTGAAATTAGCAACAAATATGTATTTTCAACTGCTCCCTACCTCCTGCAAAGAGGCAAAACAGAATGAATGCTACCAAAACAAAGCCAAACATCAATAACTGGATGATGCTTTTAATATCACCATGAGAGCCTTTTAATGGTTTTCCCAACAATAGAGTTTGAATCTTTTTTTACAAACCACCACAGCTATGATGATTTTGCATACATCAAAACACGCACAGGTTTAAACTGATGTTCATTTTTGACCTTGTTAAAAGTAAGTTCGTTTTAAAAATCCCATAGCTTCCGATTTTAAATTAGTTACTTGTGAGGAAACTGACTTCATAACATAGAATTTCTATAATTTAGCTAGGCTAGAAGTTTTTAATAATAAAAGTAGGGTAAGGGCAATCACCTAAGGTCTAATTTTAATTTTTTTTAGCTGTTCTATCAAGATGGATTAATTCAGTGTATTTTAATGAAATCATTTAAAGATAAACCAATAGATTCAGATGGCGAAATTTGAGGAATTCTCTGCATTTTCCCACTTAATTCAAACATTTATTATAAATTTTATTATATAATTTTGGGGGAAAGTTTTTTTTAATTTGTGCTGGAACTCATCCTCAGGGAACTTCTCTCTCTCCAGAATATGGAGAGACAAACAGAGAAGTTTCCTGAGGATAAGAAAGTTCCCTCAGGGAACTTCCTGAGAGGAACATCTAGAGAAAGAGAAGTTCCCTGGGGATGGGCTCCAACACAAATCCAAAAATTTGGAAGACTAAACCTCTGGTCCTGGTGACTGATTCACATTGGATCCTGCAACCCTTTCAGTGCACAAGAAGCTGGTTGTCCAGCCCCTCCTCAAGAAGCCATAGACTTGAACATGAGGAAACATTTTTTGTTCCAGAGAAACATGAAATGGGCCTAAAAGGTTATTAATCTAATGATTAAAAGGTTATTAGTCTAATGATTAAAAGGTTATTAGTCTAATGATTAAAAGGTTATTAGTCTAACGATCTACTGCCACAGTAGAAAATGTGGTAGGCCTGAAGGCCCAAATATAAAAGATGGCTTCCAGGTCTGTCCAGGGCACACCTTTAGTGAAATTATAAACATCATTACAGAATGTACTTAGCAGTCCAACATATATAGAAATTGTACAAGCAGAAACTCTTCTTAGGTCTTGTGAATGGCCCAAAACATTTCTCCCTTGTTTAACTGAATGTGATGCAGACATCTTGGTCACTTCTGAGAAAACTGGATTCAGATTAAAATCAAGGTCAACCACAATCCATTCATTTAAGTATCTGTTAAGTTATGAAGAATGATACTTCCAGCTTTAATAGATGGAAAATAAATGCCTACAGAAATCTGTTTTTAAGCTCTGTGATAGTTATATTTCAACTTTTGCCACAGGCAACAATGTCAATTGAATTCATTAGGATTTTACAAGGGTGAAAAATGTCTCCCAGCACTTTCTTCTGAAAGAACAAAAAACTTTGTTTCATTTATACCGACCAAAGATAAGGAATCAATTGCTTTCTCTCTCAGTCTCTCTTTCACTCTCTCACTCACACACACCCGTTATATGCCTTATATCCATCAGCACCAACTTGGTCTCCAATAATCTTAGCTTTTTCTTTCTTCAGAACTATTATCTAACTGCTAAACATCTTTTGTTTCCATTACAGTTAAACTGCAATATTTTTCAGAAACTGTAATCTGTATTAGTTAAATTACTTGAACTATATTAAGGTAAACCAGTCATTTGCAGCAGTTATATAGAACTATATTTTTAACAAATTGTTCTCTTTCAAGCAATATTCAAAAGAGATCTGTTTGATCACTATTATCATGTTTATTGAGAAAACCTGAGCTGGAAAACTAAATTTGTTGTACTTTAGTAATGATAAAGGCTAAAGATTACCTCAAATTAATCTTTACTCTTGGGAACTATATGAAGATCTCCTCTTGGTAACAGTATTAAAGTGAACGTGCTGTCATCTGCAGAAAATTCTCATACTTAAGCATTCAAATAAATAATATATAATGTAATAATCAACATCCATTATAAATATGGTTACATCCATGTTTTAAAATAGCAAGTGCTTACTGAGTTACAGATACAGAGAAAAAAGATTATTCCAAAATACCTATTTCAACTAAAGGTAAAAGTTTTGCCTGACTAGTTGTTTCTCACTCTAGGAATTGGCTCTGACCTCCATTTCTTACACAAGCCAGCATTGTCTAAATATTTTTTCTGTGGTCATGTGACCAGGATGGCTACATGCCAAAAGCACACCAAACACTGTAACCTTCCCATAGAAGTGGTACCTATTAATCTACTCACATTTGCATCCTTTCAAATTGCTAGGTGGGCAGGAGTTCAGGTGAGTAATAAAAGTTCACCGCATTCAGGTCTCAATCCTAGACTGTCAGCTTTCCAGCTGGCAACTCAGTGTCAGGGTTCCAAGTAACACCCCCAACAAAAGAAGACTCTGAGGCTTGAAGTTCCTCAAAGTTCCATTTTATTAGAAATGTCATATTGGCACATCTGGGAAAACCCAAATCTGAAAGGCTCCAGGTTTTTCCCCACCCAAATGAAAGTCCAAGTCCCTGTCCAGCACTCACATGTCCATCACATGGCCCAATCAGGCACCATCCCAACTGGAGAAGCCGCCAAGTCATGCCCTTCCAGGTGCAAGATGTCCTTGACTCTCTGAGAAAGGAATGCTATTTTGACTATATATCTCCCATACTCCATATAATCCCCCCTCTCATTTTCCCACAGCTGTAAATGTGGCAGGCCGGAAGGCCCGCTGCAAAAGATGGCTTTCAGGCCTGACACTCAGCATCTTTAACTGCTAAACCATATGCCCCCTTTCCCAAAAAGCATGGGAAGCCAATTAATGGCATCTTTATAGATATTGATTTCCAACCCCAATCCTAACTGAGCTGAAGATTTTCCTTCTTTTTCTTAATATAGTACCAGCAGAAGTACTGGTCTTTGAACATTCAATCCAATTTCTTAGGTGTGTTTTCCCAACTTCTGTCAGACTTTAAATGATGAGCATTCTCTATTACATCGTGGGGGGGGGGGGGGTACCAGGTTGAAGAAAACTCCCATCATGTTAGTCTTAACTCTTTGTTAAGTAGCATCTACTCTGCTACAAAATTATTTTGATCTGATCAGAGATTGAGGTGTCTAGAAAACCAATGCATCCAAGCTTTAATGCCAAATCCACTGTTTACCTAAGAGCTTCAAAAGACCTGTATGAGCTACATTGGCAATATTAGTTCAGCCATCACCTCTCAGGCTTTGGTGAATCTCTCTGTTATCTCTTAAGTACTTATATGACATTCTCAATTTTTATTTTCTAATGTGTTTTGTCAGGATGAAAACTGGAGTATTTTTGCTGCCATAAGGTAGTAGCTCCAAAACCCTTATGAAAACCAATATGTGTTTAACATATAAACACAAAACAACAGATTAAAAGGTTGAGTAAGAGATAAACAGAGACAGATGGTACAAACCTAATTAATAAAAAAATATAAATAGCGAAATGAAGCTATACTACCGCTTTCATATCTAATTTAATTAAGGGAAAGGTTTCCATAACTTTACTACTACTAGGAAATCATACAAGAGGTAATCAGAAAAATATAATTTAAATAATATTTCTAACCACTGTGTCATAACGACTCTAAATCATGTATCATGGCACTTATTTTTCAAATAGACAAGACCATCCCCTGTGACAACTATTTTAAAGCCACAAATAACCTTTCAAAATTTCCTTGCATGTCCATTTTCTCAAAAATATTCACTAAATTTGGTGTAGTGCTGCAAAGAGTTATGTGCTTTTTAATGGTAACCAGCCTGTGAACTTCCACATTTTCCACAAATTCATCACAGTAGTGAAGTATTTTCAAGTTTTGGCATTCATTTTTGATGAATTGAAATTTTTCATGTCATCTGAATCCAGACCAAGTGAAAATTGTAAATAGTAAAACAACAAAATGATAGTTTATAAAACTCATTATACTCCATGGTTAAAAATAATCACAAATCCATCTTCAAATAATTTTTTAATTATTTTGAATTGGGACTTCAGAGGAACTATGGTAAGCTGTGGTAAACACAGAACTGATAACTATGGCACAGCCCAAGGAATTGGTGAATAGACCAGTTCATTGGAGAAGATGAGATATTCTTATTTGTGCTCTTCATGAGGAGACTATGAGTCGATGGTTTTCTGCAGGTTTGAGTGCTGGAAAATGAGGGTATCAGCAACCGTGATTGCAACCAAGCAGACCCTTTTAAAAAGACACTATCCTGGCTTTCTAATTACTTTTGGAAACGCCTATTTGCCATCTTAAACCTATTAGAGATTTTCTGAGTGACAAGTTTGAAAAATGTTCACTGGAAGAGTTTATTTTCAACCAGAACAAAAGAAAAATTACAAACTTAAGAACTTTAATAATTTAAATTAATTTGTGGAAAATTATTTGAAAGGATTAAAGATTACATTTTTCAATATGTTGTTGTTTCTGGTAATTCAATGGCTCCCCCCCACCCCCGTTGTTTCAATGATGTGGCTTTAAAGATTTGTTTATAGATATAAGACATGGGAAGAAAGGTGGGGTTGTATTTTTTGAGGGGGAAATGATAAATTACTATGTAATGTAAAGAAATATGAAATTAATTTGCATTTTGAAGATTTGTATATATTTTTATTTCTGATAAGACTTTATTTTTTGTTAATAGATAAAAAATTAAGGGATGAAGATGTTTTTAGTTGAAATTACAGAAAGTGATAAGCTACTGAAATTATTTGTACTTGTCTCGAATGCACAAAATAATTTATTTTTTTCCTTTTTAGATATTTACACTTTTAATTTTTTACATTTTTATTAGTTTGAATTGGTTTTTTATCTTTGCAATTTTAAACTTCAATAAACATTATTTTAGAAAATGAATTAAACAGTTAAAATGCTAAATAAAATTTTGATCTAAGAAACTTATAAACATATTAAAGATCCAAATCAATCTGGAATATTGACTTTCGCTATAAGATTTTGGAACTAATTATGAAATATAAACAGCTTCTCACGGGAAACAAACTTATAGCTATCTTAGCTACTGTAAGTCATAATGAAGATAAGTGATGATTTTAGAAACTGGAGGAAAGATTCTGAACAGAAGAAATAAAAATCCAAGGCTGTCCTTGATGCCAATTAATACTGGGACTTACAAAAGGACATAAAACATTGTAACATCAGCCTTAACTTAGTTAAAAGAAGGATCAGATTACAATGCCTACATAGCTAGGAGTGAACTAAATCCAATCCCCCTTGAATTCTGTGGACCCTTATTTAACTTCAAGCAGGTACTAACTGTTAGTTGAGAAGATTTAGCAATAAATCAGTTTAATTAGACCTTTACATGTTTAATTAGACCTTTACATGTAGACCTGGTTTTAATCTTATTTATAAATTTATTTTCTTTTTCTTCTTTTTCTTTTTCAAAACACTTATAAATAGGGGGGGTCTGTACTCTTCAGAACACTAGTAAAGAACTATGTGGCAAACTGTAAACTTCATTATTGGATAGTTGAAGATGATTTCAGATTTTCAAGAATAACATTAATAAGAAGGAATTTGTCAATTTCTGCTGTTTTGAACTTCTTTCTCCTTCCTTCTCATCCACTCGGCCTTTCCATGTCTCACTGTCCCTCCGCTATCTTCCTCCTCCTTCTCTAATTCTTCTTTCCATAGCTATCCATGTGTGAACTTTCATTCTTGGATATTATTTACAATTCCATGTTAGTCTGGGTTGTTTTTTATTTGTTTCAGTTTTAATTAGAAATATGTGGTATTGTATATGGAGTGTGCAGTAAAAGCATAGTTCCCCATTTCTTCCCATCAGCAAGGCATATTTAATCAACCTAAAATGGATTCTATTAGGTGCAAGAAATGTAAGTCTTGCAAACTGTTTAAATAATAATTGAAAAATGCCAACGTTGAAATTTGCTGGAGAAATTTCCAAATAGGTTGGTCTCTGAGAAATAAAACAAAATCTGCTTTAGAAATACAAATGAATTAGTAAAAGAGAAAAATGAGGTTTCCTGAGGCTGCAATAAGCCTGCTACATCTTCTGGTATTAATCATAATAAGTGCTTTATCTCTGGCTGTCATGTTTAGTTTCTGCATGCAATTTACCTCTCAGGCAAGCTGTTCACAGTTATCAGCTAGGCTTATCTCAGAACGTATAGTCTTCAAGTGCCTAAATGTATTTCCATCAGAGTTCCCACAGTTAATGCGACAAAAGCCGACATAAGTGCTATTTTAAGACACTGCTGCCTCCCTTTACATAAAGCAGGGTCACTTATATCCTGACCACTACAATCACTTGAAGGGGCAGGCGGGCAGGGAAGGATGTCTGTATTCTGAAACCAAACTGTAGCTTCAACCTGATTCTCAACGATCATATATATTCTTTCTGTTTTCATTTGCCTTTCATTTATATTTCATTTCCTTGGCGCTGATCAACCATCCGATAGCCCGCTTTCTGCTCAATGCAGCAGCTCTCGGAATTCCTGAAAAATTGGAAACATACTAATTGCATTGTTTGAAAAGTTATCATGCACCATTTTATAGATCTAAAACAGGTTCTCAAGTTCTTATCGTCGAGGCTTGAAAGATGAGGCAACTTTATCATTAGAGAGAGAATGCAACCTTTCAAAAGGTAGAAGTTGGGAGTATTACTTCCTTTCCTTCTGAGCTCTTCAGAACTTTTTATCTTAATAGAATATATGTGCCAGAAACAAAATAATCCAGATTCCATTTTTCAGCCTCAGGAATGACAAAATGGTTGACGAAACTGGGAATCATCAAGTTATTACATGGGATATAGTCAGTACATGGAATATGCTTTTTTGACATATATATAATAAAACAAATGATATGATAAAAGATAATTTTGAAATATTGACAACCTGATAATATTCCATGATGCATTGTCCTATTCCACCACAATGCTCAGTAATCAGTAGTAGCAATATTCCATAAAAATTGTTAGTAGCTTTCAGGAACAACTTAGTGCCTTGCTAGTTCCATAAATATGTGCTGACTACTGGTGTTGCAGCTATAGCAGTTGGCAGAAATTCTAAGAAAATGTTAGTTTGTCTACAACATAAAACATATGTTTAAAACATAAAAGGATAAAGATTAGGAATAGCCGAATATATAATAGTTAGACTTGATCAAAATAAGAGCAAATCCTGGGTCAAAATATTTGTTTTCCTCAGTGGAACTTTAGAAAATTGCACTGTGACCGTAGGCTGTTGAAGACACCTTAAAATGTTAATTTGGTCTCCCAGATTTGACTAACATGAAATGGCAAAGTAAATTTGTTAACGTGAAATTGCAAAGCTACTACACATTGCTTCAATTAGTCAAAAGTCATGCAGTAGTGTGCCCACTACTGTATTTCATGAAAACAAAATTGCATTCCACGGCTTGACCTGTAGAATCGTGCAGCTGCCAATTTTTTCCCCTCTGATTAACAGATATATCAGATTATCTGCTTGAACGAATTAAATGGAGGAAAGCAAAGAAGTTGAGAAACCAAATGTCATAACCGGCAGCTAAGTACACATTTATTGCCTCACTAAGGGTCACATTTATTGCTTACTGGAAGTATACTGCTATTTTTTTAAAGACAAATCTTATCTTAGGGATAATATAACTATAGGATTATAAGAAGAGATATTTAGAATATTTTAGAATAAAGGAGGATCACAAAGAGATCTTCAAAGATGCTCTATCTCTGGAACTTGAGAGCAATGAAACGTTATTTGCATCTTGTGCAAGAGTATGGTCTGTTCTACAATTCTGTGTGGATAAAATAATATTGCACAATTATCTTATGGTACTAGGAAAGCAGAACTCATATGAACATGTTTGAATATTGTCATTTTTCATCTTTCCTTGACTTTGCTAATAACATGGGTTGGTGTAAAAAATTTCTCCACTCCTTTAAATATATGTTCATTTTTATAAGTGCCAAGAATGTAATAAATTCATTTGGACGAAAATTATGTTATGCTTTATAGAAAATGTGTTCTATAATTTCATGTGTTCTATAATGAATCAGAGGAAGAGGGACAAGAACAACTTCATTATTGTGAAAAAATATGTCTGCACATGAACAAAAGTTTTGCCATGTTTTCCCATGGCAGCAGAGACTTCACACATCACTCAGATTTCAGGAGCAACTTGTCAGGTCACACGAAGAATAGTTCAATGATTACATGAGGATTTGGAGATGGTTGACATCTCAGAAACTAGGTAAATTTGCTTCAAGTATTTATCTGGCCTCAGACTGCTATTAGAACCACTACAAAAGCAAAAGCTAAATATGCAAAACTCATATTTCATTTCACGCAAAATTATTCCTAAGAATATTATTCTCATATATATTTTTTGGTCACTTCTTTATCATTCGTTACACACATGAATTTTTAGTACCTCCCTTCATTGAAAGAGAAGAGTCTAAAATAAATGAAGTCTTAAAAAAAACATTCCAAAATGATTAGTGAGACTGATGGATAGTATCTATTGTTTATTCTGTCTTGAGATTTAAATAGGCTCACATTCCACGTTACTAATAGCTGTAATTTTTTTTTGGTCTTGAAAAGATGGAGAAACTTACATTCAAGTTAGCTTTAGCGTTTAGGGATATACCAATACTTCCAGAATGCTAACAAATATTTCAATTTTTAAAAATAAGCTACAAATACTATAAACAGGGTTTACAGGCTACAAACAGTATAAATACTGTTAAGTTTTATAGAACAAGGTAACATTTTCTCTTTTTTTGAAAAGTTTTTTTATTGTTTTAATTAAACAAAAACACAAAAAAAGAATCATCCTTCATTACATCTTGTAGAAAGCGTGTCGATTGGTTACAAATACATTTCATGTGTTTCTTCCACAATCATTACTTATACTTCATTCATATTGAATTGTACATTTTAAATCAAAAATCTTTATGTATTTTACTATCAATGTACCACAATTCTCATTTAACCACAATTATTTAAACATGCTTTTATCTGAAATCATTTGTATTTAAAGACACAACCACCTACTGGCATTCATTCGCAATTTCAATAAACCTCCAAACACATTACACCTTTATAACATATTGAAACAAAATCAATTAATAAGATAGCTAAGCATTCCCTCCCTTCCCCCCCAACTCACTATTTAAAGCTTATATCCAATTTGCTTTTACCAATACAACACATGTACATATCATTAAACATTATCCATTAACATTTCCTTAGAACAAGGTAACATTTTCAAATGTAACTTTATGTATATGCTATTCAGTGTAAACAGATTTACAGACTTTTTTTTAACTTCTAACTTTTTTGTTTGCTGTTGTTGTTTTTTTAAATGAATTTAGTTACACAGTTTATTGGAGAAAAATATATTTTTCCTGATGTGGATGCAATCATCTTAGTAACATGTCCCCATAGCAGAATCACAGTGTGGGGAGGTAATGGCGGTTACCAAGACTTGACAATAAGCACATCTGAAAGAAATGAATTATTAGTATTAGAAGTACTAATTCAACTCCGTTTCTGGAGTTCAAGATATTAGCTCTCATATTTAATTCCCTAAAATGTCTAAGATAGCAAAATTTAAAACAATATTTCTGGACAATCTTTTGTGACTAAGCTTATTTATTTTGTTTTTATTATTCATTTCACTTTGTATCATTGCCTATTTCCACCAGTGTTTCTGGGTAGTAAACAATTTCAAAATAAGTTAAAAACAATGCCAGCTATAAATACAAATTACTCCTGTAGCCAAGGGAGATCACCAATCACAAGCCGAGCCAGAAGATAGACTCTTCACACATTGACAACAAAGGCCTGACACAAGTGTTTAGGGCCTATGCCATATCGGGGGGGAGGGGGGGAGGAGCAGTAACTATAATAATTATTTTTAATTAAAATGACATGAAATCCAACACTGCAAAAATTAAAATATCTTTCCCCAAGACAGTCAAGTCCAGTTATATTTAGAATCCAAAACAGAGTAATTTATTCCATGGATAAATAAATGCCCATTTGTTTGTTTGTAAAACAGATAAAAACATCATTGCCGTCTCAATCTTTGAACTCCTGCATCTCCACATACTGAGTGAGGAGGAACAAGTAAGAGGAACAAATGTTGTCATCTTAATATGAGTACAACCATCTATGCATTCTGGATCTATGTCATTGTGCTCTCTTCCAAAAAAAGAAGCCATACGTTCCATGTCAGAACTCCTAGCATAGATGAAGAAAGTGACGTCCATAAGAAGCTCAGAAATGAAGTCAGAGAAGGGATGGGAACTGTGGCTGCATAAAGCCCACCCCTCTTTCACATGCATCAGGCAAAAGATATATATAAAAAGGACATAACTTTTTATCTTTTTTTCTACACCCCCTCCTCCCAATCCTTGCAGATTTTCCCAGGATCTGTAAAATAAGTAAAAGGCGTGAACAGGATGAAAACATGGAAGTTTGGGCAAATCTGTCCTCTATCTATCTATCTATCTATCTATCTATCTATCTATCTATCTATCTATTTATCTATTTATCTATTTATCTATTTATCTATTTATCTATCTATCTATCTATCTATCATCTATCCCCATGCTTTTCAGAAATAGCTAAATAAGCTAATAACAATGGTTTTCCAAGTTCAAACTACACGATTTAAGGGTAGAGGAAGCAGAGTTTGTGTAATATCCTTATACTAGTACAAAGCAATTTTATAATATCTATGATTCCAATTTTAAATATAAAAACCTGTATGCTGTGCAAAGGGAAAGAGGACTTTGAAAGAGCTGATTTTTTCCAATTAATTTGTTCGAAAATATGGTAAGCTAGTATTGTTTTTAGATTTAAAAATAACTCTGAGCCTCATTTTAACACCCTTCACATGACTAAATCACCAGAGCTTATTTATGTAAAATCACATCTAGTAAAACATATTTTTGCATATCTATGAAATGATTTTACCAATTAGTTAATGGATGTTGTTAATCTAGTTCAAAAGAGTATGCACAAAATACTCTTAAAATTAATTGTAAATTGAGGCATTTTCTAAATAACTACAGCATGGGGCTATTACAAATTTATTTTGCATCCTTGAAGTCTAAACAATTTTTGGCAGCAAAGATCAAGACAATTTTGTGGCTACAGTTTGCAGCAGAAGAGGGTTCCTGCCAGTTCTAACCTCTTCTATAGAAGAGGTTCCACAAATCTACCGTGCCATTTAGGACCAATTCCAGCTCCCTCCACCCGTCCGCACCATGCTTGTCCCACCACTGCTCACTGATTGGTTTGCTCACCAATCGCCCCGCCCAAGTCTAAGAGTCCTATCTAAACCTTAAAGTCTAAACGCTGTCAAATTTGAACATCCCTGGGGGGGGGGTGTTTCTAAAGGGTTAGGGGTGCAAGGATCTTGTAACTTGACAGCTTTAAGACTTACACACTTCAATGCCAGAGTTCCTGAGCCAACATGACGGGATGAGGAATTTTGGGAGTTGAAGTCCACAAGTCTTAAAGCTGTCAAGTTTGAACACCACTGGGGGTTTTGTTTCTAAAGGGTTAGGGGTGCAAGGGTCTTGTAATTTGACAGCTTTAAGACTCGCATGCTTCAAATGACAGAGTTTCTTAGCCAACATTTTGGTTGCTAAGCAAGAGGGTTGTTAAGTGAGTTTCACCACATTTTACAAGTTGGCCACACCCACCCAGTCACATAACTGCCAAGCCACTCCCACTCAGTCACATGGCTGGCAAGCCACTTCCACCCGGTCACATGGCCGACAAGTCACTCCCACAAAGCAGGCCACACTTATAGAAGAGAGTCTATAGAGAGTTTTGAAACCCACCACTGGTTTGCAGAGTTCCATAAAATGTGTAATTTTTATTTTGATTATCAAACTGGCCATCTGTTACTATCTGCCAGAAGAGTTTGTTTTAAGGATATCTTTAAAAATCCACATTTATTAAAAGATTATTAGAAATTAGGACATGAATAGTATTTGTATAATGCTCAAATGAAGTTTTTTAAATATATGATCGTGAAGTACTCATATTTTGTTCAAATGCATGCTTTATTTCTAGAATTTATCAAGTATTGAACTTTTTATATGATGACTGAAACTGGGTTAAACGTCCTTTTACAAAAATATGTATAAAACTTTTCCATTCATTCTGGTTCAGAATCGTTGCTTTAAAATAAAACTGTGTAATAAACTTTAGTTAAAAACTAATGTACATGGATTGTTTAAAATAATTATATAGGTTTATATACTGAATAGTAATGATTTTAAAACAAAATAAAAATATGTTAAAAGAAAAAAAGGAACAAAAGAGAAGAGAAGCAATAAATGAACTATTTAAAGAAAATGTAATTGATTAAAAAAAACCAAGCACACACTTGCATAAACTAGAAATTTTCTTAGAATTTTAATTTTTAATTTCTTTAAAAAAATTAATTTGGCCAAAGGTTCTTAACATTTACTTAGTAGAAACTGAAAATATATTACTACTAACAATATTTTAAAGTTTCTTCCAATTTTAAAGATAGTCAAGATAGTTCTCTGAAATTCATATGGGTTTTCAGGCCTGAATGTTCTAATTTAAGATGCAAAGTTATTATTTAAGAAAATTTGCATAGATAAATAACTGCAAAGACAAATTAAATCAATACCCTTTCTTCCTCTCAAGAGGCTGCCAGAAATTTAAATGGAGTTAAAATAAATGCCTTTCCTTCCTACTGCTTTTTATGATAGAGCTTGGGACCACCTCCACATGGGCTATTTTACCTTCCCCTCCCCCATTCAGATATTAACCTAGAGTTCTGGACATCATGCCTCCCAATCATTAAATGAGCTGAGCAATGTTTTATTACAGATCTGTGTGTCTGAGCTTAGAGAGGCTCTTAAGTGCTCTGGGTATGCCATACTTCTGCTGCAGATTGTTGATGCTGCCACAGAATGACAGAGTGATGTGCCTTGAATTCCAATGAAGATCAGTGGTGTTTTGCTTTGAGGGGGTTTTCTCTTCCCCGTAAAAAGTGAGTACTTTGAGAAACTTTGTTGTTCAAGCTGTACTATGTGTTTCCTATTGTAGGAGGCCTTTCAACTGAAAAGTCTTTGATAAAGAACAATTATGCTTCAGAACTTTGTGAGATATTATGACAATAGCAAAGGCCTTTCGTTCTTAAATTTTAAACAAAGTTTTCCAAACTAAGAATTAGGATTGCATAGTGAGGGATGTTGATAGAGAAATGTATATGGTATAAAACGCAAAATCTGGAAGAACACTTGCATGATTGACCACAGATATGTTTCCCCCAAAAAATTACAGTTTATTGACACCGTTTCTTTCAACTGACAGCTTTGGTGGGTTTATAGACAACAGAGTGGCCTAGATGCATGTGTTTTCACATACTGTTTAATGGATTAAAACCTTACAATGTGTCCCCTCCATCTGCTGCTTTAGTCTGGTATTCTTGGATGCACTGTCTTCCTTTTTTTCTAACAGTAATGCTCCAATCCCTACTGCTTAACAAGTGTGTATGAAACAGATTTTAAGGGATCCAACTCTGATTACCACAGTTAGCCCATTAACACTATGTATTTACAGTGGATTATTAAAAGGGAAGTAGGGGTTAAGTCACTAGGTCTTTTGTTTCCCCAGGGGTTAACCTGGCAGGCTGTCTGGCACACACAGGAGGGCTGACAGGTAGAAGGATTTGTGTAAGCAGTGTGCATGAGAGCCAACAAGGAAAACTGAATGCTGTGGATTAGTTTTGGATTATGTTGTCAGAGTGAAGCCTGATGGACAAACTGCAGAGGAATAAAATGCAATCTGTTTGGGGAGAGGGACACTGTGCACAGCATTCATTTTTCAAAAAATGGCAAGAGAAATCATTAATAATTGTAAATCTGTGTCCATTAGCTTTTTCCTTTGTTATCCCATGAACGTGAGTTTGTCACTGTTCTATTTCGTTTCTTCTTGGTGAGAATTAGAAGAAGACACACACACACACACACACACACACAAACATGGGGAGAGAGAGAGATTTCTGAAGCTTCAATTTTAACACCTGTGGTTGCCCTTGAGAAAATTGGTGACTCTCCTTTTATGATACGTTGCATTTTTCTGAGGCATCCGTTCTAGAAGCAACCAATTGAAAGTCCATTCATTACTTATTATGGAAATCTGACTCATAGTGGTTTTTCCCTTCCAGTGTGAAAAACTTACAGAAAGATATTATATCTGATTTCATGAAATACTGGTATCATTTTTCATTAAAATTGTGCATAGTCTTCTAATAGTTAATGTTACTCCATTCTTCCTGGTAAACATGGTCAATCAGGTCATTTGAACTGACAAACAGAAACAGTAAAAATAAAAATATTGATAAAGCTGCTACCTTACTTTGCCCACAAATTGGGCAAAGTCAGATTTTATTCGGTTGATTTAGAAGTTCCATTAATTTTAATAATTTAAAATTGTTGTCTTTCTAACATTGTGTTTGTTATTTCTTTTTCATAGTATAATATAAAACTTATATTTGAAAACTTTGGATTAAAATTGCCACTAGCCCTTGGATTTCTCAATCTCTGATCTAAATACTTGAACAATGAAAATAAAAAATTAAATTTAATGTGCCCAAAAGAATGGCAACAACATTCCTTTGTAGAATTCAAACTATATTAGAATTTGTTGTCATCTACCCATCCCAATCATGTACAGTAAATATATACATACATGCATGCATACATACATAATACATACATACATACATATATACAGTACATACTTGTATACAGACACTTCCTTTCTTCCTTTCTTTCTTTCTATTATGTCAATATTTGAATCTTGTGGAAGCATAGCAGAAAAAGTGCTATATGTATTGAAATATTCTGGCCAAGAGGGGTATGATATTTTGATAGCAAAATTCACAGATAAACTAGGCACCTACTTCTGTGAAAAAAGTTAAGGCGTGATTGGATAAATAAAGAGCTGCAAGATCTGCTACTGGAATTATCTATATGTCTCTGCTTGCATTAACTGGCGGTACTTGGAAATTAAATACTGTAACTTGATATTTCATAGTTCACACTTGGCAATTTCTTTGGTAGAGCAAACAAAATGAGCCTCCTGGTTTCTAGCCTTGTGATTTAACTACTAGACCAAATTGGCTGTAATTTATACATATTTACTCTTATATAAATTTATATAATTTATATTGATTCATCATGTATATATTTGATACACACACACAGAGAGAGAGAGAGAGAGAAAGCTTGCAAATGCCACATAAATTTGAAAAATAGACTTAAAAATACCAGTGAACTGATGGTCCAAGATTTAAAATGGAAAATTGTGACATAAACTGGATGAGGGAATTTGGTTATCAAGAACCTTAATATTAAAATAAGCTTATTTTAATATATGAGGCTTCATATATGAGTCTCACACAGGGATGTGCAGTCAGGGGAGGCAGGAGAGGCAGGGCCTCACCACTGTCATCATGAAAAGAAAAAAAAATGTAAAAGGAAAAAGGCTGAGCTGAGCTAGTTGCTGCCAGAGTCACAGTGGATGACTCTGCTTAGTGCTTAACTCTTTAAAAAAGCCTCTAAAAAAGTGCCCTCTACAGGAGGAGGCGGGAGAACCACGTGCCTCATCTAGTCTGTCTTTATGATCACTCGAGCAGAGTTAAGCAAGGGTTAAAAGCCGAAAAATTCCTTATGTAGATGAGGCACGTGGTTCTCTCGCCTCCTCCTGTAGAGGACACTTTTTTTAGAGGCTTTTTTAAACAGTTAAGCAGAGTCATCCATTGGGGACTCTGGCAGCAGCTAACCCAGCCTGACCTCAGCAGCTTTTGCCTTTTTCCTTTTACATTTTTACATTTTCATCATGGCAGACAAGAGCAGAGTTGAAATCCTCTGTGAAACAGCTGGAAAAGGTATGTGGGTCGGAGGGAAGGGGAGGAATTCAAAATTAATGTAATTTGTAAGTAATTGTATTATTGTAAGTAATTGTATTATTGTAAGTAATTGTATTATTGTAAGTAATTGTATTATTGTAAGTAATTGTATTATTGTAAGTAATTTGTGTGTGTGTGTGTGTGTGTGTGTGTTTTACCCGCCTCTGCTGGCGTGCGGGCTGTCACTTTTTTTTATGTTTCGGAACCATTTCCATAAATAAACGCATTTATTGGGCAGTAGGAAATCCCTCAGCTGGGAAGTGTCTGAGTTGAATTTGGCAACCCAAAACTGTTAAAGCAAGGAGGCTGACCATTCAGCAGGCATGTTTATAATCATTTTCCGTTTCCTGTCTAAGGGGAACCACTTTAAGTGTGGGGTGTCTTCATTAATATAATCTGCCCCTTTCTTCTTCTGATGTTGTTTTGTAGGAGAGGGGAGAAAGATGGGTTCTCCCTTGGTGTGGTAGAGCCCTTCTGAAAGCCCCGCCAAAGCCCCGGCGCTGTGTCCGGCATAGAGGCATCCCTCCCCTATGTCGGACACAGTGCCGGGGCATCCGAGCGCCCTGCCGTGGTGTCCGGCATAGAGGCGTCCCGCCCCTATGATGGACACAGCCCCGGGGTGTCCGAACGCCCTGCCGTGGTGTCCGACATAGGGCAACTTTTGCCCACTTGCCTCACCAGCCATAAACCTCACCGCACATCACTGGTCTTACATACATGATGTTTTACAGCAAGGATGTGAAACCCTTCCTCTGGGACCTGCCAGGCTAATCAGCCTGACTTGTGCAGCCTTGAACATAACTTCTTCCTCTTTCTTCAAGCCCATTCCCTCACCCTAGTATTGCTACCCAATGTTAAACTCTCAATATGCAGAATAATTTACGAATGATTATTGCCTACCTTTCTGATCATGAGAAATGAGCAAAGAGTCAGTCAAGTAACTTCTGATAGTTGAATCTTGGTATGCCTTCTCAAGCAGAAGGTGCAGTCAAAGTGATTAAAGGAAGAAGAAAAGTTTCTTTCATGCTCTTTAAGGTTGGTTGTTTTGTTGCAGATGTTGCGAATTCAATCCTAGGTAGATGTAGGGTTTCCTGCTTGGGCAGGGGGTTGGATTAGATGACCTGCAAGGTCTCTTCCAACTCTGTTAATCTGTTTCATTAAGCCACTCTCTACTAACATTGATTGTGTTACCTAGCTTGGTAATAAAATGTCTGCTTAGAGAGCGCCATGGACCTTGCAGTTCAACTCTGAAGTAGAAATATAATCTTTTATTACTTTCCTAGTGGTTTGGTGAATTGAGAGAATGTGTGCAAAGTAGGTATGAGTTAAAAGATTGGCCTTTGATAGCATATGTTTTGCCATAGCTATTATAAGATTGAATGTAGCTCCTGAATTGATGTCAATTGCCCAGACCTACGCTCTAGGCACTTGAAAACTGGCTGCTAAATAAAATTTTAGTTTTACCAATTAAAACAAAAAAACCTGTCCCGTGTTAATAACTGATAGTTTCTCTTTTTTTTCCCTTGATGATTGCTTTTTGTACTTATAAGATACCATTTCAGCCAATATCAATGATAAATACTAGAGAAAAATTATGTTTTTAATATGAATTGCTCCAGGCACACTTTTTAACTTTGCAATAGCTTTGGGGAATTTTCAAATTAACTACAAATAAGAGGAATATTAATAAGTCAAAATTATCTACAGCATTGATTACTGGCTAAATGCTCACCATTGAGCAGAGAAAGAGGAAGGGAAAATAATTTATTATCCTGGCAGCCTGTGGTAAGCGTAATAAATACAAATTAAGCTTTTTATTCCTACTCTTCAATGGAAGGGAAAATTTTTTGGTGAATTGTATCAAATATTCTTTATTTAAGAAGTTCTAAATAGTTCCTAAGGATTTTTTCCCTTATCGATCTAAAATATATTAAGCAATGAATAATGCAAGTTCCTCTCCACCCAAAAATCAATCATTCTTTTAAGGTAGAAATCTGAAATCCCAAAGATTATAGGAAATAAAACAAAATAATTAAAAATGCTATTGTAATTCTTGAAAAAGAATCATGCATTATAAGAAATATAGCTATTCAAAAGATAAATTTCATAGTGTTGAGTGGCAGTTATTAGCAAATAAAAAATCCATAGGTCTAAGGAAGAATTACTTCTGAGTAAATATTTATAGACATAATACTGTTTCCCACTTTATAAGCAAATAAACGGAGTAAATATATGAGTGGCAATAATCATATTTCTTTCTTCAGCTCGATTTTCATAAAATCACACCAGAGTAGGTTCATAATTTCTGCAAGCACTATTGGGCTTTGTGGATAAAAACAGAAGGAGCTTGTCAACTAACCTCCAAAAGTTTCACAAGATACATTTCCACAAAAGCTTGACCGTGAAATAGCCCAGCAAAAAGATAAAGAGACAACTTTGTAGAATCTTCTTCCTCATAAAACTCTTACTTGAGTACCAGGTGAAAAAAAGGTCAATGAAAAAAAAAATGAGGCGGAACTCTAGAATAAATAAATCCTTGAGAGACAGAAAATAAATTGACTGCTGTGTGACAACTTTATTTTAACATGCGTTATCTGCAGTATTCTTTTATTTCCAAGTTCATACCCATCCTACACAATTACAAATATACATTCCTTGCTAGTGCAACTGTCATATTTCCAGCGGGAGACAAAGAGAAGTTGAGATTCTCTAGGACCTAAAGCTCCATAAATAGCCATCATGTTATGTCCTTCAGGAAAAGTGGCATTATATTAATTACATAGAAATGATAAGAAAGGGTAAATAAAGGTAATGTAAGAAATGCTATAAGAAAAAGAAATATAGTTAAACAGACTTTACATTTAAATTGCTTACTATATATATTTCTTCATAACTTTCTGTCCCTGAAAACCATCTTTGTTTCAATTACAGACAGTTTGTTTTCAATGCTGCCTTTTCTCCTTCAAATCTGTCACCTGTTTCTTTTAAAGGATCTCCTGAATTCCCTCTAGCTACCTCTTAAATGCTTTTTCTTCTCTCATCTCATCCATTCCTCTTTTTTATATTTGTTTGTTATTCAGTCCTTATTCATTCCCTTTATATTGGTGATTGCTAATCTTTTTGTCGTCGTATGCCGAAAGCGTGCACACTTGCACCCATAATGCAATGCGCACATGAATATCCGTGCACCCCATGCATGCATGCATGACCCCACCCATGCTCACATGCTGTCCCCTGTGCATACACCCTGCTCCCCCTCACCCATTTTTGCTATAGATTGATGCAGGCTTTCCAGGCCCAAAATGGGACGCAGGGTGCCGCACGAGGCCCCAAAATGCAATGCGAGTACCCCCCTGTGCATGCAGCCAACCCTCCATGCATATGTGCATGTTTCCCACATTTGCCCCCAAGCATGCATGGCAGAGACCCGAAGACCAGCTGGCCAGTCGGAGATGCATGCGCATGCGTGGTGTAGCTGGGCTGGGGCGATGGCTGGCATACCCACAGAGAGGGCTCTATGTGCCACCTGTGGGATGTGTACCATTGGTTCATCATACCGACTCTGTATGATCAAACTGCCTCAACATTCTTATTTCCTACTGGGTGGTCACTTTTGTAGTCTCTCATTCATATTCATCCATTGCCCGTTCATTCTTGACTCTATTTCTTCAGGTTTTATGGCAGACATTTGTTAAGTACCCTATTCCATGTATTTCAGTGTATTTTTATGTTTTTTATCCAACATTCACTTTCAAATAATAAAATGGTCACAAGCACATTCTCGTACATTGCTATTTTAGCTCTCAACAAATTGCATGCTGTCCATTATTGTTTTTTTTAACTAATATTCATCTATTAAAATTTATTTATATGTTATAATCTTTGTTAAACATGCACCAATCATGTTTGAAACAAAAATATGTTCTGGCTGAAGTTGTAGACAGTTTATCCGATCTTGATTGTACGCACAAGACTGTTATCTCTTCCCCAGGGAATAGAATCAGTCTATGGTATTTCACTTGCAAACATCATCCGATATTAAATTGCTGACATTCACTCCTAAAGAACTCAAGGTTTCCATTAGTAGAAAGCTTCATGCCTGTGCTGCTTCTCTTTTAAAAACATATGAGCACCACAATTTAATGTCCACAAGTCATTCATCCAGAAGAATAAAATAAACATTACAATTATTAATTCTGTTTTTCGGTGTCCAGAACCATGATTTTACTAAATTATGTGATTCAAGTAGGAATATTCATTAAATTTCCTTTTTACAAATGTATAATACATGACAAAGTATAATAAAACATGTTTGTGTCTTCTTCTTTTGGTAATTTCCATTTTCCCTCCAATATACTGCCCCAATATTTTTTTTAATAGAAAGGAGGTTAAGCAGTAATTCAAAGATGTAACCTAAGCAATAAATTATCTCTTGATCCCATCGCTTCACTGAAAAGAAGTGTATAACATCAATCCATTTGAACATCTGGCTTATAAGGAAATGACTTAATGCATGATTTATACCAAATGTTTTGGTAGCTCTGAAAAAAACAAGCACTTGTGGCTGATTTATTGTAAACCAACATAATCTTAAACAGTTTGGAATTCAGAAATATAAAAAACGGTCTTCTCTGATTGGATTCCATCGAATAATTGGTGGGAATGAAATATAACTGGAGGAAGAAATTAAACCCCTTCTCTTTGATTGCTCAGGTTCCTATCCAACCTTAATAAGAAAGAAAGAAACAACAGTGCATCAGTAACTAATTAGCATGTCATTTGTCTCTAAGCACTTTTGAGGGTGAGGAAATTACACTGAAAATCTAAGACATATAAACCCCAAAGGATCTGATTTTTGTCTTTACAATGTTAGCTGCCAGCTTTTTTAGCAGACGTTTAGCATATATGCATAATTTAATTGCTTTACTCTGCTCAAGTAGCAGCTTCAAGGATATGGAATCAAAAGAGCTATCAAATAAGTTCTGTCACTGCTGTGTTGATATGAAACATGCAATGCCTTTCCAATTAAAATGTTACTTTGTATTATTTTAATCCCAAACTATCCAACATGTCTGGAAGATTGGACATGAAGATAATCACACTGCATAACAAATCCAGAGTATTTGTTTGTTTTGAGTTTACATTTCATTGGAGAATACCTAAGTCCTTAATACTGTAAAACCAGCATTTTTCTTGACTATCACATGCCCAAGTATTTATGTCAAACTTTCACTCTAAAACATGGCACATTCACATATAACTTTGCCCAAGTTCTGTTTATCGGATTATTTTACGAAAATACATCACGGATCCACTTACTTTTAATTATGTCACAATCGTCCACAAAGATCACAAATATTGAAATCCCCTGCTAGAAGAAAACTACAAAGGGTAATTTATTATAGACCTGCTCTTTTCTCTTTGTACTTAACCATATGTTTAATCAGCAGGAGTGCCTTAGGAAAATGTAATTACTAAATTTTATTTGGTTTACTTATTATTATTATTATATTTATTTTATTTCATTATTGGGATAATAAAAATGCATAGTTTTTACTAATTTATTCAAAAAACAGTTTGCATTGGTTTGACTCTTCTCTACCACATGTTCAAGATTATTTGCTGCTCTCAAGTTATTTGACTTTGTTCATCTGCTGGGCTGATGCATCCGAATTTTCTTCTGACTAGCAACTTGTTAACCTGGTTTACCCTGCAATCACTTTTTTTGAGTCAGCACTTGATACACTCCAGTGGTGGGATTCAAACATTTTTACTATCAGTTCAATGGGTGTGGCTTTGTGGGTGTTGCTTAGCTTTGTGGGCATGGCTTTGTGGGCGTGGCAGGGGAAGGATACCGCAAAATCCCCATTCTCTCACCAGCCCACTAACCTGCTTTCCAGCTCTGTTCTCCTGCGCAGGGCAACAAAAGAAGACCCAGCCGATCAGCTGGGACTCGGGAGGCAGTGAATAGATTGGGGGCGAGGCCAGCCAGAGGTGGTATTTGCCGGTTCTCCGAACTACTCAAAAGTTATGCTACCAGTTTGCCAGAACCAGCTGAATACCACTTCTGATAAACTTTCCTTCCAAATGTTGCCTCCAGTTTTCAAAGAACAGTGAAGCCCAGGAATTGATAAATGTAGTGGCATAGAAAAATACTTCTCTAATCTCGAAAGAAGATACAACAGCTCCATAACTTTTAGTATCAACAGCCCACCCTCCAAAATTAACAAAATAAAAGGAAATCAATGTTAAACATTTGGGGAGTTTTAGGGCTGTGGGTGCTTGCCTAAAGTTGATGTCCTTATTATGGACCTACATTTCTGTGCAAAGTACATGTATTCCCCCCTCCCTTGATACTCCAACTAATAAAAATATACAAAATCTACTCTGATGGATTTCCCTAAGACATAATGTGAATTTTGCTGTAATCACTTAAATATGTCTATGTAGACTTTTTAGTATTTTCTTTGCACATACAGTATAAAAAAACATCAAACCTAAAATAGGATGTTGCTGAACAATACTGATATATTATTTAGTTATCTCAATAATGCTTTTCTTTGATGAGCGAGGGACCGCATCTATAATGAAGGGACACAGTTCTGTTAACAAGGATCATTAGACTGGAGAAATGCCTTTCTCCCTTTTGTTTTCTAGATAAGGTAAGCCTATCTAATAGTTGAATTCCAAAAGTCACACAGCATAGCATTACAGACCCCCTGAGTGTTACTTGAGAGTTCATGCCCTGTTTCATCAAATACCCCCATGACATTTGCCTAGGAAGGGGCATGCTAATTATAGGGATTTAGCAGACAGTGTCACAAAATTTAGCAGACATTTCATCACAAAAAAAAAAATCCTCAGCAGCTTTTTTTTCTTCTAGAATTGCTTACTTGCCTGTGCAAATAAATTAAAGAGCCTTTCCAACCCACTCCACATTATTAGCATGAACTTTATTTGTGGTAGGCATGAGATTCAATAATCAAATTCTTTGACTGGAGAGAGTTAGCAAGCAATTTCTTTATTGAAAAATAGAGCCTGTGACGTGATCTTTGCAGTTTAAATAACCATATTTCTTTTTTGTCAATACACCTCCACAATTTCTGTTGCTTAGTGAGACAGTTGTTAAGTGAGTTTTGCCCCATTTTATGACCTTTCTTGCCACAGTTGTTAAGCGAATCACCGCAGTTGTTAAATTAGTAACATAGTTGTTAAGTGAATCTGGCTTCCCCATTGACTTTAGTTGTCAGATGATTGCAAAAGGTGATCACATGACCCCAGGACACTGCAATCATCATAAATATGAGTTAGTTGCCAAGCAACTGAATTTTGCTCCTATGACCATGGGGATGGTCATAAGTGTGAATAACAATCATACATCACTTTTTCCAGTGCCATTGTAACTTCAAACATTCACTAAAAACTGTTGTAAGTTGAGGATATCTGTATTTTTGCAAATTAAGGGTAAAGATTTCTACACAACTATCAAACTGCCCTTAAGATAAGAGGGAAGAAGCTAAGACAAGAAATCATTTCAATGTTATCCATTTTGCTACTTCTGTTTGATTCCAAGTTCATTGTCATTTTCCTAAAATGTGTACAGACAACCTCTGGTTTTCATATAGACTCATCATGGGATCATCATAGATACATTTGCCATCCCCAAGTTGCTTCCGTATTGCCGCCTAATTTTATTTCCATTATAACAAGGTCTCTTCATACAACCTATTCAACAGCACATTTTGGTCAGCTTTGAAACAGTTTTCAATGAGACAGTCCACAATGAAAGTAATTCATGCACATCCAAACTACTGCACAGCTGAGGGACAGTTTTGGAAAGAAGGGTACAAGAATTGCTATGAATTATTATGAATATATGTGCATCTCTACATGCACAGGAACAAGTTCTGATGTATCACCACACAGAAGAAGGTATCTTTAATTCATTTTGAGATACAATTATGAAGTGCATTGTATGTAAGTCTCTTTTATTTCATCCAATTTTAGTTCAGAAATTAACAATTCAGACCAGTGCCATATTTTATCATGCAGAATATTCATATATGACATTTCAGCCTATAGGCCCTCTATTGGGAAGGTTGTAATGGCAAACATATGGCACAAGGCATTTGTTAGGACACGTGAGGTGTTGCCTGTCAGCTCCAACACACATGCATGTGCTGGCCAGCTGACTTCGGCTTTCTTTTTTGGCCATTTTTCACTCTCTGAAGGCTTCTCTGGAGGTTCCTAGGTGAAAAATCACCCAACGCACAAACCGGAAGTTCGGGAATGGACTTCCAGTTTGCGCGTTGGGCTGTTTTTAGGGCTCTGGAGCCTTCAGGAAATTGACTTCCGTTTTCCCACAAGGGCATTTTTTGCTCTCCGGAGCCTTCTCAGGAGGCTTCCCTGAAGGCTCCGGAGGGCCTTCGGGGGCGTAGGGGAGTCTGCTTTAGCCCTCCTCAGGCTCCTTGAAAGCCTCTTGAGTCTGGGAGGGCAAAAAAAAGCATGCCAAAAGTGGGGTAGGAGGGTGGGGATCATGCGCCCATGCATGCAGGGGTTGCACACATAGCATTATGGATATGGGCACACCCACGCACAGCCCCCCCTGCTCTCCCCACGCTTTTGGCACGGGTTCCAAAAAAGGTTAGTCGTCACTGGTCTATGATATTCCCATTAGCTCATAGACTCGTTTTCCTCTTTCCTTCCCAACAGAATTCTAAACTCATTAAGCATAATCAGACTACATTTTTTATATGTATGCCATAAGGAACTAATAGGACATTTAGCCCTCATATTCTAAATTCTTAACTTGGCTACAGTTTTATCAGAACTCACAAACTAAACATGCTATTACTGGAGTAATTTGAGATGGAAATGGATGTAACTAACTGTCTAGTTAATCATGGGAGTTCCAATTAATGAAGGAGACACTTTTGTTCTTTCTACAAGTATATTGGAAAACGTTTTTGTATTTGAACATAGGTATCATGCATCCATTTAATTTTAATTTCTCTAAACTGAATATTCCTACTTTCCTCTAGCCCATCCTTAGAACATGTCCACAAGTCTGAGTCTTTTTTAATCTGTTAATATTCATCTGGAAATATAGTGCACAAAATTGTATCAAGAACTCTAGCTGTGGTTTCAGGGATACTGAATAGAGAAGAATAATGATTTCTTTTTATATTTATATTTATATTTATTTATAACTATATATATATATATATATATATATATATATATATATATATATATATATATATATATATATATATATATATATATATATATATATATATATATATATATATATATATATAGTGTTTCCAGTTCTGAATACTGTTATTCAGTATTCAATGTTATGTCCAACACTTTTTTCTCTCAAAATGTAATACTTTATATTTCTTTCTGTTAAAGGATGACTTAATCTTATTAGCCCAGTTTTCCAATGAGACTTGGTAATACTGAGCAAAGTCTCCCAATTTTGTGTCACCTCAAAATTTGATAAGCAGGTCATGAATTTTGTACAGCTTTGCTAATTCATTTTATGTTACATTTGTCTTTCTTGTAATTGCTGAAAAAAGTGCTCCCAGTCTAGATGGAGAAAGAGACCCATAAAATACTCCATAGTTTATTCTATTTATTTATTATTATTTTTCCAACAAATACAAGGAAACAAGTATCAGTATAGACATGGACACATGAAAATATGGCACAAATAAATGGATATAAATAAGCAAAACATAGCCATAAAGACATAAAATGAGCACAAAAACATATGTACATGTACATAAATGGGGATAGTAGGAAAGGGTCGGTAGCAGTGGTGAGTTTCAATTTTTTTTAGAACTTCTTCTGTAGATGTAGCCTGCTTTGAGGGAGTGGCTTGCCAGCCATGTGACTGGGTGGGAGTGGCTTGCCAGCCATGTGGCCAACTTGTAAAATGTGGTGAAACTCACTTGACAATGCTCTTGCTTAGCAACCAAAATGTTGGCTCAGAAACTGTGGCATTTGAAGCCCGCAAGTCTTAAAGCTGTCAAGTTACAAGGCCCTTGCACCCCTAACCCTTTAGGAAAAAAAAACCCAGGGGTGTTCAAACTTGACAGCTTTAAGGCTTGTGGACTTCAACTCCCAGAATTCCTCCTCCAGTCATGTTGGCTCAGGAACTCTGGCATTGAAGTGTGCAAGTCTTAAAGCTGTCAAGTTACAAGACCCTTGCACCCCTAACCCTTTAGAAAAAAAACCCCAGGGGTGTTCAAACTTGACAGCTTTAAGACTTGTGGACTTCAACTCCCAGGATTCCTCCTTTCGCTCTTCATCTTGATGATGTGTGGACGGGCGGGGGAAGGGAGCTGGAATCAGTTCTAAACGGCATTGTAGATTTGTGGAACCTCTTCTGTAGAAGAGGTTAGAACTGGCAGGAACCCATCCCTAGTCGGTAGGCATGCTGGTGCGCTTATGCACGCTCCCTTTATGAACATTTAAGAATCCTCTTGGGCTATAGGAATTAATGGTGGTGCAGGACTCTTAAGAAAGTAAAGTGAGTTCACTGTTTAACTTAAACACAGTTGAATGTGATGCAAAGCTGCCTCAACTAAAGTAGACTAAAATATACTCTCTGATACAGTTTCCCGTATGGTTCTTTCTGTTCTTGAAATAGTCAGATGGGATAAGAATTGAACATATTCAACATTTTTAGGCAAATATTATTGTTTTTAATAAAAATATGTTTGCTCTTATTTATATATTGTTTATCATTATTTGCTTTTGTATTAGATTATGTTTGTTCAAAAGAAACCTTTATTTACCTACTGTTCAAACAAATAAAATTTTAAAACAACTATTGGAAAATTTGCAATTGTATCATTTCAAAGAGATTCTTTTATCTCTAGACTATTCTCCAGCCAGTGAGTTCCTGCTTTGTTAGTTACTCATATCAAATCTGGTTTCTTGTCTCAAGTTGCAGTTGTCGATCCTTCCCTTCTGCTGATGACCTAACTTACTGGTGTGGGTTTTTTCCCCCAAGTCCTTGTTTCTGAGAAGATTCTCAGTAACTTTCTGCATACATAACTATAAAATGTATAAAAATGTAGACAACAATATAAAACTAAGGTTGGTTTTATTTTCATTAGTAAAACTAAGTGTCTCAGAAGTGTTACCCTTCTGATATTGTTTTTATTTTATTTTTAAATGATGTGTAAGCTTGTAAATCACCATAATTCATTTTGTCAGTGAAAAATCTCAACTCCTTAAAAGAAGCAGGGAATGTAAAAATAAACTGAGTTCCAAAGTGAGGGCTGGATCTTTTCAGCCACCTGTTCTTTACAGTTCTACTCATACTAAAAGCTCTCTCCCTGGGGATTAGAGACTTTTCAAAGAGGCATCTTTTGAGGTGTGATGGACTGTTGAGAGACAGAGAAGGGAGAAGAAAAGTAAATGATGACCTTATAATTTCAATCAATAGGTCAACGGGTAATGGCTTATTTTAACAGCTTGTTTTAATTTTAATTTTAAATAGTCATAGAATGGCTTCAATTCATATACAGCATTCCAGTTTCAAGCTAAATAATTACTATATGTGTTGGAATGGAAGGAGATTTGCCTGGAATTTATTAAACAGGATATTCTTAGTGGTGACTCCAGAATTTTGAAATCAGATAGAGAGGGGAGGGGAAGAGAGGGGGGAGGGAGGGAGAGAGCAATTCAATTCACCTCATCTCAGGGCTGCTTCAAGTAGACTTTACAAACATACTCTTACGCTAGACCAGGGGTGTCAAACTCAAGGCCCAGGGCCCAGGTCTGGCCACGGGGTGCTTAGATCTGGCCTGGGGGCTGCCCTGAAAACAGCGAAGGACCAGCCCACTGAGCCTCTGTTTTTGCTGGCAGACGATTTCAAGAGGCTGTCACAGACTAAGACAGAGCTCAGGAGCCTGTTTTCTCTGGCAGAACTCTCGGGCTGCCACAGGCGTCCCAACACGAGTGACATTGGACTGGCCATGCCCACTCTCGCCATGCCCCCCCATCCCCCCAGGTCAAACACAATCCTGATGTGGCCCTCAATGAAATCGAGTTTGACACCCCTGCTCTAGACTTTTCCTCATATAGAAGAAATGTTGTGTTCTAAGTCTCTCTTCTTAATGTTTGTTATATTATAATCCACTTTTTGTTTCAGCTTTTTAAAATAATGTATTGTTTTTAATGTTTTATGAGATTTGGTATTCATACTTTTTATAATTGTTTCACTGGTTGGTGTTGACTAGACCACAGGCTGTGACCTAATATACAGAAGTGTACAGAACACAAATATTATTTTAAAACCCATTCTATTTATGTCAGCCCCCTGAGACAGTCCAGACAAGGAGCTCCAACCATGAGAAGTAACACTACTGTATTTTTATTACTCTAGCTCTCTCTTATTTTTGAAGGCTGCTTTCTCTCAGACATTTACGGTGAAAGTGTTGCATGCATCATTCCAATCTACCAACTCATTTTTTTCATAATACAAAATAGATGAGGGATTACCTAGTTTTCTACTTTCCATCTCTATTATCATTATGTACACAAAAGGCTTAAAGCTGGAATAACCAAAGGCCTCCCTCTTAGGGATTGTCCCTGCTAATAGCCACAATATTGTTACTAGTAGCTCTGGAAAGTTTTGGGCCATTTAATTAGACATAGAGAAAACCGCTTACCTGTTGTTCAAATCATTCTCTCTTCTTGTTTTGCCTTACTTTTTGCCAGTTAACAGTTTGTGTTGCCTGATCTTTAATAGGTAAAGATCAAACTATATTTAGTTAGCTTCATGGTATTAATTCTGTGTGATTTGGATATAGGAATGTTCAGGCCAAAAAATAAACTAGAAATTGCAGTAGTTTGCTACCATTTTTTCCAGCATTCCTATAATGTACATGTAACTTAGAGAGCCAAAATAGTCATTTTAGCTACTTCTAAAACAGTACTAATTACTTGTTTGTTTTATCAAGTTTATTCTGGCCACCCGGTCTTAAAGACTCTAGGCAAAATCAAATAAAAATAAAAAGTAGTTGTATATATGAAAGGAAGATTATGTAATTGTATGGTATTAAAAATTACGATACAATTAAATACTATGCAAAGCACAACAGGGACCTCACAAATACATTATTCCCGGGATGTTTTTAAGGAACAGGGTGAAATCCACTTACCTTTGCTGCTGGTTCAGTAGCAATATGAGCACACATGTGCATGCTTTGCTCGCACGTGCCACCTCCACGCATGCACAAGACCTTCCACACGTGCAAAGCATCAAAATGACATCCAGGCGAGTGGATGGAGTCTGCTACTGAACACGCCTGCAAAGTGGGGGGAAATCCTGCTTTCTAGCTAATATAAATTGTGCAGCACAGCTGTCAGCTTCTCCCAAACTGGCAGCATGTTTTTTACTACCAGTTCGGGTGAACCGCTGGCATCTTTACTACCGGTTCAGGCAAACCAGTCTGAACCAGTAGCATTTCACCCCTGGTCCAGAACCCTTGCAGAGTGGGCACAATATGTATCTCTCAGATAAAGATGAGATGCAGTTCCAAAGGTTGAGGAAAGCAACAAAGAAAGCATGCTTCCTTGGTACCACAAGACTACATTTAATTTAGGTCACTCTGTGCATATCAACTCTGCCTACATGTAGTGGATGGGAAGAAACAATGGTGGGATACGACCAGTACGCCCTGGTATGGGCGTACCGGTGCCTGCTGGGAGCACCAGGTACTGTTCCAGCAAGGTGCTCCGGAGGGCCCTCCCACACTCCTGACCTGTATTTGAGCCGATCGGAGTTTACGCACACACCCATGGAGTGTACGGTGCCTGCACAATGCTTTACTGAGCAGCTGGAGCATCGCAGGTGGTAAGTATGCATGCATGCGCTGCGTGCGTGCTGTGCATGTGCATGTGGGGGATTCCCAACCCCACTGCACCGTACCAGTTGCAACGGGATCCGGAACCCACCACTGGGTAGAAATGATTAAGCAGGCAGTTCCCTTAAATAACTAGATCTTATGCATGAACGGCTTCCTAGATAACAACCAGCACTTGAATTGTACTCAGAAGTCAACTGGGAGTCAATGAAGAAAGACTATTCAATTAAATAGAAGATTCAAAATGAGTAGTTCTTTATTGGAAATTGAGTAAAACTCCTTTTGAATCTCATGCATTTCCCAAAACCCAATGATGCTTATTTTGGAAGTATCATATTAGGGACTGATAACCAGGATGAAATGGTTTGATAGTGTCATAGATGCAATGGATATAAACTTGGCCAAACTCTGGGAGACAGTGGAGGATGGGAGAGCTATAGACCCTATGGACATGCTATAGTCCATAGGTTCACAGAGTTGGACACAACTTAGTGACTGAACAACAATAACCAGGATTGGGCTCAGATGTCATCATATAATCTAGTACAGTGGTTTATCTCTGAAGATTTAATTTATCTATTGACAAGAATTTTTGTTTTCTTTTTTCTTTTTTTAATATAAGCTTACAACTGTTGTTAGCTACCCAAAGTCATGTATTTTGGTTGGACGGCTCTATGAATTGAATAAACAAACAAACATATCCTATATAAGATTTTTAAATAAGTGCATTTCTCATGATTTTGCGGTTATTTTATTTCTTTAATTTAAATGTAATTTTAGTAACAAAAGTTGAACGTTCCATAATGGGCAGATTTTTCTGCCTCTGTTTCTGCCTCTCATCAGTGTTCTGGAGAAACAATTGTTTGGTGTGCTTTATGAAGATCAATTTTGACAGTATAATGTTTGCCCACGGTCTCAAGATAGCTGCAAACGCAGAAATAATGTTTCATTGGAAAAATTACCTCATAGCATAAACCTACATAGTGAGGCTAGTCATGAGATTTATGCTTTGAAAAATCAAGTAATCTTGAATGTTTCATACAAGTGTCTCCAAAACTTGAATTTAACTGGATCATATCAACAGAGGGAAAAGAAACAGATGTATCTCCAAAGCTAGAAAAAAAGTGTATGAAGAAATTATGTGTGGTGTATATGGCATCTGATTTCAATATGATAACTCTGCTGCTCTTTGAAAGTGTATCTGGAGCTTGCCATTTGTTTTAATGCCTATGGATTATTTTATTATTATATTAAACATGACCCTTCTGTTCATCTTGGCTTGAGAATGGTTTGCTTCTCTTCTGACATTATGAACAGCATGACCAAGTTGAGTCACACAACTCATTTGTACAGGTATTTGTTATTTAGAAGGAGCAGAGTGCTTCAGAACAATTTCCTGTCTTTGAGTCCTGGGACCATTTTGTCTTTCTCACTCACTCGATCTCTGTTCCTTTCTTGCTGTAATTGCAATCTGCTTTAGTTCTTTAGAAAGGACTATGGATTTTGCACAATATTTGTGACTATTAGACATTCTGTTTTTTAAAAGTGGGCTAGATAGGCTCACGTTTCTCTCCAATCATAGTGCCAATATAGATGGATATATCTGACAGAAAAAAATTCAGAAATAAAGTTTAAAGGATTGGCAAAATGTACTTGGAAGTACTTCCTTCCTATTAAGAAGGACACTTATATTAGAGTTAATCCCCAAATTAGGTTTAACCTCCATATTAGGGTTAGGCCCAAAAAACCATGGTTAAATGAAATAACCACAACACATTGGAAGGAAATTGCTTGAAATCTATGGTGTCCAATAGTATGCTAGTTTATTTTTAAAATATAAGAATACAGAACAGATATCTACTCTGACAGGTCTATAGGATGTCTTAAGACATACCCCGGCAAATTCTAATTTATAAACTATCAGCTATCAATTCTTGTAACTTCTCTTCCCTAGCTCACTCATAAACTATAATTTGTCCTTTATTCTTCATCTTTTAAAAATGCACACAGAGTATATCATTCTTGACTGGGAAGTCCCTTCTTCTTTTATTAATGTTTTATATCTGTTTTCTTAGGTCTAATGTCTCATGAAAACAAATTCCTAACAATTGGTTTATATGGATTATTTCCCCAAATATTCTACAGTATTAACCCTTCTTTGCTAAATCCAAAATTCTGAACTTAAATCAATAGTATTATTTCACAGAAACCTGAGAGCAAATATCCCATCTTTACTACAGATTTGCTCATCAATACTGCAGTTGTCTATAGCAGAGAATTTTTATTACACCATAAGAATAATGTCAGAGCAAAACACATACAAATGCACAGGAATTCAAGAGAACTGTTTCTCTCCTTCTTATCCAAACTTATTTTTTCTTGCAGAAATTCTTTGGGATTCAAGATTTGAACAATTTGCTGTTAAGAAAGGAAGCAAGAAAAAGCAATACACAGACTTTGTGGTTCCTGTTGTAGTTCTCAACCCAACTGGTATGATAATAATCTAGTCAATGTATTACTATGTCATTCAATGAGAATTATACACTTCCCCAAAACCAAAGGATTTGATCATCAACTGTTCTCAAGTAGACTTTATCATCAGCCTGATGAGATTGGAATATGCAAAGTAGATAGCTCCCTTTTCTGATACAGAGAGCAAATCAGTCTTTGTAGTATTCCTAAGGGCTACAGTCAATGATTCTATTAAATAAATGACTAGTAACAGCAACATCTATGACAATGTACGTATTTTGAGACAAAGTATACATCTGATTTTCAGTTGATAGTTCAGCATTTGTGCTAGAATGCAAATAGCTTCACTAGCTAATGTCAGTATCATCCGTGAAGGATGAACTCTGTCAGCAGGTTGAGTGATTGGCCATCATTGCTTGGATGTTCATGGAACATTCGAAGGAGTATAGCAAAGTATGACTGGAAGAAGAAGACAACAGTATTTTCTTTTGTTCCTCTCTTTCCCTACACCAGATGGGACAAGCAAAGCAAGAAAAACTACCAGGGCATGCAATTTCTATGTTTATATTGTGGGAACCTGGTCATTTGGCCTGTGAGTGTCTTGCTAAGGATATTTAGTTAACTGTCATATCTGAAAGCAAAGACCGCACATGGAAAGCAAATGCTCTAAGTTATCAAACGTGTGGCCCAATCTCCAAAGGAGAATGGGAAGCTCAGAAATTACATGAAAAACAAACATATGATACACTATTATCACCACTGGTATTTATTCAAATACTGTATTTGTAATTGTGTCGAATACTGTATATTTACTACAAACACAAAAGCCTCAGAAATACATATCCAGGGGTGAATAGATTCTGGTGTCGTTTGTAACTTTGCAGGATCCTCCATCCTTAATCTTTGCTTAAACAATCCTTTTGATCCCTCACTTTACATTCAAGGTATTGATGGTCAGTTCTTATGTTCATATTCCATTTCTAAGCATAGTAAACCTGTCCTAAACATCATCAACATTAATTGTCATGCCTAAAATATTATTTAGCTTCAACTTTCATTTACATTATTTACAACTATCCTCCAGTCTCTGATTACAGTGGGTGTACAATTACTGAGAAATGTATTATCTATATCTTTTGTGAATGATTTACTATTATCACCATAAATTTAAATAATAGCAATAATTGCTTTTATGTGTGTTATAGGGACTTTATATGGTAACACCATTTAGTTTGGCATCAAGCCTCTTAGTCTTCATGAAAAAACAATAATTTATTAGATAATTTTCATTTTTTATTTGAAAAATCTGCTTATCAAATCCGAGACTCTTCACACTGAACAGGCTTGGGCATTCTTTTAGCACTTTTATGACTACAGCCTATATTCTCAGCTTAAAAACCACGCCTTTGGTCTATTGCCATCTATTTAAACTACTAATCTCTTAATTTGAAGGAATTCAAATTAATTCAGCTAAATCTGAATGTATTATGTCTTGGTCTCCTCTTTTCTATCGGCCTTGGGATGAACTCAAATAAAGTCATGGGCTTTCCCAGTTTTAATATAAATTTATTCATAATTTTGCTGCATCTCATACACATCTCTTCAAGAAAAATGAGATTCTGAAATTTAAGAGGCCTTTCTCAGTCTCATCTAAATCCCACATTCCTCTTTGTGGTTCAGGCTGATGCTTATGGTTTTGTATTGGGCAAAGTAATTTCACAATCGCCTCTATTGCTTGACAATGGTTCATTGATTGAGCTTTTTTTTCAATCACAACTGACAGCTTTATACCATCAAAGATACTTTTCAACACCGACAAGCTCTCCTCAAAAGTGTGATAGATCCTACCAAGATTCAAGATGGTTTGGGGTAGGATGGGAGAGAATCCGTTCCAATTCCAGCTGTAGAAGAAATGGAAATTCTTCTTATTCCTGATATTCGTAACCAAAAGAAATGGGAGAATTAAGAGGGGGAAATCTTGTAACGTTCAGTAATGAAATAGAAGTAGGAGTAGAATGCCTTTCAATCTAGCATGACTGGAGGAGGAAGGAAGAATAGCACCTCCAGATCGATAGGTGAAAATGAAGGTAAAGATTGAAAGGAAAGTAGCGTAACTGTTGAAATTGGTGACAGGGAGATTTTGAACCCTTTCTCTTCCTATTGTATAAAGGAAGATTGAAGAACTCTTCAAGGTTAAAAAATAAGTTATTATAAAGTTGTTGATTCAAAAAGACTAAATGATTCAATCTTAGAACTACCTGTAGTATATCTTAGATGATGTTAGCTTCCCAATTCACTGCAGATAATGTAGTTACCTAACCTTCCTGAGTCTATTTCAGAGATGCAGAGCACTGACAGATTGCAATTGCCATCCCTCATATAAAACCTTGATAGTTAAGACTATATAATCTTATTATTTGTTTATTGCAATTATATTTCACTTTTTTCCTACAGCTTATGGAAGCTTTCTCTGTTTTTATGTCCATGATAGTTGTATTTGGTAGGTTGGGTTGACTAATCAGTCCAAAATAGCCTAGTGAATAGGGACTTGACCATCAATTTCCCACATATAGCATATTAACTACTGTATTATACTGGCTTCTGTATATTTATTAGTCCATTGAATCCCGTTGACATTCTATTCGATATACTGTATTTACGTAGGATTGCACTGCAAATATTTTAACACAATTGAATGAATTGTGCATTCAAAGCAGTTCTATTTATCCTTTGTTTTTAATCTCTTGAGTGTTCATTTGTGTTCTGTTGCAAGATTGACCATAAGGTAGATACTGCCATCTAGAGAAAAACAGCAAGATATTTCTCATTTCACTTTGTAATTAATTTTTATGTTAACAAACATCACCAGAAATTAATATAGATAGTTGCTATTGTGGATTTCCCCCAAATTGTTCATAAGTGATGTGTTTTTGGACTTGTTTATTACAAGATCAGAAAGGAAGAATGACAGAATGACTGATATGTCTTCCACAGTAGAAATCTCTCCAAGGCAATCTTCTCTTCAGTGGCCTGCGGCCTTCTTGACTTCCATAATTCCATTCAATCTCCACAGAAGACATTGTGAGCAAATTCCCCACATGGGATGGAAAATTTGGGCAGCTAGGGAGGCTACAGTAGAAGGGAGGAGGCATAACAGAAAACAACATTGCATCAGGTCTGAAAATAAAGTAACTTCAAAAAATTCCATGCAGAGAAATTCGAAAAGAATTCACAAGAACCCTGAAATAACACCCAAAAATTAAAATCTCATTTTGAGAAATTACTATTATTATCACCAACCACACGATCAATGAAAGGTTCAGTATCCATTTCCTCATTTTCCTAATTATCGTAATCGCGTCCTCTACCTCCATCCCTGTACAGACAAATAGTTTGAATATTTGTGGTCTGCATTTCTGTAGACATTTCTTTATCATTTGGGGGCAGAGCTTTTCTTTTTGTCTCTTTTGGGGGAACAGGATGATGCAGTTTGGGGGAGTTTGTTTTGAGACTCAAAGATGCATTTACTCTAATTCACAGGGTTTAAAAGAAGAAGTGCCAAAAGGAATTAGCGTTATTTGCTGGGCTCATTGTTCAGCTGCCTCTTTTTCCATAACACAAATGTGCTTTGTTTACTCCCCAATAGGTTTGGAAAGAAAGGGCCTACTAAAATCAAACAGGCAGGGCTGCACAAAGAAAGCATGGAAAAATACCTGAGAGACAAGAAAGAAAAGTGAGGATTTACCTTGTCTCAGTCTATTATGCAGACATACAGATAAATAAACAGCCCACTCTGTTCAAAGGAAGAACACGCATTCTAAATGGTAAAAAGAATCTACTTGCAGATAGCTGTCTCCCAAACTCTTACTACTAGCAACAAATCCTGGAGCACAGCCAGTATGATTTGTTCTGAACGATTGAATTCTTTGTAGTTTATCATTTACTTCCTGTGTCAGCAAATAATTCTACGTCCATGCATCTTTACAAACATTTCAGGATGTCAGCAAAGTCACCTGTGTCTTTAGAGATTAACAGATATGGGTTTTCAATGTCCTTAGTTGCAACCTAGTGAGATGGACAGTGAAAGGAAAATGATTTCATTTAGCAAAGTCTTCCAACAAAAGCTACTTTGCTTCAGCTTTAATTTTACTACAAGATAGTTTTCTTGCAGGAATTTGTCGGGCAAGTTTTCAGAAATAGTTTGCCATTGCCTCCTTCCGAGGGCTAAGGGAGAATGACCAGCCAAAGTGGCCCTGCTGTGTTTGTGGTAAGGCAGGACTAAAACTCATGATTTGTCAGTTTCTAGTCTGAGGCCTTAAATCTACACGGCTCTCCCATAATCTCATTTCAGAGACTATGTTGACAATAGCAGTTATAAAGATTACAGCATACATCACTGAAAATATGGAGGAAGATTTAGATGCCAATTGCTTATTCATAGAAAAACACAGTAGCATTTAGTAAGTGAAATAAAAGGTTTTTTTACCTCTGGTTTGCCTTGGTTATCCTTTGGCAATCAAACAGGACAGTCCTAGAAGAGATCAACCCTGACTGCTCTTTAGAAGGCCAAATCCTGAAGATGAAACTCAAATACTTTGGCCATCTAATGAAAAGGAAAGACTCACTGGAAAAGAGCCTAACGCTGGGAAAAATTAAAGACAAAAGAAGAAGGGGACGATAGAGAATGAAGTGGCTGGATAGAGTCACCAAAGCAGTAGGCGTGAACTGGACTCCAGAGGATGGTAGAGGACAGGAAGGCCTAGAGAAATGTTGTCCATGGGGTTGTGATGGGTTGGACATGACTTCACAACTAACACAACAAGCTTTGGTTAGCTAACCTTTGGTTAGCAAAATCCTCAAGTTTGTGAATTATGACTTTTAGATTCATAGTCATAATGTAATCAGGCATTTATTCAGTAAATAATGAATAATTGATTTGAAAATCTTTTCACTTTCTCCCCCCCCCATCATCTGGATAACCTAATTACTGTCCCAGACTTTGGCACATCTGCCCAGATGACTCTTGGTAAACATCTCCTTCCAGAGTTGTCAACCTCTTAGTGCTGTATCTACAGAACTCTTCAAAAATTGAAAATATAATTTTTAAAAGTATGACCTCAGCCAAAAAAAAGGTGCCTGCTATCAGAAGATAACTTTAAGGCAGAGTAGATATTTATGTTGACAAAGCATGAGTAGGCAGAAAATCTTGCCCCTGCTGATCGATACCCCGTCCACATTTTCAGAAGAGTTTCTAGACAGAAACTGTTATGCGCATAAACTGCAGAATTAATTTATGTTCTTGTGTGTAATAAATTGATGAGAATTAATATGGAGTTTCTTATTGAAATATAATGTTGAAGTGCCCTGAATGTAGAACCTGTCTATGAAATCATTAATGTACACTAAGTGTATATCCTTCAGCAATTGGCTGAATGCTAGTTATGTCATTTTTACATACTCCTATATAGGAAACAAACCTTGCTTCTTTGTAATATTTATATATTTATATTTCGCACTTCTTAGCCACCCATCTCCCTTACAGAGCGGCTCTGACCAGTATACAATTTGATCCATAAAATTGAGCATTAAAAAGAGAATGTAAGATTAAAAATCTTTATAAATATCTAACAACATTACCAAATTACAAAAGATGGAACACTCCAAGATAAGAAGGTATATCAAGTTATAATGAAACCAACCAACTCTCACATGGATTTGCAAAACCCAACTTTAAACCAAAGTGTTATGGACAGATTCCTTTTCATTATATTGAGATGATAGGCACAAGGATAAACATATTCATCACTGACTTTTATAAACATAGTTGAAGATTTTCAGAATCCATCCATATGATAGTCAGGAAAATAAATTATAAGTTGTATTCTATATTCTACATTTTATTTAAGTTATGAGACATATTCTAATTTTTAAACAACTGTTGGAGAAAGAACAAAAAGGGAAACTGGAATTTGATATCAAGTACTTTAGCACTTTTCTTTCGTACTATAAGTTGAATAAAATCTCCATCACCTTGGAAGTTGCTCCGAAGTGCATCACAGATCCTTACAACATCAATAAAAGCATCCCTTCTGCAATCAATAATAGCTTCCGAACAGGGTGGATTTATTAAAATGCTTTATTAAAAACATTTCTATGCCACTGCAAACCAAATAACATTTAGCAATTCACATTTCTTATTGCTAGTATGAGCAGTGGGGAGGAGTATACAACTATTTCTCCATTTGCCCTGATCCTGACCAACACTATTTTTTGTTGCTATTTAATTAAAAAGAACCAGGACGTACTGAGGCCAATTAAGGCATTATTAGCAGATAGATCTAACTCATTCATTCCAGGAGGATTCCCAACCAAACTGATTTGAAATGTTTGGACTTAAGCTCTTAGTTTTAATCTCATATCTTGAACTCTGCCCTTCAGTCACTCCCAACCCATTGTTGTCCCTGTCAGCTTTGATTAGCCAGTGACCTATATATTCTTGTGTTTGTGCAGTCCGGTTATACTATTTGTTTTTTAAATCTATCACAATTCTGCCTTCCTCCTCAAGCCGAATTTTACTAATAGGGCTATAAAAATTAACTAAGATAACTTTTATTAGCTTGTTTTTTTCAGGTACAAATGCAATGGGACAAGATACACCCTTGACCTGACCCCTTTTGTCAGTGACTTCCATCATGTGACCATGTAAACATAAGTCAGTACCGATGTCTACATAACATTTAGTAGAATTGCTTTGTGAATCACGTGTGTGTGTGTGTGTGTGTGTGTGTGTGTGTGTGTGTGTGTGTTTGTGTGTGTGTGTGATTGACTGATCTTTTATGAAATGCCTCTTGGCAGGGATAGGACTGCATCCAATCAAGGGGGAAATCGCTATTCTTTGGGAACACTGTAGCTGTCATCACCCTTCAGGATAAACATCAGCTAAAAACAAAATTTGTAGCAAATGCTCAATACACAGCAATTGGTTTGTTCTCTCCACTTTCCTTCCTGGAAAGGAAAGTAGTCCATCTGAGTAGAAAAATGAATAAAACAACAGAAATTGTGGCTCGGTATTAGTCCAATAGCTTTGCTTACAACAATTCCCAGAGTCAATCCTTGGCATACTAAGATAGAGTTGGAATCTTGGCAGATGTTGCCAGTTCATCTCACAATAAGAGATGAGATGGATCATCGTTCTGAGTGATCTTATGTTCTTCCACATGTGCTTTAGAGAATCTGTCCATCCTTTCTATGTGGACATCAATTTGCATAAAATAATAAAGGAACCAAAATAACAACTTAAAGTGCAAACTATGATTGGTTCTAAATACTGTTTTATGGTGTTATTATTGTTCAGACATCTTCTAAATGCTTCAGAGTAAAATGTTTAGGTCAGTTGTAGAAGCCATCAGTGTAGAAATTGAATAAGTAGATATTTAAACATATAAATATGATAACTGAATAAACCTGTCTCTTTAAAAAGTTTATGGTTATTTAATTGCTTGTTATCATGTATTAATATGGAAGAAGGGGTGAAGTGTTGGCATTAAGTAGTAGAAGATGTGGCAATGTCAGGCCTTCCTTCTCAGCCGGCAAATCTAGTAGCAAGGATAGCTATAAAATTTGCTTAAATAATGCAGGAGAAACAACAGCATCTATATTAGGCTACATTAACAGAATCTGCAAGTCTGATTGTGTTCATCTCTTCCCCCCCCCACCCTTTTCTATCCCAGTGATTCAGGGATAAGCTAGTTGACTCTTTTCTTAATACTTCCTCCTTTCCAAAGCTCTTTTTCTGCTCGTTTTGTTTTTCTAAAGGTTTGCAAATATTTTCCTCACGACTATCTCCCTCTGCAATATATAGTTGAGAAATCAAACATTATTTGAGGAAGGACATGCATGAAAACTACTTTGGTGTTTCCTTTCCTTCAATTATCCTCTGTGGCCATTAAGATCTCTAGGAGATACTTTTTCTAAGGATGTCCTGAGGTGGTCCCTATTTTTTTACTTGCATTTTTACATAGTTTCAAACTGTTTATTTATCTGACAAACAGAAATGTATGGTGTTGAGATTTTTGTACCAATTCTACCTTTTTTTTGTAAAAGTGGTCACCAAGTGTCTCTTTGGTCAAACTTTAAATATATTAATTAGGATTTCCATTGGATTTAGCTACTCATTTGAATTTATGTTTTGTATATTATTTCATTGTACTCTATCTTGTTCCATTACATAAAAGGTTCCCCTCGCACATGTGGGCTAGCTGTTCCTTACTCTAGGGGACAGTGCTCATCTCCATTTCAAAGCTGAAGAGTCAGTGCTGTCTGAAGACGTCTCCGTGGTCATGTGGCCAGCATGACTAAACACTGAAGGCGCATGGAATGCTGTTACCTTCCCACCAAAGGTGGTCCCTATTTTTCTACTTGCATTTTTACATGGTTTCAAACTTCTATGTTGGAAGAAGCTGGGACAAGTAACAGGAGCTCACTCCATTATGCAACACTAGGGATTCAAACATCCAAATTGCCGATGTTTCTGATCGACAAGCTCAGCATCTTAGCCACTGAGCCACCACGTCCCTGATCCATTGCATAGGTCAGAAAAAACTTGAATGCACGAGCAAATACCTGTTAAAACTTTTTTCTCACCAGGAAGCTAATAAGCCTTGAATAACTAAATAATACCAGTTATTTCTTTGTTTTGTTATTTCAAACCAGCATGTGGAAGCCTTTTGTACAAGGTCTTGTTTTTGTTATTATTGATTTATTACTATTGCTGCTGCTGTCACCACTAGTTGATTTCCGTTTTGCTCTTGAAAGAGCTTTCTGCAATTCAACAGCACCTCTTCGGCGTTGGTCTAAAGAGCAATGAACAGGTCAGATCAGCAAGTGGCTTTTTTATTCATTAACATACTGGTTGACTGATGGAAGTTTCTAACAGCATTAAGATTTTAAGCTCTTGGTACCAGACCCTTCATAGTAGGGAAAGCTGGCTAATCCTTGAGCTGCTCAAACTTCTCACAAAACAAAATAAACCATTACAGAACTGAGTTTGTGTATTCAATTTACTATTTCTAAACAATTTATTGATGAAGAATAATAAACTTAGATCTCACTGAAAATGAGGAATGAGAACTATCACACAATTTACACTGGTACTGAGTTTATCTACTTTAAATGCCTAAGTCTTGATCATCGTTTGTCACTTATGTCTTTGTCTTGATTCTATTTTAAAGAAGGTCATATTAGTTTCAGTTCAGTGCCTCAATGAACTGAAAAGTTTGCTTTTAAATAAATTATATTATCAATGTTTATTTTTTGTTTTGGAAGGGGGATCTCTAAAAATAACATACGAAGACAATGTCTTTATCTCTTTGGATTAAATTTTGAGAGGTCGATGTATTCATATACTTAATTTTGAAAGTGACATACTTGGTCTTTTCCCTCATGTCATTTTCACAACTTAAGAGAGGTTAAATTTAAGCTCCAGACTATCTCTCAGGCAACTTCATAATAGAGTGAAGATTTGAATTTGTTGAGTAGTTTTAATTCCATAAGGCATCTGTGTGAATTTATTAGAACTTTTTTCCAAATAACATGCAAAAAATATCCTCAGAGTTGTGCAGTATTTATAATAAATACTGTACAACACTGAGGATTATTTTTGCCAAGTTGTTATAACCTGAGTTCTGAGAGAATAACACAAAGTATTGTTTTAAGACCCAAATGTACAGAAAGAATCTGAAATCAACCATACATGTCCCTATTTTACTTAGAAGCATAATTTTTGTCATAATAACATTAAGCAATACTGGTAATGTAGAACAATTCTAAAGTTAGAAAAAGAAAAGGATTGGTAATAGAATGTCAAAATAAAGGGCTCATCTCTGAATAAAAAATTCTGCAATGAGATATGTTATGGATCAGAAAATTGGTTTTACAACTTTTAATTTTGGCAATGTACAATTCAGTTAAAACAGTCTATTATTTGCTGAGAATTATCCAAAATGGGCATAGTACAATACCTGTTTTTCTTTCATTAGATTTTTAGCATATGCATATCTTTAAATCTCACTGAAATCAATGGAATTTTAAGATATAATTCTATTTATTCATTACAGAGAGACATTACCAAATACGTTAATGCATTATTGCAACCAAAAAGCATTTAATTTGACAAAACTGTACCAGTACTATTTATTAGCTATCTTCTTCATATTGGAAAGTAGGTGCTGGGGCCATAACGTGATTATTATTTCTTGCTTGTTTTAATGCCAAATGTTTATATACAAACCAAAAAGTATTTTATGTTATTTTATTTTAAATCCATGTCATCCATAAGATTCGTAAAGATGTTTTTTCCATTTGAAACAAAGCTTTCAGAGATCCTGAACAGGATATCTTAATTTTATCCACTAAGGCATGAGATTTCAAAGCTTTGTGGGTACAGATAAGCTTCTTCTTTTTCTTCGTCTTTTTTGCCTTACACTTCAAACAGATGTGTCAAATGAATAGTAAGCCCAACTTGGAACACTTGAAACTACTGCCAGCATTTCTCTTCACCCATGCAAGTATCTCTTGAAGTCTAATCGTTACCAAGCAACCATAACAATGCTACTGCATGTCTGCATGAAGCGTTCTCTGCTCATCTTGGCTCGTTTTCTGCATCTTTAATTACAAAGGAGAAATTGTCCAGCAGCCATGCTCAGACTTGCCCTTATTGAAATAGGCAATAAAGAGGGGTGAGATTTGCAGGGCTCCAGGTACCTAATAGACATAATATCCAGTTTTCTCCCTACAAAATAATACTGGATAAAGGTTAATCAGAAGCAGGAAAACTCATGGGCAAGATCAATCAATAGGACAAACAACCAAGATGTCTGCTACTGTCAGCAAATACATACAGATGAACTATAGTTTTCAGGGTTTTAGTCAGGAGTGAAATCCAGCAGGTTCTAACAGGTTCTGGAGAACCAGTAGCGGAAATTTTGAGTAGTTCGGAGAACCGGCAAATGCCACCTCTGGCTGGCTCCAGAGTAGGGTGGGAATGGAGATTTTGCAGTATCCTTTCCCTGCCATGCCCAGCAAGCCACGCCCAACAAACCACCCCAAGTCCAACAAGCCACGCCCATTGAACCGGTAGTAAAAAAAATGAATTTCACCACTGGTTTTAGTATGGCTTAGTACTGCCTGCTCTTCCTCAGACGACCAAAAAAAATCTCCGAAAATCTACTATTTCGTATAGCATGTGATTTCAGTATACAAGCACTTGAAGGTTGAGGACATTCTCAGGGCAAATGTTTTTTCTAAGTTTTAAGTAAAGAGATAAATATATATATATATATATAGAAATATAATCTTTGCACCACACCCCCAGCTTTTTGTTTGTTCATTTTCACTCAGACTAGGCCTCATTTACTGCTGGATTTGTGCTGGATCCTTCTGGAGTACCTCAGAGTTGTTAAGTGACAATCTAAAAGCTGATTTAGGATTAGGATAGCTTAACCAGGTGAACCGAGGGCTTCACTTTGATTGGATAGAAAAGCTGGTGCTGTGCTTGGAAGTCCATCTAGTAATACTGAAAGGCTTTATCAACATCCTGAGAGGAGTGCATTCAGAATAGGTGGCAACGAGAATCTCACTAATCAGGGAAGGATTAGCTAGGGCTCAGAGCAATGCTGCGTCTAATTCCTTTTTCATGACGCTCTCCATGCGCTGCAAAATGATCTGGGTGCAACACCACCACTACTATAAATATTAGATGAGTCTCTCCAGTGTTTTAATTAGCATTTTCTAAGGGAGCTGGGTGTTGAGCAGTTAGAAATAATGCAGGTGGAAATTAAAAAAAGCAAAATTATTGCAAGATTTTAACACTGACTCTAATTTATGATCTCCACTGTCATGTTGTACAGTGTTCTTATGAATTGTTCTCACTTTCTGGATATATTCTCAGAGGCTAGAATTCACTTTGAGAAGGCACTTTACACCACAGAGATGATGGAGTTCACCTCACAGAGATGAAGACCCCTTGTTCGTCTTAGATAATTGTGATGTTAATATGCAAAATTTGCCTTGCATGGCTCTGTCTGTCTTCTCTTCACATAATCCTCTTTTGTGATACTGGATGATTTGGCATACAGAGTCAAAATGACATACAGCAAAACATTTTGCTCAATAAAGTTGTGATGCTTCACTAAAAACAACAGAGTGCTTTGTTTGAAGCCACCCTTCAAAGTTTTGCACAACATTCATTAGCCTTATTATCTGGTATAACTGTCTCCTGTTAAAATGCTAGTAAAGTAAACGGCTTCTTGATGATACCAACTGCCCAGGGATGTCTTCCTTTGGGTTTTAGGCAATATTTAATTACTGGGTTAGTCATTTACTATGTTGGGAGTGGGAGAGGGGAGACAGAAGAAAATTGGATCAACTGTATTATGTGAATTAATGAATATATGCAGCATAACGAAAATCCAGACACTGCTGTTCTCTAAATTGCTTGGGAATTCTCAATTTTGGGAGATATGTAAAACCAATAATTGCAACAAAAGACATCATGCAATAATGACTAAATCCAACTGTTAAAATGATTCTACTATATGTTCCCAGTGATGCTAATGCCATAAATTCTACCCATATTGATATATATATTCGTAGATTTTCACCGGTGTAGGTATGCTGGTCTTGTTGTATTCGGGTCTTTTCCTATGTAAGATTGATATTGTCTTGGCAACGTTTTGGCGAGGTCCCACTTGCCATCTTCAGGCTGGTGTTTTCGGCTTTCGGCTTTGTGCTTGTGCAAGTAAAGCGTGGTCAGAGCTGCCATCTTTCTATAAATCTTGGTGGGTGGGTGAAGTGCTGGCTTTGTTGCTGTAAGTGGGTTGATTGGCTGTATAGTTGCATCCTGATTGGTAGATGGAGTTGATGTTTGTAGATTGGTCAGCTGTTTCATATCATCCTGTGTGGCTGAGGTGCTGGCTGTGTGTCCATTGCTCTTTTGTGTTGTAACGACCTGGGTGGTGGGTGGGGCTCGTTTGTTGACTAGGGCTGGTTTCCAGATGTCTGGTAGGCAGGAGGTATCATCACGTTTATTTGTGTTGTGGGGGTGTTTTTCTATTTCTATTTCGATGGCTTCCATAATTATTCTCTTGTTGAAGTGTTCAGTTTTGGAGATTTTGATTTTGAAGGAACCAAATTAATCTCCAAAACTGAACACTTCAACAAGAGAATAATTATAGAAGCCAAAAACACCAGTCTGAAGATGGTGAGTGGGGCCTCGCCGAAACATTGCCAAGACAATCTCAATCTTACACGGGAAAAGACCCGAATACAACAAGACCAGCATAGCTACACCCGTGAACATCTATGAAAACATGCGTGTGCATGCGCGCGCGCGTGCACACACACACACACACACACACACACACACATACATATATACATATATACATATATACATATATACATATATACATATATACATATATACATATATATACATATATACACATATATACACATATATACACATATATACACATATATACACATATATACACATATGTACATATATATACACATATATACACATATATACACATATATACATATATATACATATATATACATATATATACACATATATACACATATATACATATATATACATATATATACATATATATACATATATATACATATATATACATATATATATATATATACATATATATATATATATATACATATATATATATATATATATATACATATATATATATATATACATATATATATATATATATATACATATATATATATATATATATATATATATATATATATATACATATATATATATACATATATATATATATACATATACATATATATATATATATATATATATATATATATATATATATATATATATATATATATATATATATATATATATATATATATATATATATATATATATATATATATATATATATATACATACACATACACACAACAGATTCACTTATTGGTAGTATTCTTTATTTCACATAGAAACAGGCAAGATCTTCTCCATAAGCTCCCATTTACTCACTAGCTCCATTTAGGCAATATAACAGAGTTAACTATTTTCTGAGGAAATTACTGTAACCATGTGCTAGCAGCACATAGTCCATTCAATGACACAGTGGCATTTTATTTTTGTTTATTTTTTTAGGATTAGGAGGTAGACTTGTAGCTGGGAAAAATTGAAGTGCAACCCTTCAAAGAGAGATGGCAGCTTATCCTCTGCACTCACACTTTTGAGTAATTCTATATGGCCACTGAGAATGAAAAATAAGAAAATAGAGACAGAATGCCTGGAGACAATGTGCTCTATTATTTGCAACTTTTCTAAGACTTTATTTCTGATTTAGAAGTAAGAAGAGAAAGCCAAGCCCCAATCCTATGATTTTAGCCACAAAACACAGTTGATTTGGAAATTTATCTTAACTAAAAACAGCCTGAGATTATTTCAGACTAAAACTAATCCCATTTAGGTTCATTTTCAGAATAAATTAGTTTTTGCTATTTTTATGACATCCTAGCTTTTCTCTTCCAACTCACATAACAGTAACAGCAATTATCAAGACAGAAGAAATTACCTTTAATTTCATAGAATTATAAGGTCAGAATAAATCTTAACTGATTGGGTAGCATTTATATAGAATCAATGCCCTTTATGCCTCTGCTGTTTTCCATCTTTCATCTTGATTTGGAACATGAAACTAACATAAAATCATGTGTTTGAGTAAATGAAAAGCAAAATCTGATTAAATTAGATTCTGTTTTATGTGCTGTCAAATGAAGTATTTAAAATATTTATATCCCAATGGTCAAATACATTTACCCAAGAGAAAACTTCAATTGTTTTAATTACATTTAGTTCCGAGTGTTAAATGTTTTATCCACATGATGCTCCCAACTCAAGGTTCAAGGCTATAATGCACCTTTTCCCATTGACTTCATACAGATCCAGATCTCTGGATTTCTGAATTTGCTATTTCCATCTTTGTTACTTAAGTCATGCTCATTTTCATTACTTTTTTAGAATAATATTTTAAACACGGGTTGTTTTGAGTGCTATGGTCTGTAGCCATATACAAGTGATTATGATAAATCTCCATCTAACTTTTCCAAAATAATGTGCAGTATATACATAAATTTAGTCCATGCAGCAGATTGTACGTAAATTAAAAAATACAGAAAGAGAAAAACAGATTTATAAATTTTATTTTTGAAAATATTTTTACCAATTTAAAAAATAGTAAAAACTATCAAACATTAGGAATACAAAAAAAGAAAAAAAATAGCATAACTTTCTTTTAGTTAAGACAAGAGGTCCTAATTTCACTTGCTGTCTTCTGGACTCCTTCAAGTGGATTTGCAGTGTTTTGATGAATGTCAACTTTTAGACATTCGTGTTTCTTCTTTTCCTATGTTTCTCACAAGACATGTGTTTCATCTTTAATGCGGCATTCGGAACACAAAAAGGACCCTCCTTTTAATCTTCCAGTTCTCAATATATATCCAAGTAGGCTTCAGATTCTGTGGCGGGAGGACTTCCATTTCTATCACTTCCTCCATGATGAATGAAATTCTCCATCTAAGCAAACAAGCACTTCAGACAACTCTCCTTGACAGCGCTGTTAATCCCAAGAGCCTTCCTTATCACTCCATGATTCAAGGGTTGAGGAAGTACAGTATCCCTGCACTGCCTGGCTCTTACATAACTACATGCAAATGTTGAAACATAACAAGGGAACCCCTCTGTAGGTGGGTGCTTTTGTACCATGGATCTTACAAGAACAGACACTTTTTCTGCGCCTGCATAATTTGATTTTGCAACTACCCAATCACATATGCAATATATGTGATTAACCTGATTAATATCATGTTAAACTGTGTGAATCATCTCTTCCTTCAATTGTTGAAGCCTACTTTATTTATTAGTTTTTTCAGAGCCTTTAGCATTATCGTTTCATTTACATATTCTACTATAACGTAAAATACCCTAGTGGAACAATAAGCAAACAAAGAACTAAAATAAATACATGTACCTCCACTATCTGTGTTTTCCTTTCTCTTAACTGAATTTTGACATTGACATATCTTCAAGAGAGTGATCTGTCTTTCTGTAAATGATCTTGATCGTAATGGAGCAGCTAAAGCCAACATGGCTCCTTTTGCATGTTTGACACTACAATGTATGAAAGTGATGTTCTTGTTAAATTAAACAAGTACTAAAAAGGTAAATCTTCCACTCGCACATATATGCTAGTCGTTCATGACTCTAGGGGGCAGTGCTCATCTCAGTTACAAAGCCGAACAGACAGTGCTGTCCGAAGACGTCTCTGTGGTCATGTGGCTGGCATGACTAAATGCCAAAGGTGCATGGAACACTATTACCTTCCCACCAAAAGTGGTCCCTAATTTTCTACTTGCCTTTTTACATGCTTCCAAACTGCTAGGTTGGCAGAAGCTGGGACAAGTAACATAAGCCCACTTGGTTCCGCGGCACTAGGGATTCAAACTGCCGAACTGCCGAACTTTCTTATTGACAAGCTCAGTGTCTTAGCCACTGAGCCACGTCAACTCTTTAACAAGTACTAGAGATTCATAAATCCAACACATCCAACCTAACCCTAACTCCTTCATGAAAATATGGTGTTATTGCCATGAATTCTAGTTTGCTTGCGGGTGGGACCACACTGAGGATGCTGCTGAGATTGGACGACCTTGGCTTAGAGCCCAAACATTTCCTGTTAAAATCTTCCATGATTGTATATGGTAGTCAATAACCTGATGAGGCTTTCCCAACTATACTAAAGGAGATATGTTTACAGACATAAAGAGCATCTGCAATCTGAAATATTTTGTTTGCAATGTGGTATCTTAACTCAATTTATAGCCCCTTATCTGTTTGTTAAGCAAAGATCTTAGTACTTCCCATATCTACAAAGCAGATTTTTAAAATCCATTGATCAGGAAAAACTGCATCTATTTCTCTATGAATTGTACTCCAAAAACTACTGTCATTTCAGTAGTTACCTTATACTTTCCATAGTTTGTGTACTTTTCTAAGTTGCATTCTTTTTCTCTATAACCATTTATTAACTGTGAGATTTATTTTTAAAATACACAATAGCATCTTGGATAGTTCTATGAAAGGCGATGTAATCAATGCACACAGAGTAATCTTCATGATTCCCTACATTTGTTATCTTAAAAGTGCAGTCTAAATTTTGCAATAATTAACAAATTGGTATTATTTTAGATGTTATGCGTTTACATGTGTTCACCTTCTATGGAAGTGATCAAAGCAATACATAATTACTTAGCATTCATCATATAGCTATAGAGTCAGTTGCTGAAAATACTGGGAAAATAATTTTGATGCACAATGATAAAATATTGCAATTCTTTTTGTTTTTATTTAGATAAAGGAAGTTTCAGACAGAAACCTCACATCTTGATGTTTCTCATTATGTCTTGTTTGGTAGAATCAATTTGGAGTCTACCTTTTAATCCATTAACATTGTACTTAACTGCCATAGAGAATAAATAACAGCAAAAACCTAACCTTGGATTGATATTCATGCCATGACATTCATCAGGTACCTATCAGTTTTATTTGTTTTGTAAAAGCAAATTTTCTGGGTTCATCCTTAGAAAACCAGAAATACTTTTTTAAAAACCTAAAAATAATAATATGCCTAGCCAGCTGCTTTCAAAGAAAAGAAAAATTATAGTAACAAGGAGCATCAGTTCCAATGAGCTCTTCACACCAGTTTAAATCCTGATATTGATATTAGTCTGAAACCCATTCTCTGGCTGATTGGGACCTCTCTTTTGTGGGGTCAGGGGGGAGACCATATTTCAGATATGAGGCAAGCCCATATGTGTTATAGACTGTAGGCTGTATGAAGAAAATAGTAATAACAATGTTAATAAATGAGATGTACAGCAACAAGTAGAGTTCTGCCAAGCCTTTGTTGCACTTTTCCCAAAAGCATCGTCATTCATTCTGATGGGGAGAAAATTGCTTTTTAGTTTTTATTAATTTGGTGTCATCATGATTAGAATATGGTATCTTCAACTCTCACTATAGGTTAGCCAAAAGTTTTTCTGAGTGTCCTGTCTGTCATTCTAGGTGCCTCTCTAATTGTCCACAGCCTCCTTTGCTTCTCACTCTTCACTTTAACCCAAAAAGAATATATAATGTGCTTTTTCAGAAGTGGAAACATTGGCAAGCAGGACATTGCAGAGTGATAGATATGTTGGAAAGAAAAAGAAAATAGCAGACTCCACCGCAACACATTATCAATCCAAGAATCGTTTCTTTCATCAGAAGTAATGTGAGAAATTCTTAGAATGAGATAAAGGAACAAAATCCTCTTTCATAGGACAATAAGTCAAGAAAACAAACTTTTGGACAAAGGAAGGTAGGTTTTTTTCCCCCAAGTAAATTAAGAGTTATACACAGTATTTAACTTCATCAGATATTGATCTCGAAAGTCAGGCTGTAGTTGGGATGGGAATCTTGGGAGAGATCAGCAGTATGAATAGTATGTGTGTGTAGCAACTGGGTTTAATTCCAAAAAGCTGCTCCAGGGCTATTGTGGACTAAATAATAAACTTCTTCACAACTCTTTCAATCAACTGTATCTTTTTCTAGGACTGCTGTCCTCAGGTATGGTCTGGGGAAATACAAGCTGATTTAACTTTCAGCTAGATTAAGTAAAACCCATCTGGCTTCAAACAATTTTGCAGCAGCTTGCAAGAGATTCAGTTATCCATAGTCCCACCCCACCCCAGTTAGACTCTTTTTCTACTGCTATGACTTTCCCATTTCCCTTAACAAGTTACCAATCGTTTATTTCCTTCTTGATATGTATTTAACCTATTTTATTTAGTCATTTGTATGTGTGTATGTGTATAAATATGTATGTGTGTATGTGTGTGTGTGTGTGTTTGTGTAGATATGTATGCAGAGTCAAAGCAAAAACAAAATGTATATGTATACAACTTGGTATGTATGTACACACTCATCCATTCACATGGATTGAAGGAGGGGTCGATGAATAATGGATGGATGGATAGATGATAGATAGATATATAGATATATAGATAGATAGATAGATAGATAGATAGATAGATAGATAGATAGATAGATAGATAGATGTATACAGAATTCGCTTGTAGTTCTTTGCTTGGAAGAGAAAGTTGGGATGGTGCAGCAACAGAGGATTGATTGTCCTGGCAGCCCAAGCTGAATTGATCTTCCTGAGAAAGAGAGAGAGGAAGGAAGGGAGAGAAAGAGATTTCTGATGTGTTTCATACCCATGATTTTTTATATTTCAGGCAAATGTTATAACTACTCTGCTCCTCAGATTCCTGTTTCTCATCAATAGCTGCAGCAGATGTTAGTATGATAGAGAGGAGCAAAGCACCAACCGTTGATTCCGATGTGGGATATTCCAGCAATCAAAATGCAGAGTTGCCTAGGAAAAGGTAATTTATGGAAGACAAATCAATGCTTGAGTTGACCCAAACTCTAGAACACTACTTTAAACACAGACTAGGAAAACACAGATAATAGATACATTGTGGTGGGTTGCAGATGAGTGGACGCTGATATCATCTATTCATGCTCTTCAAAAAGGTTTGGTGCAGAGGTGGGTCGCTGCCAGTTCAGCCCAGTTTGACTGAACCAGTAGTGGAATTCAGGCCTGCCACGTCCCCAAACCGGTTACCTTGCTGCTGCTTGGGTGCCGCCATTTTGGATTTTAGTAACTGCGCATTGCGAGTGGGTTGTGAACCAGCAGTAACACCAACAGCAACCTACCCCTGGTTTGGTGTTCCATACACACAAGAAAGCAATCTGGAAGTACTAATGTCCTAAGCAGCCAATTGCTTTATCCCAATGTTCAAAAGAAAGGTGTTTTCCAAAGCAGCTTTGTCTAACCTGGTAGAGAACTTGAAATTACACCTCCCCAGATTTAGATCTATGCTAGTTAGGTATTCTGGGAGTTGCAGTTCCAATAACCCTGGAAGGCATCAAGATATAGAAGCCTGCTTAAGAAATTCTGACATAGCACAGTGGGTGGAAAAGTCTAGTTAAGTACATATTCTTTTTCATAGTGTATTTTGTTCACTCATAGACTAGCCTTGGTGCAAGTAAAACTACACAATCTTTCTCAGCAGCATTATTTGTAGAGGCAACAAAATTGACAAGATGGCAGGCAAAGAAGAGAGAGATCAATGGGTACTTTATGTTTGGGTACTAAACAGCGTGAAGCTTGTATCATGATTCTCAGTCCTCTATCTTGCAAGAACTGATCTCCACTCTGAATGCCACTGACTTACTCTCACACCTACCTCTTAAAGTAGAATTCCTGGGGTTTTCCCATCCATAAGTGGCTTTATCAAAAAGAGAATCTTGAGTAAATTTTCATCATTCACACTCCCAGTGTGGGGAGAAAAAAATCTTGAATATTTTGTTTTCAACTTTCAACTTTTCAATATAATGAAGAACTACTGTTAACTGGGGACAAATGGGGCTATAATCCCATATCTGTTTTATCAGAAGCCAAATGATCACTCTATCTTTGTTTGTGAGGCCAGTATGAATTAATAACAATAACTTCCAAAGAAAATTATACCATAATTTCCATAATCTGTATCTATTTAAGTTTGTAACACTGAGAATATAATGCATCATCTGCAAACATTGGATGAGTTTCAAAGACCTTTTACCTGCTCTCTGTTCGTGCTGCCTCTCATATCTTTATGACATGGAATGAACTACTTGGCGCCACATTGCTGTTATCCATTAACCATTCCTGTTTTCCTAATCAGCTCAGACTCCATCTTTCTCTGTCCTATCTGTTATTGTCTTCTGAAGAGGGATGCAATGTTCTTTTTGCCCCGTCTGGTTTGCTTGACATGATTTGTGTATCTGCCTACTAGCAGAGTTCCTTCCACTGAACCCTGTGCATTATCTGCTTTCCTATTTCCCCACCCCTTCTCTATAACCAGGCAAAGAGGGTCATACATCTGTAAATGACAGCTGTTATGAAAAATGAGGACTTAGCACACATGGCTCTCATCACACACGGACTCATCTTCCACACCACAGACATGGCGTGCTTCCCTACAAAGGCAGAGTGCAGTTAAACACCTAATAAATTGCTGGCCCATCCATTTAATAAGCCATCAAAGACAGTGTTAGCAAATCAACAAACCAATCAGAAATTTGAGACAAGAGTATTTTATTTATTTTGCCACAGACATTGTATAATTTGTTATTAACCCCATTCTGTGATCATCCAAGCAGTGAGTTTATGCAGTTTTAAGGAAAAACGTGTAAATGCTGTAATGTATATGCTTCTTTTCCATTCTCTGATATTTTCTTTTATTTATTGTCACAAGAATTCTGTGAGAAAGGCACACATTTGACCTTAGCCAAAAAAGCAAAGAGCCATGTGATGTTCAGCACATTCACGAAAGAGAAAGGGACTCCAATTAATACCACTTTATAATGCCTTGGAATACTGCATGCCGTTTTAGTCGCCATGATATGAAAAGATGATGGGATTCTAGACAGAATGCAGAGAAGAGCAACAAAGATGATTACGGAATTGAAATTGGTTATGTCTAGTTTAATGAAAAGAAGGACTAAAGGTGACATGATAACAATGTTATGATATTTCAGGGGCTGCCACAAAGAAGAGGAGGTCAAGCTATTCTCCAAAGCACCTGAGGGCAGGATAAGAAACAATAGGTGGAAACTAATCAAGGAGAGAAGCAACCTAAAACTAAGGAGAAATTTTCTGACAGTTAGAACAGTTAACCAGTGGAACTTTCCTCCAGAAGTTGTGAATGGTCCAACTCTGGAAGTTTTTAAGAAGAGATTGGACAACCATTTGTCTGAAGTGGTATAGTATTCCTTCCTGAGCAAGCGGTTGGACTAGAACACTTCCAAGGTCCCTTCCAACTCTGTTATTCTGTTCTGTTTAAGGAATTTGAACTGAACCAAATGATTTGACACAAGGTATACTATTGAAATGTGACATCATGCAACTTTTGCAAAGTAACTTTTGCACTTCAACTTACTTTCTTGATAATGAATGTTTCTCAGAGTAGAGAAAAACACCAAAATAAAATATATCATTTTATTTTTTAAAAATGGATGGATATAATCTGTGCGAGGCAAAACCTTGGCATGTGAGGGAATGGAGAAAATTAGGGTGAGCAGACTGATAAAAGTGCCATTATGTATAAAGCAAGCTCCATCCCTTTTTTACATGCGTCACAATATGACACTCAGAAATATCAAAGGGGTGGAGTTTGTGGCATGATGCTGTCTCATTATTTTAGTCTTATGACAATATCATAGAAAACAGTGCTAAAAATAGATCATGGTAGGGCATATTTGAGGCATGGTTAGGGTATGTCTGAATGGATTTTTTTCCCCTCCCAATATGGTTTCAAAATCTTTTCCAGAGAATCTATGGTCTTCCATTGTGCACAAATTTAGAAATATATGGACTGCTATTGAGTGACCTCCTGTGGTAGAGACATAAATGTACTATCTGATGTGTAGAATGTATTTTCTAAAAACCGATGTATGGAGCTTGAAATGTAATAGAAATGAATAAGAGGACAGAGTAGATTAAACCTTTTCAATAAAATATTTTTGATAGAAATTCTCCTCATCTCTTTTCTCACTTCAGCAGAAGAAAAATTTAAAATATTAAAAAACCAACAATAAAGGCGTGAAAATCCCATTCTCACAGTTTAATCAGAACTGATATTTAGTTCAGTTTTTATGTATATACAAACTTTAATTGCAAAACAATATTCTTAATAATAATTTTATAAATTTAAAAATTATTGCAAATAATAACATGACAATTTTTTTTCTAATCATGACGTTCAAAACGCTTAAAATGGCCACTTTATTTAAAATTGGAAGATGAATAGAAAGCTAAAGAAGAGAGGGCTCCAGTCATACACTACTTCCAAAAATCATAGACATAAAAAGAACTTTCCACAAGTTCTTTGTAGATATTAGCCCATAAAAATTTGAAAAAGGAGAGGTATATATATATATATATATATATATATATATATATATATATATATATATATATATATATATATATATATATATATATATATATATATATATATATATATATATATATATATATATATATATATTATGTTAGTCTTTTAATGGCCAACTCTCCAGCAATTGCTTGTTTTCTACAATTTTCAAACCAAGACCGGCCTTCAACAGATGTTCAAAAAAAAATTCCATGGCCATATAAATTACAGTGGATTATATTGTTCACTTTGGAGCTTGACAAAATGATTCCAGAAACATGCCTTGATATGTCCATTAGAAAAGTCACTAAAAGAAAGTGTGTCTTTCTATTGTTTTGGGAAGGGCTAAAAATTATGTTGCTCTTAGAAATAGACTTTTTCATATAAAAGTTATGTCTACCTCTTAAGCAACCAAATGCAGAAATATTCTTCCTAAACTATGGTTTTTGCAACTGATCCTGTAGATTAACAACATCATGAGTTGTGAGTACAGTGCAGAATATTTGAATTGGGAGATTTTGAGTGTCTGATCCTTTTTCAGATGGGGGGAAGTAGTTTTTTGCTTTTCGTTACCATTTGGATGAATTGGCTTTGTGCCGATAAAATAAAAAATGAAATAATTTGAATGTTCCATGTTTTAGTAGCACAAAATTCAAAATTGGTTGAAGATTCCAGACACAGCAAACAATAAAAAATCAGGGCCAGCTTCCAAGTACTCATCTTTTCACGGGAGTAAGTCACATGTAAAGCTGATGCAGGAGGGGTTGCACAGGTAAACCCACCAGTGGCTGGCCAGGTTAGGTGGTCTTAATAGAATGGACCTTATAAATTCATATTAGTTTGGCTTTTCATTCTAGTGCCCTGGAGTCCCAAAGTTGACTTTTAGCTGGAGTGAACTTTTCTCTCCAACTTCCTCATAAGTATTAAAAATAGGGCTGAACAGTGTGGCAAGACCCTGTAAAGTGGGGGCACAGGAAGCCAGACGTGGGTGAGAGATAGAACAGAGGTAAAAGCTGCTGACAGGTTAAGACAAAATAGGAACTTCTCTTTTTTGAATTTCTCCTATGTACTTTGCTGCAACATTCCAAATGAACTTCTGCTTTTCGAAATGTCATGCTTGTCTCGTGTATGGAAACGCCTTGAGAATGCACAGTGTGGAACACGGCATAAAAGTAGCATCCTGGGCAGAGCCCAGGCAGTTCAGATTTTGGTGTGTGAACACGCTGAACTCGATGCATCCAATAAACCTGTTTCTCTCACTTTCATGGTCTCAAGTCCTGGTCTTTTGTAAGTAGATTACAAACCTCAATCTGCTGCAACAAAGCTAGTCTTGCGAACATGATTGAGCCCAAAATTTCTGTTGCTTAAGTGAGACAATTGTTAAGTGAATTTTTCCCCATTTTACCACCTCTCTTGCCACAGTTGTTAACTGTGTTGTTAAGTTAGTAACACGTTTGTTAAGTGAATCTGGTTTCCCCATTGGCTTTGCTTTTCAGAAGGTCACAAAAGGTGATCACATGACCCCAGGACACTGCAGCTGTCATAAATATGAAATAGTTGCCAAGCACCTGAATTTTGGTCACATGACCATGGGGATGCTGCCACACAAAAACAGGTATAAGTTACTTTTTTTACTGCCATTGTAACTAAATAAGCTGTTGTAAATCAAGGACTACCTATATTCAGTGCTGAGCATCATCAGATGCCAGTATTGCAAAAAATGTTATCAAGCAGGTGACTGTTAAAAGCATTTTGAAAACATTTAAACAAATCCTCATAGGAAACAGTAGGAAATCTTGTCTCATGCATTGAAAATGTGATTTGTCTCAATCTGAATCTGTCATCATAAAACCCAATTCTATTTCCTAACAAAAAGAACAAGGTGTAGTATTCTCCCCTCTTTTAAAAAATTAATCCCAGTGAAGTATTAAACCAATAAGTTACAGGCCAAACCTAATCGTTTTTTGTTTTTTTTTACTTTTTAGTTAGTTAGCTATCTCTCAATCTGAAGAGACTCAAATTTTCCCTGAAAATAACAATAATAATAATAAAAACAGGCAGGCAGGTTTAAATGGTACTTCCATCCCTATGCAACTTCTTTGTTTGAAAATAAAAGCAATATAGACTAGCATTATAATAGTTTATAACTAGTTCAGTGCATTTAAAATCCTTTGCTTTATGTTGTGTTTATTTCCAACATCTGATAGTTATTATCAGTAAACTATAGCTGTTGTATAATGTTTAAAACAAATTCACCATCGAATCAAGTTAATTTCCTGATTATGTCATGGGCATGTCCATACTCCTTTCTTGGTAAAAAATATGGAAGTGGTGTACAATTACTATCTTCTAGGATGACTTTTCAACATGACTTTCAGCCATGGGATTTTTTTTACAGTTTTCCATCTAAATACCAACTGAGTGCAATCCCATTAAGCTTTCCCAGTCAAGATCAGCTGAGTGACAGTGCACATATTTCCTTTATCTTTGGTAAATGGGCATGGAAGGAATAGGCAATTTTTCACAGCAATAATTCACTAAGAAAGCTATCTTGCACTTTTGAAGTCGTTAATGCCTAAATATCTGGCTCCAACACACCATCACAAAGTTGCGCCATACGATCTAGGAAATGAATTAGGGAATTAACTTAGCAGCTGTCAACAGCAAATAGTTTCCCGGAACTTTGTGAAAAATGGGCATAATTTATAAGACAAAGACCATTGCAGTGAAAGGCAATTGGATTAAAAATTGTACATACGCTTGCATGCAAAAATTTAGGTACCCTGATCAAAATGTATGTTTCACAAAACAGAACTTGATACAACTTCTGCATAATACAAAGTAATATCTTCTTTAAATTAGAATGCATTGTTTTATTATTTTTGTGTAACCAGCCACTTTTCACTTTTCTGACACGGCAAACATTGGCAGAGTGAATTTTTATAAAGTTATTTGACCAACTATAAAAAATTGCACAAAATATATAAGAATGGAAATATAATGTTCAAACTTGTTAGAGTGAAGACAATTATCTGTTTTAGAAATTCACTGAATAATCACCAAATTGGAAAACAAGTTTCTTGGGGGCATTTTTATTTCATAAAATGCATTTTCCCTATTTTGACTCACTTCTTTGGAAATCTCTTCATTGTTTCTTCTACTTCAGTTACAATAAACAATATTTATTATGCCAATTTTTCAAAGCACTGCTCACCTGCACAGCCAATGATATAACACACTTTTCAGTTTTCCCAAAGATTGTCTGGTGATTCTCAGAGACATGAAGGAGCATATTACACAATCGCTTAAATGTCATGTACCAGGATTATAGTCTCAACAACTAAAATATATGGGCTGTAGGCCAGTTTCATGTCAAAGGTTCTACATATTCATCTGTAAAGGAACATTCTTTACAAAGCTTTTTTTTTAACAAATGTCTAGTATGCTAGGATTTCTTTATAACCATTGATTTTGAATTCAAGGCAAAGTTTACAGAAACTGTTTATAAGAAGAACTGATTGATTATGAGATTTAAATAAACCTCAATATTCACAGTATGCCAATAAATAGTTTTCACTCTGTTTAATTATATGGCATAGAATACAACAACTTACAATAATACCTTCAGATCCATTTTTTAAAGATGCATGCTGGAACTGATAAAAACACATCTGCCTCTGTGGCCACAGGGGAAACATGTATCCATTCCTTACAAAGTCATTTAATTTTTAAAGTTTTCACAAACTGACAGGGAATCCATTCAATGGACCCTGACAGACTTCCCAAAATACACTTAACAGAAAAGATAAGCATGGCCCAGACAACTCCTGGATCAGACAAGTTTCCAGAGTTATTTCACAACATGGGTTTTCGTCCCAAGTTCTACACTCAACGGCAAGAATTGATTTGTAAACTGAGAGTTCTAGATATTAGTGCTCAAAGTGACATGGAATTATTGGCTAAAAATAGATTCTTAACTTGACTGGATAAAAACAAAACTACTTTTCAACCTGAAAAATACCTGTGTCAAAAATACCAATGAGTCTGACATAATTTTTAAGATGGATCATTCTAGAAGATTTCAGTTGTTGGATTCCATAGCCAAATATGGGTGCTTCTGCCATTTGCCATATTATGAGAGAACCTGCATTTGCACTCCAGCCATTGAAAATATTCCTCATCTTTTGTTGAGAAATTCTTATTCCCAACAATCAGTGCCAAATACTTACTGGTATCAAAACTGAAGCACTGCACAATACAATTATTCAAGTGGTTCTTATTCTTAATCTTGCATTCTATACAAGAGTAAAAACCAAAGAACATTTTACTCAATAAGCCATTAAAATAAATTAATTCTTAAATAATGCAGATTTAGAAGTGGGGGAGGGAAAAGGGCAGGGAAAGAAAGTATGGTGGAAAACACATTTTTGGATTTAGCTTGGGACAAGATGCTCAACAATTTCCGTGTTGAACTAAGGTTGAGTCTTTCCATGTATTGTGAAATTAAGGAATTTTCATCATGCCTTCTGACTGCTAGTTGGTGTTCAGAGAGGTTCACTGACAAATGCACGCCCGACAAATGCGCGCCGACAAAACCGCCACTACAAAATGGCGAAATTACTTAATTTCTTTTTATTTATTTTTTTATTTTTATTTTTTTTTCTTTTTATTTATTTATTTATATATATATATATTATTATGTTTTCATTCTATACAATCACATATTCACTGTGCTTAATCAGGGCATATAACATTGAGAAAATGCCCTCTACAATACAAACCCAGTATACCACCTTGACCCGCCATACACCCTCTTTCAACCCCCTCCAACTTTCATTCTTCCTTCTCACACACCCCTCTACGCCTACTTCCCCTCCCCTTCTTTTAACCTTGACCCTATCACACCCTCTCCATTCCCTCCCTCCCTTCTCCTCCTCCTCTCTCTCACCCTCTCCACCCTCCTTCTTCTTTCACTCGACTCTTTCCTTCGGTATCTATTACCTTCCAGTATATTCGGTTTGTTCTATTTTCGCACTAACATTGAAAAGCCACAGTATACAAATACAATCATGGAATTTAACACATATTGTATTTCCCCCCTCGCCCCTCCCCCTAAATCCCCACCTCCCTTCCCTCCCCCCGACTTCCCAAAGACCATACGTGGTATAACTTTTGAACAATCACAGTCTAAAATATCTCTACATTGAACTCAGCTTCTTACTGTTACCCAAATTTTAAACAATTTAAATTATTACTGATACTAAGCATAAGCTATCTGGAGTTTCTTAGTCCCATATTTACTTTTTATGTAATCAATCCATTTTTTCCAGTCTCGTTTATATCTCTCGTTTGAATGTTCTTTGAGATATGCAGAGATTTTGGCCATTTCGGCTAAGTTCATAACTTTCAAAGTCCATTCTTGAATTGTAGGTAAATCTTTCTTCTTCCAATACTGCGCCACCAAGAGTCTTGCTGCCGTTATTAAATACAGAACCAAATTAGTCTCTGCTGCTGTAAAATCAATACATATACCCAGTAAAAACAACTGGGGGGTAAATTTTATCCTTCTTTTAAAGATGTTTTGCAGGATCCACCATATTTTTATCCAAAATGCCTTGACATTACGACATGTCCACCATATATGAAAATATGTAGCATCACAAGAACCACATCTCCAACATTTAGGTTGAACATTTGGATACATAGAGGCAAGCTTTTTAGGATCTAGGTGCCATCTATAAAACATCTTATAAAAATTTTCTCTCAAGTTTTGTGCTTGTGTAAATTTCACATTTCTTACCCAGATTCTTTCCCATGTTTCAAGCATTATTGGTTCCTCGATATTCTGAGCCCATTTTATCATACAATCCTTAATCAGTTCCGTTTCAGAATCCATCTGTACTAATACATTATATATCCTCTTTATATGCATTGAGCTTTGATCTCTTATTTGTTTAAACAAGTTATCCTCAACTTTTACAAAGCCAATTTTTTTATCTATTTTCCACCTAGCCTGTAATTGACCATACTGAAACCACGTTTGAACTACCTTCTCTTCTTTAAGTACCTCTAAAGATTTTAGTTCCATCACCCCTCTTTCTGAGATAAGAAGTTGTCTATAGGTGGTTCTATCGTGTTTTTGTTCTACATTCATATTTTCAATTGCATGTCTAGGAATTGCCCACATGGGCACTTTATCATTTAATTTATGTTGATATTTTTTCCAAACCCTCAATAAAGCATTTCTTAAGATGTGATTTTTAAATTTCTTATCCGTTTTTTTGTTAAATAACAAGTAAGCATGCCAACCATATAACAAGTCATATCCCTCGATATTCAAAATTCTGTCATTAGTTAGATGAATCCAATCACTAATTGCAGATAATGCCACTGCGTCATAGTATAATTTTAAGTTAGGTAATTTCAATCCTCCTCTTTCACGTGCATCTTGCATTATTTTCATCTTTACCCTCGGCTTCTTTCCTGCCCACACAAATTTATTGATACCCTTCTGCCATTCTAAAAGATTCGCATCTCTTTTAAGTATTGGTAACATTTGAAAAAGAAATAAAAATTTTGGTAAAATGTTCATTTTTACTGCCGCTATTCTACCCAGCAAGGACAAATGCAGTTTTTCCCACCTTTTCAACTCCAACTGTGTACTATGCCAAAGTGATTAATAATTATACTTGTATAATTTCCCATTTGAGATTAAAATATTAACTCCAAGATATTTAACTTTTTTAACTACCTCACATCTTAGCATCGCCCCCAGTTCTTCCTTCTGTTTGATAGTCATATTTATAGCTATTATTTTGGTTTTTCCTAGATTTATTTTAAATCCCGAGACTTGACCATATTGATTGATCGTATTCAATAATACCCTACTAGTTTCCTGCGGTTGTTCCAATATTATAACCAGATCATCCGCAAATGCACGGACTCTATATTCTTGCTGTCTAATTTTAATCCCTTTTAGACCGCCTAGGCCCCGTATCTTATTCAACAGTATTTCCAAAGTTATAATAAACAATAATGGGGACAGAGGACAGCCTTGTCTTGTACCTTTTTCAATTTGAAAGGAGTCTGTCAGACTTCCATTGACAATGATCTGGGCTGTTTGCTGCTGATATATTGCACCAATTGACCGTAAAAAGCCATCTCCTATCTGCATTTTTTGCAATGTCTTCAGCAGGAATTGCCAATTAACTCGATCAAAGGCTTTCTCCGCATCCAGAAATATGAATGCGGCCGGAATTTGATTGTTCTTTCCCAGGTATTCTAAAGCGTTGATAATTAATCTAACGTTGTCCTTCATCTGTCTGCCCTGTATAAAACCAGTTTGATCGATATGTATCAGTTGTTGAATTACCCCCATTAGCCTATTTGCTAATATTTTAGTAAAAATTTTATAATCTACATTGAGTAATGAAATAGGTCTGTAATTTTTTGGTTGGGTAAGGTCTTGGTCTTCTTTGGGTATCAATGATATGAACGCAGTCTTCCACGAAGGAGGCACTTTCCCTCCCGATTGAATTTTATTGAATAGTTCTCTGAGGGGTTCTACCATTTCTAACTGTAGATTTTTATAATAAACAGCTGTTAAACCATCTGTGCCTGGTGCTTTCCCTAACTTTAATTGTTTAATTGCCTGCAAAATTTCCCCAGAGGTTATAGGTTGATTCAGCTTATGCCTATGTTCTTCTCTAACTAGGGGGATTTTCTCTTTATCTAGGTATTTGTCTATATCTCCGTCCTTAATTTTATCCCCTTTATACAACTCTGTAAAAAATTCCCGAAATACCTTTTGAATCTCTTCCTGTTGAAACACTTCCTTCCCTCTGTAACACAATTTGGATACATTTCGAGCTTTCCTTTTTTTTCTAATCTGATAAGCCAACCACCTACCGGGTTTATTTGCATTGCAGAAAGTATTATGTTTAGCATATAATAAACTAGTAGCTACCTGGTCAGAGATCAGCATATCAAACTGAGATTTTAATATAGCAATTGTTTCCCTAATCTTTGTATCTCCTGGATTCAATGTTAATTCTGACTCTTTCCCTTTAATTTCCTCTTCCAATTCTTTTCGTTTTTGCCCTTGTTTGTGTCTATGTATTTTGTTTATATTCATTAATACTCCTCTCATATACGCTTTGCTTGCATCCCATACATATTCCAAAGATGTACCCTTGTTCATATTGAGAACAAAATATTCCGATAGCAATTTTTTACAATCATTAACATACTTTTCATATCTAAATAAATTTTCATTCAACCTCCAGGACCTTCTTGCCTGGGCCACCCTTCCCAATTCCATCCAGACTGGATTATGGTCTGAAAGAACTCTCGCCATAATCTTTGTCTTCTTCACCCTACAAAGTAAATCATTTGTAATTAGTATAAAATCAATCCTTGAAAGAGATTGATGTCTATTGGGAAAAAAGGTAAAGTCATATTCTTCTGCATGCCTCTCGCGCCAAGCGTCTCGCAATTCAAAATCGTCCAGCATGTCAAAAAAGGATTTGGGTAACTTAGCTCGAAATTTGGTGTTCGGGCGAGCTGTCTTCTTATCTCTTTTGGTGTCGATCACGCCATTCCAGTCACCCAACAATATACAGGACTCAAAGTCCCACTGTACTAATTTAGCGTGAAGATTTCTATAAAATCCATCTTGTTGTTGATTAGGAGCATAAATTCCCAAAAGTAACGTCTTTTTCCCTTCTAAGATTAAATCTAATGCAATATATCTTCCAAAGGGATCTGCTTCAATTAACTCAGCTTTAATGTCTTTTCTTAAATATACTACTATGCCATTTTTCTTTTCCATGGCTGAGGTCGCAAAATGTTGGCCCAGTTTGGGGTTAAACAAATATTTTTGATCGGTTGATTTGATATGAGTTTCTTGCAAGCAAATTATGTCATTCTTAAACTGTTTGAGATAATGAAATATTTTCTTTCTTTTCTGTGGAGAGTTCAGTCCATTAACATTCCATGTCAAAATCTTAGTTGTCATTTTTGGTTGCCTGAAGCTTTTTTAGAGCCTCCCACAAGGCCTGTCTCACCTTTGGTTTGGCTCCTCCCACAGCTTCTGAGCTTGTTGCAGTAGCTCCTTGATCAATGGCCAACGATTGTTGAGATTGTTGCATAGTAGCTTGTTTATCCGTTTGTCTGGTGGTCTTACGGTTGGATCTTTTTTCCTTGACTCCTTGCCCTTCCGGAAGAGGGAGATGATACATTTTATCTGATGGTTGTGTGGTTTGCTGTTTATCTTGTTCGTCTCGTGGTTTTTCACCATATCCCGAAGGTTCAGGGTATCCCATCTTCAGAATCCTATGATAGAAATCACGAGCTTTCCATACAGAGCTGAGACGATATCTTTGTTTGTCCATTGTAACTGTAATACCGAATGGGGCATCCCATCTGTACTGTATCTGACGCTTTCTGAGCTCTTCCACCAGAAAAGCATAATCTCTTCTGGCTCTTAGCATCTGAGGTGGTATTTCTTTCAAAACAATCAGGTCCTGTCCACAAATTTGAAGCTTAGTATTGTAAGACTCTTGTAGTATTATATTTCTAGATTCTCTTGTAACAAAGTATATTACCACGTCTCGGGGAAGTTGCCTTTGTTTTGCCGCCCATGAGTTAACACGAAAAATCCTGTCAATCTGCCAATCAAAATTGGATCCCGGTTTTCCCACCAGACGGTCAAAAGCTTCAGAAAACATTTGCTTTAAGTTCTCCTGCTTTTCTTCACGCAGCCCCCTCACTCTTAATGCAAGCTCCATCTGCTTATACTGTATCATAATAATTTGTTTTTCAGCATTGTCAATTTTTTGTTCCACCATTTCAGTTTTGGATATCAGGTTAGTTTTAGCTTCATTGAGAGTTTCTAAATTATCTTCCATTCCAGAAATATATTCTGTTATCACATTTACAATTCCCATCATATTATCATTCATTTTAGTGACCCTGGTATCGAATTTGTCATATAGAACTTCCATCTCACTCCTTATTTCATCTTTGAAATCTTTAATCATTTCTTGATTCTGTTCTCTGAATTCTTTAAACATTTCTAAGTTCTGTTCTCTGGATTCTTTGAACATTTCCAGAAAAAATTCTTTTGTTAGTACATCTCCACTAGGGGGCATAGATGGTGGGGGCTGCAACTTTGTACCAGGTATGGGAGACGTTTTCGGAGGTAATTTGACAGAGGTTGATTTGGATGCCATTATATTTTGGTTTTAATTATTTGTTCTAAATTACTAATCCACTATGCTATGTGGAGAAAAAGAAATTCCTCCCCCCCCCCTTTTTTTTCCTTCTTTTTTTTTTTTCAAGGGGTTTTACGGAGGATTTCAAAAGAGAAAGTCCGTTTGGAATGTTTGGAATGTCTCTTTATCAACAACAAAGCGTCTTGAAAACTTTAAGGGAGTAGCTCTAATTGGATTATAAGAAATTATTTCTTTGATTCTGTAGCAGGAAGCCGGAGATAACAAATGCAGAAGCTGTAAACGCCATTTTGAAAACAATTAAACAAAAGAGGTTTTTATAACATTGAAGCTGGTATTTCAGATAGAAAAAAGTTTTAAAGTTCACAAGTTGGTCTTTGCTCGTATTGATTTTTAATAGTCTCTTTTCTAAAGATTGTCCTAAGGGGGAGGGGTCCTGTCTAATGCTGTGAATAACAGCTGCGAAGTTCAGGTCAGAGTTGAATGACTCAGCTTTGGGTTGATCCTCCCCCTCCGTCCACAGCTCACAAAAAAAAAAAAACTGTGAACTTCAAAGAAGATTCTTACCAGCTGAGATTCCTCACTGCTTTTTTCTTGTCTGAAAAAAGAGTTATCTTCTTGATATTGAGCAGATAACGAACCTGAATTCTGGGGGCAGCTCTGTTAAGCTGCCGACCGGCGACAGGCCACTCCCCGGAAGTCTACAAAATGGCGAAATTGAAAGCGTGCCCACTAAAGCGCGTTGACAAATGTGCGCCTACTAAAGCACACCATCGAAAACAATGCAAAAACAATGGTAACAATGTTAACAACCCAAACCCTAACCCTAACCTAAAAATCCTAATCACGCTTTTGTGGGTACGGTTTTGTCGGCGCGCTTTAGTGGGCGCGCTTTCGACTTCGCTGTTTTGTCACAGCGGTTTTGTCAGCGCGCATTTGTCGGGCGCACATTTGTCAGGTCACAGTTCAGAGATGCATATAATTTTCTCCCTATCTGTTGCACATAATGGTTGTTACAATCCTTGCACTTTATGTTGTAGATTCTTCCTGTATTTTCTTTTTGGTTTGTTTGTATACCGCCTTTATTATTTTTTCAAATAACTCAATGTAGTGAATATGGATACATTTTCCTCTCCTATTGTCCCTACAACAAGAATTCTGGCCTGAGACACAATGACAGGCCAAGGCCACCCAGCTTGTTTTCCTAGCTAAGGTGGACTAGAACTGATGGTTGCCTGCCACTTTTTAGCCTTCTTGGGGCTACAAGGTCTTTTGGTTTACTCAAGATGTTTTGGAGGTCTTTACTTGGTTTTGTATTATGGTGATACCATCTGGTTGTAATAGTTTAGTTTTTTGTGATTTGTCTCTTCTACTGGTAGATTGTATTAATCATTATATTAGCAGTGAAAATACAGAATACAAGTTGTCGTTTTTAACAGTAATTCAAAATTACGATGGCCTTGGAAAAAGTGACATGACTTGTACTCAACTGCATCACCTCCCTTGTCATGCGATCACAATTTGAGTGTCTGGCATCTGGCTCATATTTATAACTAGTTTCAGCATCCATGGTCCTGTGGGCCAAGAAAAAGTCATAATTTGCTACTTTTTTTGCCAATTTCTGGCAGCAAAAAGCCCATTGAAGAAGCTGGATTTGCTTAAGATAAAGGTTTCTCCTATTCAGTCGTTCCCATCTCGAAAAGGTGATGCTGATCTCTGTTTCTTAACCGCGGAAGCCAGCATTGTCCGAAGACATTTCTGTGGTCATATAGCCATAATGACTATACCCTGAGGTCCATGGAACACTATACCTTCCCACCGAAGTGATATCTTTATATAATTGCATTTACATGCTTTAAAACTGCTAGGTGGGCAACTAACAGAAGATCACCCCATCATGCAGTGCTTGGGGTCTCAAACCCAGGCTGTCAGCTTTCCAACTGACCACCTCTTTAACCAGAGGTGGTATTCAGTCAGTTCTAACAGGTTCTGGAGAACCGGCAGCGGAAATTTTGAGTAGTTTGGAGAACCGGCAGATAAGTTGACCCTGCCCCTGCTTCCTCCCAGCCTCCCAGCTGAACTTCTTTTGTTGCTCTGAACAGGAGAACAGAGCTGAAAAGCAGGTTAGTGGGATGGGGATGGAATGAGGATTTTGCAGTAACCTTCCCCTGCCATGCCCACCAAGCCATGCCCACCGAACCGGTGGTGAAAAAAATTGAATCCCACCACTGTTTTTAACCACTGAGATATCACACTCTCCATGGATTTGCTTAACAAATATGTAGTTCATTTAACAACCACTGTAAAACTTGTCATAACATTGGTTCAACTAAACTTATGACTAAGATTTACAACCGAAATCCAGGTCCCAATTGAAGTCTACCTGTAGATACAAACCCAGCCTCCACCCAAAAATGCCATTATAGGTCTCAGTACAAGAAGCACTTTATAGGAAAGAAATAGCAGACACAGGTCACTGGTTAATCCATTGAGAGTTGCTAGAACAAGATCATGGAGAATATAAGATGAAATTGAAAGAACAGCTGGCTGCAGAGGGATTTAGTTTTCAATGGTTTTTTATATGTAAGTTAAGAGAAAGATTTAAGGTAGATAATAGGATATTTGTAATTGAGGAGGAGAAAACAGAACTGTATATAAATTATGTAATTAGTATATAATTAGTAAAATGTATAAACCATTATCAAAATTTGAAATGGAAGAAGACTAGTAAAGAATGTATGATAAAATTGGCTAAAAACTTTGGACATAACATATTGATATAACAACACAGTGGTTAAGATGACTGAAATTTACATTATAATTTAAAAGATAAATTTTCTAAAATGATGTACTATTGGTATATAACCACAGACAAATTGTCTAGAATGTATAAAGCTACTTCAAATTTATATTGAAAATGTAGACAAGACAAAGGATCGCTTTATCATGCCTGGTAAATGGTTTAGATTCAAGATCATTTTGGATTCAAACATACACAATGAAACAAAGAATTTTTAAAATTAATATTTAACTGAAACCAGAATATTTTTGCTGGAATTAATGGACAACAATTAGAAAAGACCAACTGAAGATTTCCTTGCATATAATTAAAAATAGAAAATATTTTAAAAAACGACAATAGAGGTATGGTTGTTGAAGATGATGGCATATCAGAGATGGCAAAATTAACTTGCTTGCTTAGAAAAAGATCAATTATTACATTCATTAGTGACTGGAAACCACTTATGGACTTTTTGGTGAAAAAGGGAAAACATGAATATGTGACTTATGGGTTTGATGATGGGAAAGGATAAGCAATGGAAAAAAGGAAATTGCTTTGTAATTATAGCAAGAGGATTAAATATAAATGTACATAATTGGTGCTAAAAAGATATGAAGCAACTTCTTTATACCTTTTCCCCTTTTTCCCCCCTCTTTTTTCTTTACCTTAGTTTCTTTGTACTTTTTTCATAATGTTCTACTGTCTTTACTTTTTCCTTCCAAAGTTTGTATTGTTTTTTTTCTCTTTTCTTAAAAATAATAATTATATCTAAACAATAAAAAAAACTTTAGAAGCTTCCATAATAATATAGGTAGTGATGTGGGGGTATTAAAATCTGGCTGACAACTAGATAGAGATATGGAGATAGAGGAAACTAACTCTTTTGCTTCCATATAGTGATCAGACTACATAGGACTAATAATGATGCAGCATATAATTGTTGGTTATGTTTCTACATAATAAGGAATTTGAAATCCAGTGGCAAATAAAGTTAGCAACAAGTGCAGTATTATCAGTCTAATTTTACATTTCATTACATAGTTCCTCCACTTCCACTGAAATTGTTAGAACAATTAATCAGTGGAACAAATTATCTCCAGAAGTTGGAATATTCCAACACTGGAAGTTTTTAAAGAAGAAATTGGATAACCATTTGTCTGAAATGGAATCGGGTTTCCTGCCTGAGCAGGGGAGAGTTGGGCTAGAAGATCGACAAGGTCCCTTCCAACACTGTTATTCTGGAAGCAAGAAATGAGAAGTCCATGAAGTGAATTCTTCTACCAGCAAAGAAGCTCAACCCACAGTATATTTTCTGATGGTAAATATACCATAACACAGAGGCAATGAATTATTCAAGGTTTAAACCTACTTTGTGTATTTTACAGTTGTGGGGATATTTATACTAAATGCAAGTGTAGTAAATTCTCTACTTAAATCAGTAACTATTGACTAGCCACCAATAAAAAACACTTTGCAGTTGTGCCAAATAATTTTATTTGCTGCCCTGAGTGTGTCAAAGTTGTATATGTCTGATGTGTGGGGAAAGTCCTGGCACAGTTAACAAAAGCAGAGAAAGCTATTTCTGTCAGAGCCAAGTTGCGCCAGATGTACTTAACAATGGATCTGTCAAATCATAGGTTCTTTAATGACAAAACAGACATGAAGCCAATGTTTGTTTTTGTACAGCATTTTTGCCAAAGTGTGAGGAAGACAGATGAGCTGCAATGAACTTTGACTTGTAGCTAATGGCCCAAATTAATTATTGCAAGAGGCCTTATAGCTTTGCTTCAGATAGAAGAATGAGCTGATAATTTTTTCTCAGTATTCAAACTGACAGCTTTATATTTGCCTCCATGTTTACATTGCTCAGAAATACAGCTTTAATATATCACTATGCCAATGGCAGATTATCTGGTATATGTTTATTAGTTTAATATGTCAACCAATCCTTATAACAATACAATGAAAAAACTCAGTCTTGTGAGCCACATCAGGTCACCTCCCATTTCCTTCCTGCCTCTTTTTCACTTCTCAGTGGCCACTTTGTTTTTTTAATCTACTTATACCTTATATCTAACAAGACAACTTCTTAGGTATATAGAAACAGGACTTTTTTGTAGGAAAAAGATGATTATTTTGTAGATTAGGCACTTGGTTCCAATTGCATATTTATTTGTAGATCTTTTTACAATGTTATCCTACTCAAAGAAGGATTTTTCTAGGTCTAACTTCTTGAGTGTGATGTGGCATGGAGTTCATTGCATGAACTATACTGAATCCAAAACAATACAGAATATTACAGTAATTGGCCTTCTATTAGGACAAATTATTTGTCAGTTTTGTGTTCTCTGAGTCAATATCTAAATCTGGGAACTCTACAACTGAGTACAAGTACAAGTGAGCTATGATGAACACATCTGCCTGATGAAAAATTCAGTCTTTTTTATAAAAAATATTTATTTAACTCTCAGGAAGTGGTTATTATAATCTCATGGGAGCTAGAGCACAATTCCCACCACAGATACTTCTTCAAAGAAATCAGTTCTTAGGGAATTATAATATGGAGGCCAGCCTGGTTATTATTCATTTATTTACTTATTTATTCAAATTCTATACCCCCCCCCCCATCTCAACCAGTCACTCTGGACAGCCTACAGACCTAAAAACATAAAAACATTTAAAACCATTTAAAACAATAAAAACATCCAGAAGGGCATATATGAGAGAGAGAAAGCTGAAACACAAGCAGTCCTTGAAATTTTTGGTACTCTCTAACTTTAAGTTTTGATCTTCAACCTTCAAATCCTGAATAGCACCACTGCAGAAAGAAACAAAGATTGGATAATAGAGGAATATGGATTGCAGAGCTGTTACAAGCATAGCAATAGGACTGATTTTTATCCTTAATTATATTATTAGTCTGTTCTATCTCTAACTCCTTGTGCTGTATTAGATAGAAATCTAGGGGGAAAGACTTATAAATAGAGGATAGTGGAGATTGGAGTTGGAATGGTCAATTAAGCATCTGTTCAGAAAATTAGACCATTTTAGACATAAGAAAAAGATTACTGCTTGCCTGATATGTACATTTACTCTCCCAAAGGTGCTGTTTCCAAAAGGCAAGTAGACTTTCTTGGGTTTTTTTTTCCCTTTGAAAACATTTTGCTTCTCATCCAAGAAGTTTCTTCTGCTTAAAGAAGCTTCTTGGATGAGAAGTGAAATGTTTTCAAAGAGAAAAAAAACATCAAGAAAGTCCAGTTGCCTTTTGGAAAAGGTACCTTTGGGATGACCATGACCTGGATGATTTGAGAATCTTCATATACATTTTCTTCTATTAATTTTTATGGGGAGAAGTTGGAGTTGAATTTCATTCATAAGATAATGTCATGCTATTCTTCCCTCTGTGTTGCTGTGCTTTATTTTCAGACAGCGTTGAAGATAAGAAAAACCAAGTGTGCCTTTCAACTGACAGTAAGATTATACACCACATCAGTTTAGTAAATGCAGAAACTAGAGTTTGGCTTGATCTGGTAAATTTTGCCATACTGGTACTTTTATACAAAGGCACTGTGATGGTGCTGTGATTCAGAAATGAGCTTGTACACCAGTTAAATACATTGTCAGTGTCTGTGGCATTTTGTAAACTTCTTTCAGAAAAGTTTCATGGTACAGGTGTATTCATGTATATTAAAAGAGAATATTCCCTAATGCTTACTCATGCCCTCCAGGGGTGGTATTCACTTATTTTCCCTACCAGTTTGCAAATGTGAGTGTGCACTCGGTTTGCTCACACATCCACACATGTGCTCTGCCTTTTGTGCATGCACTTTGATCGTGCACACAACTTGCACACCTGTGCATGACTTGAAAATGTGCATAAATAGGATGGCATAGAGCCTGAGTGGGAGGCAGGGAGGAGGGGGCAGGGGGGCGGGCCCACCTGCAATTTCCATTACCAGTTCAGGTGAACTTATCCAAACCATCTGAATACCACCTCGGATGCCCTCATCTCCTTAAAGTTAGAACACTAAAATGGACTGGAGTTGGGACTGCCTTTGAAAATTACCCAGAAACTATTGTTGATAACAGAATTCTACTTGCTATTTACTATGGTGAGAATTCCCATAATAATGTAACATTTATCTATTGAAGCTACATGGGTTGCAAGAGGGTTGCAAGTAGAGTTCAAACTGTTGGTTTTGACTTGTAACATCTTCTTAGAACATCATTAGCTTAAGCCAAAAGTGAAGGCTTGATTCCCCTTTCCTTGGGAGGCAAATGGATTGATGACCCATAAAAAGGCCATCTTAATAGCAATCCCATTATTTTAGAACATCTTGCTTCAGAATGACAGAATGATCTCAATGCAGTTTACCGGTAGGAAAATGAAGAACACAATCTTATTTCACTGGACATTTGTAATTGCAGCACACAACCAATATAAGTCAATGTATAAGAATTATCTTAAAAATATAAAATTATACTTAATTCTTGCAAAAGTTCATTAGGATTATAAAAATTATAAAAAAATATAATTATAAAATTATTAACAGAATGTTGTTGTTTGGGTTTGAATGCTATTGTTGTTTTATTGATTGTAAACTGACCAATGTCTAGCGTCTGTCTAGCGTCTGTCGCAGTATACAATATAGTAATAAATAAAACTGGGTACAGATAGTCAACTACAATCAAGCCCAAAATTTCCATTGCTAAATAAGACAGTTGTTAAGTAAGTCCTACGGGATTGGGTGGCATATAAATCTATTAAAAGTTAAAGTTAAAGTTAAAGGAATGGTCCAAAGTACCTTCTTCTTATGGCCTGACCAATAGTAATCCCTGTACCAAACCACCTGTTCTGATCTAGGCTTCCCCAAAAAGCACAAGGTCTGGTCCCGACAAAACACCTTTTATTAAACGAATGTGAATTTCTGTCATTCACCTTCAGCAACAGCCTGGTAAACAATCTTTTAAAGGTGAATAGCTTGGAAATCTGCCATGTAAATATTTTCCAAAAGCAGTGCTGTGCAAGGAAAAACTTGGTACAGAGTCTCTGAGTTTCACGGAGAGATCTTTACACTCCTGAAATGAATGAACAAACAAATTGTTTCCTGCAAAGCCCACTCCTCTTTCACTCCTCTTTTATTTCCTATGGGAGGGGGCATTCACCATCCACCTGTGGTTTTACTCCCAAGTTGACCCTGATTTCTTAGCTGTTCTTTTCTTCTGGCAGCACTGCGCATACGCACACTGGGAACAGGCTCCTGCTGTTCCTCTGCTTCACTGCTGTCTAGCTCTGAAGGCAGCTGAGAACTGCCAGACGGCCTTGGCCACATCTCTGCCACTGATGCAGAGCCTTCGTCTGAACCTTCCTCGGTCTCCAGGACTGGCCCATGTTCCTCCCCAATCTCCTCACTGTCCGACTCTGCTACCAGCTCCGCTGGCCGCTGGTGGGCCACAGTACCACTTGGTTTTGACTTGCCTCCTCTATCTAATCGAAATTGAACAGAATTAGGTGTGATACTGGAAGAAGAACCCTCTCTCAATGAGGATAGAAAGATTCCGCTTGTTGCAATTGTGGTGCTGATATGCAAGCTATTAAATATATTGTTCAAGATTGCACATGACTTGTATTGTCTAGTTTCTTAGAAGATCCATACAAAGCAACACCAGAGGCAATGACCTAGATAGCTGAATTGGACATCCAATTATGAAGCCATTGCCATACCTCCATAGACGTTTTGTATATAATTATGTGGATTGTTTGGATATGTTTGGTTCTGTTCTATTATATTATTATATGTCAAATAAATAATAATCAAAAGAATAAAATGATTTTCATCTTGATTACCTACATTAAGGTTCTATGATAGTCTGTGTCCATAGATATGGATAAGATCAACTCTTTGGATTACTTTCCAAAGATCAGGAATATCCTCCTGTCTAGTTTTCAAGCCAGATTTGCTAGAGCTTGTCTTAAATTTTGCTCTGATGCCAGGGCTGATCCCAGTCATCTTGCTAATTGAAGAATATAACAAACCACACCATAGACATATTCATACTACCCGCGGCCACCTTAATAATCATTAAGGAGCTCTTCTCAATGCTCCCAGCAAGGATGCCATAGAACTTATTTCAAATACAATAATAGACTATCACCATTTGTCTGACTTTTATTAGTTAATTGCCTCATGCTACTGTACTTGGTTAAACGTTACCTTTTATGAACATTTCTGTTGTTTCTGCTGTAAAAGTTCTTTGTATACTTGGGCAAACATTTAAAATGATGATGTGTGATGCTTGATTAGGATGTCATAATTAGAAGAAGCTTGAAAAACCTATTCTAATCTCAGAAAATTCCAGATTCTGAATTCACTTGTACTTTGATATACAACTATATAGAAGGATTATTATGTCAAAGTTTGTGTCATAAGCTTTACATTGGGCAATAAAATACTTTACACTGGGTAATAAAATACTTTATTGATATTCAGAGAGATGCAAAACTTTTTTTTCTTTATCTAATTAAGTTTGCTTTATATTTATGGATGGTGGATTTTTGTCATTTGTACTGACTGCTGAATTTGTTTTCTTTCAGTTTTCATTGTATGCAGCTGCTGCTTAGAGAACATTTTATTAACTGGGGGGGAGGCAGTGGTGGGTTCCAGATCCCGTTGCAACCGTTGCAGTGGGGTTGGGTGTCCACCATGTGCATGCGTGCAGCACGTGCGCAGCACGCACATGCGTACCCACCTCCCGCGACACTCCAGCTGCTCAGCGGAGCATCGCACAGGCGCCGTAGGCTCTGTGTACATGCACAAATGCCCCGATCAACTCAAATAGAGGTAAGGAGAGCGGGTGGGCAGGTGGGCCTCTGGAGCACCATACCAGAATAGTACCTGGTGCTCCTAGCAGGTACCGGTATGCCTGTACCAGGGCGTACTGGTCGTATCCCACCACTGGGGGGAGGGATGTTGAAGTGGCAACAATGAAAATTATCTTCAACTGTCATTCATTGAATATGTGAACAGGAAAAGGAATTTTGCAGGAAAGTCCAAACAGGGAAAGGGGAACAGGCAGAAAAGGAGACAGAAGAAAGACGAGCCAAACAGATGGAGAGACTACTGATTGTTAGTGCTGATTCAAGTGCTGCTGATTGTGTATCATGCTTACACCATGATTGCACAATATATGCAACTTAGTATTGTCTTCTGTTGATCCAGTTGACCCACTTTCAGGAAACATGTAAGGAAACCAGCTTCCTGGAGTGATTTCACTGAGTGAAAAGAGAGCAAACATTCATTTGCAGGAGAGGTCAAGGCAGAGTCACTCTTTTTTGTTGTGGTTTATTGTTCATCAGAAGGACACAGGATAGAGGGTGATAATTCATTTGGATTGCAGGAGTTTCTTCCTTGTTTGTTTTTCTAAAGATGACAATATATGCTAAAAGCACAATATTATCTTGAAGATATTAGAGACAAAATTGTTTATAAAGGAAGATGAATAACACTTAAATTGGACATAGAGATCCCTGTAGACAGATAATGCACTAGAGGGACTACAAGATATAATAAAAGCCAGGAGAAGATGACTGAGAGATGGATGAATGTGGCACAAAGATCAAAGCCTATCTAAACTCTGGAGTTCAGAACAGATTCCAAGTATTCCTATCAATAGCATAGGATCTAGTTACTAGAGGAACTGTTTGTCTCCTGTAGGATCTGCCCAATCAGTTCCATCGTGCATGGTTGGCATGCTCTGGGTTCCTTTGATTAAACAATGTCATCTATAGGATCTTGGAAGCACATGAAAAAAGGTGAATGTATATGTCCCAGGATAAGGTTGCAGGATCTGGGTCACTGGGTCGGTCACCAGGACAAATGATTTTGTTTTCTGGGCTTCCAGACTCATTGTTGTTAGTCACGAAGTCATGTCTGACCCACCACAACCCCATGGACAATGTTCCTCCAGGCCTTCCTGTGCTCTACCATCCTCTGAAGTCCATTTAAGCTCACGCCTATTGCTTCAGTGACTCCATCCAGCCACCTCATTCTTTGTCATCCCGTTCTTCTTTTGCCCTCAATCTTTCCCAGCATTAAGCTCTTCTCCAGTGAGTCCTTCTTTATTATTAGGTGGCCAAAGTATTTAAGATTCATCTTCAAGCTCTGGTCTTCTAAATAGCAGTCAGGGTTGATCTCTACAGCTGATTCATACTGGGGCCCATCTTCAGGGAACGACTCTCTAGCAGAGTGTGTGCTTTGGAAGCACATTTTCACTGTAGCAGGACCTTCTGAAATAAGGATCTAGGTCTAGATGACCCTCATATTAGTATTGTTCAGAGGAGTGGTGAAGACCCGGCCAACTTTTATCAATGTATTGTAATTTTTTGGTTGTTGTGAGACACTCACAATTATTGGCACTTGGGAAGCATACAGTTTTAATAAATTTAGCCTTTAAACCCTTTGCACAAGTTTTAAGGAGAATTGTAGAGACCTTGTAAAGATTCCTGCTTTTGCCTAGAAGAGGATGAAGCAATGAATGGTCATGATCAAAGATGAGATTGAAACAGTAATCTGTTTGCCAGATGCTGGATCAATAGCAGTGTGCTGCTTTCCTGGGGTATACATTTGGAATGTGTCAGACAGATTCCAAAGGCTTTTTAAGCCTACTGATCAATTTTGCTTTTTATGGTTCATAAAAACAACAATAAAGCCAGGCAAAACCTTGAGGAGAATGCAATGGACTATGAAGCATAGGGCAGAAAGGTGAAAAAGCCAAGGGTAAAGATAAAACTTTCTTTACTTCTTGCTGTTAAAAGACATAGCCAGAAAAAGAGAAAGAAGATACCTGGAAGTGAACAATTGCTTAGGCACAGTGGTGAAATTCAAAAATATTTACTACCGGAATGGTGATTGCCAAATCTCCATTCCGTCCCCATTCCTGGGGGAAGGATATTGCAAAATCTCCATTCCCACCCCACTCTGGGGCCAGCCAGAGGTGGTATTTGCCGGTTTTCAGGAATACTCAAAATTTCCACTACCGGTTCTCCAGAACCTGTCACACCCCGATTAGGCCAATTATGCCTATAGTTTGGGTGTTTTGCTAATGTGACATACAGTATTTCTAAGATGGGAGATTCCTGACAAGAGATAGACTGTAGCTCATAAGCAATGAGATATGAGTGTTTGGAAGGTGACTTGCTTTAAAGTAATCCAGTGAAGGGAAAAAGACTCCAATATATAGTATGATAACTAGAAGATATGCAGAATATGGAATCACCCAATAATGAGCACATATCGGTAAATGCAGGAAATAATTTATCAAATCACGTGATCCAAGATTTCCAGTGTCTTCAATGCATACAGTATGAAAACAGAAATAAACTGACATTACTGAATCCTGATAGTACAAAACTCATAAATGGATGAAATGATATCATTTATTCAAAGTAGCCTGACAAAATGGAATGAGAAATGAGATTAGAAGTGAAGAAAGTACAATGTGAATTGAGATCCAGATATGAGCGTGAGGATTCTGTTTAGAGCAGTGGTTCTCAACCTTTTCTTCACCATAGACACTCTTTAAATATCTTTTGAGGCCACGGACCATGGCCACAGACCACGAAAAGACAAGATTCAAATCATAAAATTTATTCAAGCATTTGCAGACTCTCCTTGATGATATTGTGGACATCCAGGGATCCACAGACCATAGGAACCACTGGTCTAGAGCATTGGAGTAAGAATACAAAGGAGAAATAGCCAGGATATTGGAGCAGGGAAAATACAATAGATCCGTGGTGGCGAACCTATGGCACACATGCCAGCGGTAGCAAGCAGAACACTCTCTGTGGGCACACATGCCATCGCCAGCTGGTCTTCATGGGTGCCAGAGTGCTGAAAAACAGCCTGGAAACAGCAAGCAAAATAGCCTCCAAAATGTTCTGAAAACGGTCTGGAAAATGGCCAAAAATGCCCCCAAAACAGGCATGTGCGTGCTATCCAGCTGGTCTTTGGGTTTCCAGCACTATGGTGCACACACATGTATGTGTATGCACATGAGTTCTGGTTTGGGCACTTGGTGCCAAAAAGGTTCACCATCACTGCTGTAGATTATCAGGCTAAACAGAAATTTTGTTTCTGTTTATACAGAAGCCATTGTACAGAAACAGTTGTACAGAAATAACACCTGGGTCACGTTTCAGAACTTTTCCGGGGGAACAATGTAGTAATAATGGAAGATTTCAATTACCTGGACATCTACTGGAAAACCCACTCACTCTGAACTGCAAGATCCCAAGTGATCTTGCTGACTGTTTCATTTAACATTTTAACATTTACAAAATATTGACCTTCCTAGATATGAGTATAACCAATACAAAGACCTAGTTGAAGAGTAAACAGCAGTGGAAACTTTAGAATGAAGTAACATGTCATCTTGGCATTCAAGATACTACAGAAAAATAAATTGGATCATAGTATACATGCACATAAGATTTCAAAAGAACCATTTAGGTGGATAACAAGCATATATGAGCTAACAGCATAATGCAGCTGGAGGGGAAAGCAAATGCAATTCTAGACTACATATATCAGCAAAAGAATAATATGAAGACCAACATGCCAGCATTCCTTTTTATTCTTCATTGATCAGACCATATCTAAAATATTGCATCCAATTTGGGGCAAACTAGTTTGATTGACTGGATTTTCTCACATATTGCTTTTTAAAGCAGTACCACACTTATTAGAGGCAATAAATGAATTCATTTTACCATAAGCCCATGCTTTAAAATGATCTTTATATGCAAATAACCTTTTACAAGACAGAGAAACCCTGAAAAACACATGTGTAGAAAGAAGAAAACATGAAAAAATTCAGACCAACCTTCGAAGAATAAATTCCCACAATAAATAATTCATCTGCAATCTCTGAATACCTACTTTGGAAATAAATTAGGATAGTAACATTAGTAGTTGTTGTTTCATGAAAAGCAAAACTCCATCCAAAACAATGAAGCATAGAATATCAATGTTATCAGAGTTCAGAAAGCTTGAGAATTGTATAATCTAACATAAGTGTATGTTATAAGAATATCAATTCCACATAAGGATTCTTAATGCTTCCTAATACAAGCCTTTCTCCAGCCTGACTCTCGCCCTCCAGATGGACAGAAGATCATTGCTTTTCCATGATGCTTGGGGACTGAAGGGTGGAAACCTGTAAAATGATTACACTGTTCATAAAATGGATGCTACCTTCCTGCAAATTATGCTTTTTAAGGTTTTAATGGCTTTATTGCATTTTAATATTTTGTGCATGTGTGTTATTGTTTGATTTTAGTACTGTATTTGCTTTTGGGGGATTTTAACTGTGTGAGCCACCCAACATCAAATATGCAAGCTGAGTGCATATTTGTTTATTATTTGTTGTTCATTCAAATTGAATGAATAAACAAACAAACAAAGTCTAAGCCCAAATATGGAATCTATAATGTTAGCTTGCAGAACTAATATTTTCCATTCATGGGATGACAAATCCTTAGCCAAATGAACAGTATGTTGTTGTATTTAAGATCCAATTTAGAGAAGGTAGCCTTAGTACACATTATTGTGTTTTACACGTGGATAATAACCACAAAGAGCTGATAAATAATATTTCCAGAGAACAGGTTAACCTTTCAGATCCATATATATTAATCAAAAGAGATTAAAGTAGAAAATATATATAAAAATGCAACACAGTATTCATTCCACAGCAAAATGGTACAGATAAGAAACTTATCTCTAATATACTGCTACATAATGTACATAATGATCAGCTTCATGTCCTAAAACCTGATCAGAACCAATCAGTTAATAGCAGCAATAGCCATCCCTTTTCTTAGCATCATGAGTTTTATAATTTTTGGGCACTAACATATTACTGGAGAAGCCATGAATATACAGTTTTATATCGTGTCTGTCACTTCTGAAAAACACAACTTGTTTTCATCTTGGATCTCAGCTGAACCTTTTTCACATTTCCTCTCAAGGGATATTGTAAATTATACCAAATTGATTAACAGATTGACTTTTAACCTCTAAAAACCTAAAGCTAAATTACAGCTGTTGAGCCTGGAGAAATTAGCATTTTACCTTCACACTGCCGATATTAAGGGTGCCTCAACTTGAGTTTTTCGAAAAAGAAGCAAATGTTAAGAAGATTCACATCACTTTTTGCTACAGTATTTGCTTGACACATGGGCACTGTATCTTATCTCTGTAAATATTTTTTTTTCATTAATTTTATTATTGAGCTTCAGTAGCTGGATGCCAGCACAAATCAACCATGTCTGCTTTTTTTAAAAATTCATGTGCCAATTGCCATTCTTTAAAATCTCTTTACATAATAAAGGATTGTCGCAATACTTAGGAAACCTAATATATTTGGGAGATGGAAACCAAATTTAATTGGTGTAGGAGAACAACTAATGCCAGCATTCAACTTCTTCTGATCAAACAGATATTGTTTACATTGTAAAACAGAGAAGAATTATGTGAGCTGCATCATGCTGTTTGAAGCAATAAGTACTTCCCTTTGTGCCATAGCTAATTCTGATTTGTAGTGTGAACAATTCTATTGTTTTTGCAGATAAATGATTAATACGTCTTCTCATTTAAATATTTATACATATTCCTCTTTTTTAACAAAGTTTTTTATTTTTTATTTTCATACCAGTAACCACATGTACACCATTACATAACCAACACTATTTTGTATTATTCAATATTATGTCAATTCGTCTTACCATCAACCCCCAAAGACTATCATTTGTTCTTCTGCTCTCCGTGCCCTATATTTATACCCTATCCATCACTTTCTTGCCTCTTCTCCCTCTCTCCTCCTCCCTACTTCCTTTCTTCCCTCTGTCATCCTTCTCTTCTCTACTTCCCCTTCCTCTCTCCTTCTCCTCTCTCCTCTTTACTTTCTCTCCTCCTCTCCCCCCCTCTACCCTCTCTCCTAACTCCTCTCTTCCTCCTCTTGTCTCTCTTCTCTCTTCCACTCGCTTCATCTCATTTGCATGGTGTTATATGTATTCCTCTTAAAAGAAATAAATCAAAGAATAATTGAGTTGTAAAGCAGCGCTACTATGTATTGGTAGCATAACTATAGGCTTTTAGAAAATGGATAAAAGACTTTCAAATCCATATTTTTCCATCAACTCTTTTACATTGCTTAATGAGAAACATAAACACAACAAGAACATGGAAGGTTAATGTGTTGCACATTGTTAGATTAATCTTAATTAAAATTAGAACTGTCTGTGTCTTTTATCAAAGGATTCATTTCTTAGACTTTAAAATATCAGTGTTATATGGATATTTTAAAGTATCTTCAGTTTTTCCACTTGTTGACAATTATATCAATATTTTGACAGATTTATATTTTTTACACAATGAACTGAAAAGTCCATCACAATTATAAGATCAACTGTTGACCATGCATTGCTGACATCAGGGTTAATTATTTAAAACATTTCCAAAAATTACTTTCAAAATAGGGCAGATGAACTGTCTTTCTCCTTTCCCAAGTGTAATTGCAATGTACTTTTCCTGCAGTAAAAGAAAAGTTGCATAAGGTAACAAGAAAATCTAATAATCACGTAGCATCCCCAATGCAAATTTGCTGGAAAAAAGTTTTAGCCGTATGATTATTTTCCAAGAATTATCACTGGGATCATTTTCCAAATTTTCTGAAATTTATGAGATAAGAAGCCTTACCATAGACTACCATAGACTACTTATCCTTGCAGTGTTTAGGGAAAAACAAGGAATCAACTATTAGTTAAAGTTTCCTATTTTTTTCCTCATAGCCAGAAGTCTTGAAGTCTTTGCACTTTGTTCTGATATGATACAGAAGATATTCAACTCAAAATGTTTTGATGTGATATTTTGACTAGAACTGTTTTCTTCCTTGCCCATTTTATGTTTTCTATTATCACCTAGTTAATACCAGTATAAGTATCAAGAAATAAACTGGGAGCCAGTGAAGATCACATAAAAACAGGTAAGGTCTTCAAAATCAGTCCAAACTGGATCAAACTTTTTTGAAAAATCAAGAAAGGAGGATTTGGAAGTCTTCTCTCTTCTGGTTTGGAGAAGCGATGTTTACTTGTCACTGGAATCAATTCTGAATAAACATTAGAATTAAAATTTCTAGCTCACACTAGAAATACAAAACATGAACAAAACAGAACCACGTATGTTAATCCTAATAATATATGTTCTACCCAAGGGTGAAATCAACTTACCTTCTCTACTGGTTCACAAATGTGAGCGCATGTGCCTTCCATGCATGCACAGAGCATCAAAAAATGGAGTGCGATGACATCCAGGCGGGTGGGCGGAACCTGCTACTGAGTGCACCTGCAAAAGTAAGTAGGGGGGGGATCCGCTGTGCCATGTGATTTAGATTAGCTAGAAAGCAGAAAATCCGACTGTTTTAGCTAATATACATTGTGTGTCACAGCTGAGTGACACACACTCTCTGGGTACTTGAGAGACCGCCTCCTGCCAATTACCTCCTCGAGACCTATAAGATCTCACAGATTAGGCCTCCTCCGAGTGCCATCCGCCAGCCAGTGCCGGCTGGCCACTACGCGGAGGAGAGCCTTTTCAGTAGCAGCTCCGACCCTTTGGAACGATCTCCCCGTGGAGATTCGTACCCTCACCACCCTTCAGACCTTCCGCGCAGCCCTCAAGAGCTGGCTATCCCATCAGGCCTGGGGGTAAAGATTATAATTCGCCCCCACCCGAATGCTGAATGAATGTTGTTTATTCTTTTAATTACGTGTTATGTTATATGTTATTGTATGTATCCCCTCCCATATAAGTTGTTAGCCGCCCTGAGTCCCCTCAGGGAAAAGGGCGGCCTATAAATAAACTTATTCTAATTCTAATCATCAGAAATACCAGTTCGCCCGGTATACCAGCATTTTTTTACTACTAGTTTGGGTGAACCGGTCTGAACTGCTAGCATTTCACCCCTGGTTCTACCACAATATAACAAAATAACCCCAACATAGTTATAACAATATTTTCTTGTGGTTAATAATACAGGAATAAATAATCTTCATACATCCTGATTTTCTGTCACCTTTGTCTGGAATAGCATTCAGAATGCTCACAGTAGCTATTTTTTCTAAATCTCACTTAAGACTCAAGTGAGGGCTAAGCAATTCATGGGATCTGCTGCCTTCAGAAACCTCACCACTAAGAAACAGAGGATTTATTTCTTATAACTCATTCAATGTGGGGGAAACACTAAAACTGTTAAAATTCTTCCTTTAAGCTTAAAGTATAAAAAAACATCCTTTCTATTCAATAAATAAATAAAGGCTAACTTCCCTGAAATCCTAACCTTCCAGCTCTGCTGCTGTGTATGGCATGACTCATCATTCCTTGTAGTCTCCAACTTCACAGGAAAATAGCAATTGCATATTTACAATTGTTGCTATTATATATGGATCTCATTCATACAAGGTAAGACACTCTGGATAGAGCAACCCATAGATAAGATACCACAATCAGAAGGCTCTTCCCCCTTTCTCTTCACCACCTGCCTAAACTCCAGGTCTCTATAATTGAGGTGGGCTTCAAATAGTAACCTTTGCACCCAGAGAGGCATAGGTGGATGAAGGCATTTTAAAGCCTGAAAGGTTTAAATGTACATGTCCAGGCATTACGATAGCTATTACAGGCAAATGATCACTTCAAAGCAGGTATTCCCAGAAGCAATACATGGGATTAGGCAGAGAATAATGTAAAAAGAGCCATTGGCGGGAGAGGGGTCCCCTACACCTTACACTTGCAACTTTTAAAAGCCAGATAAAGGATATTGTTCTGGTTAAGATTTTACCTACTAAGACTTTGTGTGTGACACTTGATCACCCACAAGGAGGCTGCTGAATCCCTTAGCTTTCAAAGGAGCCTTGAGAGAATTATATTAGTAATTACTACTTGAGAGAATTATATTAGTAATTACTCATTGAGAGAATTATATTACTAATTACTAATTGAGAGAATTATATTACTAACTGGTTTTGTTGTAGATGAGGCAGTCAAAATGGCATGTATCACCAAGATTTGGAGAGATATGACCACCTGAATCAGCCGTGACGTGGAAACGTGGGGATGGGATGGAGTTGGCCATTATATCCAGGAGACCTTGATGGTTTTCAGAGGCTGTGTTCTACAGATAATTAGGTGTGAGACCTTTGCCTAGAATTGGACTCTTGGGAAGAATTAAATTGGTTGCTATTAAGTTAACTTTCCTACTGCACACTGACATCTCTATCTGAAGTGCTAGATCACTGTCTTGGTGATGGTATGTCTAAGGCAGTGTTTCTTAACCTTGGCAACTTGAAGCTGTCTGGACTTCAACTCCCAGAATTCCCCAGCCAGCGCTGGCTGGGGAATTCTGGGAGTTGAAGTCCAGACAGCTTCAAGTTGCCAAGATTGAGAAACACTGGTCTAAGGTTTATAGTTTCTGGGGACTTCAAATTGCTTCCAGATGGCATAGAGTCTGAGAGTTCATAGCCACCATAGCTACCATGGATTTCACCCAAGTCACTGAGACACAACAGAGGCCAAATGATAGATTTTTTTTCCTCAGGGCAGTTGAAATATGAGGTAATACCATCAACTCTTTGCCAAGGGTTGATAATCACGTTTTGGCTAACTATTGCTCCCTAGATCTCTTATAGGGAGATAAGATCTATTAGATCCATCATGGCCAGAGAATTAGTAGGCCCTTGAGGAAAATAATTTTTGGGGTAGGGGACTTATTGATCAGTGTTTTTAAATCTCATGTATATTTTCTTCCCCAATTCTACTGCAGTTACAGTTCTTAATTGTGTATAAATGTGTTGCATTTCTGAACATATTTGGTATATAAATAAGATTAAAAACCAAGCAAAAACATTATAATATATAATTACTCAATGATCAGTTTACATTACTGTATTATAATGTGTGCTCATTCTATTGTTTTATAAAAGGACATTAAAATAACGAATATTATGAATGGGAATCCACAATATAACTGTAATCACATTGGCCAAATCCAGATGAACCCAGTATACTAACAACAAAGGACACTTTTGTATGTCTCACGAAGACCTGTTCCCTAATGGTGAAACACACTACTGTGTGGCTGTGACCCAGCCTAGCCACACCCCTGAACCAGTTCCCCAGTCTTTGCTGCCATTGCTGGCAAGGTTTTTATTAGTTTTTAATGGTCCTTGCTCATGCGCAGAACAATTTTCATTGAACTGCTCATGCGCAAGCAATGCGCAGCTGGTGCATACGTGAAGCAAACCAGCAGCAACGCTGGCAGCAATCCACCTCTGGTGTGTGAGTGTGAGTGTGTATGAGTGTGTGTGTGTGTCTGTGTGGAACTGTTTTACTATTCACTCATAAACATGTTTGTTACTTTGAAGCATGCATGACAACCTTGCCCATAGGCTTTACATCCATGACCTCTTCAAATATCACCATGTGCAAAATCTGGGAGTTGTAGTACCACCACAGCTAATGAGTTCCGCATTATAGAAAGCTGGCATTTATCAACTTTTCATAAGTCTCAACATATTTTTTAATTGAGGACATAATTAAGCCTGATGCCCTACTTTCATAATACATTTTAGTACTAATTTTTTACAATTGATTATTTTTAATCAAAGCCCATAAGCTATTCAGAAAATCATCTTTGTTAGGCAAATAATGAATACAGCCGTGAATAAAGAGTAGCTAGAGTGACATCTAGTGCTCATTTATGCCTGATAAAAGTAGTTGCTCATACTTAACACTTCCATTTAAATTTAAGATGGTTGTGAATTTAGATATAAATATCTTCTAAACTGCCTCCAGAACTCGTAGAGGCATTTTTTTAATGATATCTAATTTTTATAACTTAAATCTTAGTATTTTAAGGTTCTAAAGTGTAAATTGATCTAGTAGACTTTTAATGGTATCATATCTAATGTATGAAGTTTATGTGAAGAACCAAAACACACACGTCATATTTTAATAATATTTTTTTGTTTTATTAACTTGTTAGTTTTGTTAATGTACAAATAACTGGACATTTGAGGCCTCACTGAAACTAGATAAAGGAATCAGTAACAATGACTGATAAAAGCAAAAAAGAAAAAAAGTGTTAACATTAAAGAGCATCATTAAAATCTAAGCAGAACTTGGGGGGGGGGCTTTATTTTTTAAACTAAAGTTAAGAAAAAAACCAGTCAAATGCTCCCTCTAATTCTACCAGAAGGGTGGTGTTATTTGCTGTTATATCTTAAGTACCTACAGAAAACCTCTTTCCAGACTGTAAGAACTATAACAGGCCTTCCAGAGATTATTATAAATTAAAAACCAGCTCAAATTACTTGTCCCAAATTGGATAAGAGTTTAAAGGTCAATACCAATACCCCAATCTATGATTAGAAAAATTGGATACTAGTGAGGTTGTCCCCATAATCAAAGAAATAGGAACAACAAAGCCATTACATTACATTACCCAGAGGCCCACTGTAGTTGAGAACAATAAATTTAACAATAGTTCCTAATAAAACATAGTCATATCATTTGACATTAAATGTAGCTTCTGAGCAGAACCATGAAGAACTTTCATTTAGATTCCATACATAAGACTAGAATCATAAGAGGACCTTCTGCTAGCATATTTAACAAACCTAGTAGAGGTTCTTCTAATTATCTGTGCGATTCAAGTACAGGTAGCCCTTGATTTACAACTAAAATTCTTGTTGCTAGGTAAGACAGTTGCTAAGTAACTTTTGCTCCGTTCTACAACCTTTCATGCCATAGTGGTTAAATGAATCACTGCAGTTGTTAAATTGTTAAATGGTTGGAAAGTAAATCTGGATTTACCATTGACTTTGCTTGTCAGAAGGTCACAAAAGGTAATCACATGACCCCGGGGCATTGCAATAGTCATAAAGATGAGCCACTTGCCAAGTGCCCTAATTTTGATCATGAGATCATGGTAATGCCGCAACGGTTGTAAGTGTGAAAATTGATCATAAGTCATTATTTTCAGTGCTGTTTAACTAAATGAATGGTTGCGGGTTGAGGAGTTCCTATAACATGGTCCAAAATTACCACCAAGTTTCCTATCTATATTAGATAGGAACACTACAAAATACATTATATCTTTATTTTGCTGAACCATTCTCTCGCTAAGAATTCAAGCATTAATCATTCAGTGGGAACATTTAACCAAACAGAAATGGAACAATTCTGCTCTTGGTCCAAGAAGAATATCATGGCTGATAGTATTGTGATACTACAACTGCATGTAGAAAACCCCAAATCTCCATAAACTATGTATGTCCTTACTGGGAATATCATAAACCACCTCCTCTTCCTCTTCCTCCTCCTCCTCCTCCTCCTCCTCCTTCTCCTCATGTAACTGGAAAAAAAGAGTTTTTCCTAATTTTAAATACAACATTCTAGAAGAAGCTTTTCCTTCACTGGAGTCGCCTTTTTTTCATTAACTGGAACCAATCTAAAATTTTCGGCATGCATAGAAGTTTGTTTGCCATTATCTCCCTGAGATATATTGAACAATTATAAGTAGACAATTCTGTATTCCAAACCATAACACAAATACTATACTGGAGTTGGAGAAACAGACCGGCATTACCCAATTCCTGGCTCTGTTATATCACATGGTAGAAATACACTGAGTAGATTGATTCATCTTTAGCAACTCATATTGCCATATTAACTCATCTTTCATATGTTAATTTCTTCCATTAAAATATTCCCAAAAAATGCAAAATTAGATTTATGACTAGCTCAATCATAGATAAATTACTCTTCCACAGCAAGTGATTTGAATCTAATACCATTTCCATACAAAGCATAATAACATAATTAATGTTAAGGAAAAAACATTATAAACTAAAATTGATTCATTCAATTTTTAAAAAAAAATGTGTGGTACCACAGGGACATAAACAATTGAGCAGAGCTATAATATATTTTCAACTAGTCTCTAAATTCAACTGTTTCTGGATGAACTTTTTTAAAAAGTATAGTATATTGAGTTATCACAATGAAATAGACCTTAAGGTTTTTCCATTCTATCATCTGATTCTGTCAGTCTAGTTTCTTGTTAGTTTGGTATAACAGCAAATAAATGGATACCTAATGGAATATATATCTTTCTAAAACAAAATCTCTTCATATGCCTTTTAAAAGTTTTAGTCCAAATATCCCCAACCTGTCCTACTCATTGCCTTAGTTTATGCCCTACTCAGCAATTCTATTTATGTGACCTTGAGGAAATCCAGTATATTTTATTTTTAATCTGTTATCATTCGTCATATACATCTTGCTTTATTTATTTATTTATTCATTAGACTTATATACCGCTTCATAGGGCTTTCAGCCTTCTCTAAGCAGTTTACAATTTTTTTTAGCAAATTGAGTCAGCAACTTGCCCCCACAGTCCGGGTCCTCATTTCACCCACCTCGGAAGGATGGAAGGTTGAGTCGACCTTGAGCCGGTGAGATTTGAACCGCTGAACTGCAGATCACAGTCAGCTAAAGTGGCCTGCAGTACTGCACCCTAACCACTGCGCCACCTCGGCTCTAGTCTTTAGGGACTACATTCCCTGCCTATGAAATGTCCTAAGTGATACACAAATTGAACTAAATTATATATAAAAGCATGGCCTAGCTGTGTTCCTTAAACAATTTCATAATATTTGTCTGTGTCAAAATACAATAAAGGATTGGACAACCTGTAAATTCCATGTATTTTCAAGGGTCATTTTTATGGTTTCATTCTAGGATCCTGCCCCCCAAATCAGTAGTGCTTCTTCACAGTTTTTAGAATGTTTTCAACAGAAAGGTATGTGTTAAGATTATAATATTTTGGTTTTTATTTTCTTAAAATAAAAGAAAAAATATAGTTGTATTCTGCCCAATCTCTCCAGTGACTTCATTATACCTATAGTTCTTAGCTGCCAAACATTTTCCAGGATTTAATTGTTAAATGTCAATGTGAAAAACTTAATGAAAGAAGCTTTGTTTTTTGGTAGAATGGTAGGCTATGCATGTGAACATTGTTTTATAACCATTTGCTGACAGTTTCACAAAATCTCTGACCAAAATAGTCACCTAATCTGAAGAATAATCTGATTCTCTGTGTTGCTGTTGAAAAAGAGTATATCTGAAAATTCTACTCCCAATTAAATAAAATAATTTCATTTCTACTAACAGGATTCAACTGCTTTCCTGTTTTGTTTTGTTTTTGCCAAAACCATTGAATGTTTGAAAATACGCAAAACCTGCATATTTTGCAAAGTAAGAAGAGCTAATTAAAAGGATTGTTTGAAATAAACCACATTTCTCTAATTATGACCCATAATTTACATCGGTACAGGCAAAATGAATAAATTAATAGATCTCTCCCTTAAAATGTATCAAAACTGGAAAGCAACAGCAGTCAGAAATGTCTCAGGTGTCTAAAACATAGCGCTGCTATCACAGGATGGTTTGCAAAGGCTGAGTCATGCCTTCTTCGCGTCAATTAGCCTAATTATTGCTTTTGCTGCTTAGAGGGCCCTTCAATCACTTTTGAAACATCCCTCTGCACAAATGTCAGTTAGTCATACACAGATTTTCTCACATACCACAATGTGACTTGGCGGCTGGGCTTGGAAAATGCATTCTTTGATTTCGCCACAATGCTGACCCACCCACTGTCAAAAAAGGAAAGCTTTCTCTTTGCCACCCATTAATTCAATGCTCTTCTGTCAGCCACAGAAGCCAAGGCACAATTTGTTGGCCACTGATACAGCCCAGCATCCTATTATCTCTTCATCTTGCCTGCTAGGTGGTCGAGGGTGTGCTTTTCCCTCCGGGGGAAATGTACCTGTTAAGACAATATTTCTTTTGGCTGCAGCTCTAAGCCATAGGCAAAGGGGATTAGTGGTTCAGCTTTTAATTGTGCTTGCCTTCTTCTCCTGAAAATGGCAATCATTCCATAGCACCTTTTGTGACGTGAAAATGAGAATTGGATTAAAGCTATTTTAGGTTCCTCGCCAGCTTCTTGAAGTCTGGAAGGCCTTGCTTAAGCCACTCGGTGTGCATAACAGACAGCCAGATCCCAGCACTAATGTAACATTGGCAACAACGGTGTAGTTTCAAAGCAATCTGGGAATCAGCTGCGTTGGGAAGAGGGCTAAGATTCAGATTTGAAAGGTGGCAATAAATAATTATTCAGTTTAGTTTGACATATAATATCAGCTTGCTACATTTAACAGTCAGGCAGATTAAGAACTTTCAATAGAAGATAATATTTTATTTATTTATTTATTCATTCATTCATTCATTTACTATATTAATTGATTGATTAATTAATTAAATAGTTTCTATGCTATCCATCTCATCGATATAGTGAATCTGGGTAGTTTAAAAACAATAGAACATTAAGAAATGCTAAAAAGAACAATTAAAATGATAAAAATTAAGTTAAAAGCCAAGAAGATGGGTGGCCTGGGGTGAAAATCTTCTCTACCCTGTCAGCCAATCTCAGCGTAGCACAGGTTCCAGGCCAAGCAGCAGAGGCAAGTTTTAGGCTCTTCCAGAAAGTCAGGAATGTAGGGATGGACCTCACCTCCAGGGAGAATATTCCAGAGGGTGAGGCCACAACAGAAAAGGCTCATCTTCCAGCCAAAACTTTTTGACCAGAAGGATCAAAAGTAAACCCTTTTTGCTGGAACAACTGGGGTAGGTTAGTCCCACTGGTGTGAGATGTTTTCTCAGATGATCTATATGTAGCTCTGGGTTGAAGTGTGGCGTTAATTGATGTTCTTTGAGCTTGGTTGTTTGTTGCAGATATTTCATTACCAGACTAGATAACCTTATCCATGCTAGTGAATGAGGGGTTTGCTCCTTCTTTATATATAGTTGGTTGTCCTGCTAGTGTTGGTGGGAGTATGGCTTGGTAGTTCCTTATTTAGGGCTTTGTTTTCTGCTTGTTTCATTGTCTCTCTGGCATTAACCCCTGTTCATTGGCATGTAAGTTGCGGAACAGGAGGTTTCCTGGTCTTTTGTTTTTTTAATTAGCTTTTTTATTGTCTCCTTTGAATGGTCTGTGAATGTGGTTTATCTCTATGTGTTTATCAATGGCTGATTTGACTGAATGCCAAGCTTCCAGGAATTCTCTGTCCTTATTGAATTTAACTTCGTGTAGAATGCTCAGTTTCCAAGTTGAAACAGTGACTGAGACTGTCTATCTGTTATGAACTCAACGAGGTTTTGTCAAGTCTTCTGACTGTTAATTAGCGTTTCATGGATGGGCTCTGCTAGTCTAATATTTGTCCTACCCAATGGCTCCTATAATCTTTACACTGTATGTTGTAGATAATTCCTGGGTTTTTTTTCTTCTTCTTGGGCTACTTAAGACGTTTTGAGGGCTTTAGTTGGTTTATATGCTATGGTGATGTGTTATAATAGCTTGTTGGTTGTTTCTGGGATGGCTTGATGCATTATCCTTTTCACAGCTTGCAGTATACTGATTGTACTATAGTGGGTGACTGGTCAGGCACTTTTTTAAAAACAATACCCTGTTAAAAAAAGTGCCTGACTACTCAATCTATTACAGGAAACAGGGAGTGAACCTAGCATAGGTGAACCTAGTTTGGTAATGAATATCTGCAAACAAACAACCAAGCTTAGAGAGCACCAAGAATTCTCTAAACTTCCCGCAGGAGCTTTAAATAAGTGTGGTATTTTAACAAGTGGATTAAAAACATACTTAAATTACGGAAACATGCAATGCATTTTTTTTTGTTTACTAGAAATCTGATTTTGATGTCTCTCTACATACATATATTTCAAAGAACATTAAGGATATATTCTTAAGTATAATTGATTTCTGGAGTTAGAAATTAATATAATTTAATTGCAACTTTATATCTCTATGCATTGGAGTCATAATCAGATACAAATATGCTCCATAAAATAACTAATTATCCTTTAGAGCAGTGATTCCCAACCTTTTTTTGGCCATGTCCCACCTAAGCATCTCTAAAATCTTGATGCTCCCCCCCAGGGACATATAATTCTTACTTTACTCAAAAAGTGAACTCTACTCATGCAGAGGAAGCCTTAAAAGTCACTAACTTGGTTTAAACAAGGTTCAAATTGCCCCCATGTGGGAACCACTGCTTTAGAAAATACTAGTCCAAGTTTCAAAAGAAGTACTTTATCAAAAAATCATGTTAAAGAAATCTTCCTCAGCAATCAGTACTTGAAGGTTACTATAATATAATAAAACTTTTGTGGTTTTGTTATTTAATAGTAGATTTCTGATTACAAATTTTCAAAGATTGTTCTAGAATAATCCATCAAATCACTAATGCAGAGATGGAGGGAAATACCCACAGAGGTTCATTATTAACTTTGAATATATAGAAAATTAGAAGTTTAATTAAATCTAAAATCTATGTTACTTGGAATATTTAATATTAAACATCATTTTATACTCTTTTCTTCTTAACCAATCAATATATTTTAAAATAAATGTTTCACTCTGTATTACAGGTTAACATGCATCATTGTCTCCATTTTTATTTGCATTTTATTAATTATTTTATTAAACAAATGTATAAGCTGCCCATAACCAAAAAGAATTCATATATAATCTTGTTTCAAAATTAGATAGAAACTCTGTTCTTATCTAGGTTAGAATATTGTCTTCTTTTTTTCCTCTGAATCCCTTGGAGAATGGCAATTAAAATAATTAAAAAGCAAAACAAAAGAGGGGTTAAAATAGTTACTTAGCTTTCAACCATAGTAAATTTCCTTCAAATTAGCCAAACCATTCTTCCACATTCACAAGATCTCCTCCTAAAACTCATGCAATTTCTGATGACAATGCCATTATCCAGGTATAATGAATTAAGGTTATAATCCCACATGAATTTATTTGAGATTTAAAAAGCAGCTGAGTTCACTGCTGAAAAGGCATGTGTAGTATAAGAGGTACTTTTGGCTACATTTGCTGCAGCAACAACACTCTTCTCTTCACCTTTAATTTGTCTCAGAGTTGCTATTATTCCTGCAATGCTATTTTATTATGCTAAATATATAGGTACCTCTTCTCATGTCATAATTTCAGCTTTTTCTATTATTATTTTTCTAAAGGCTGTCCCATTTTGCTGGTAACCACCTTCCTACACTGTGACTGAACTGAGACAGCTGCTGATTTTCTGATGACACCTACTACAGTTTGTAACAGGGTACAAAGATTGGGATTAATGCAATTTAAGCATTATGCTTATAAATCTTATTGCAAAAGGAAAATGTTTTCTAAGCTGTAATCCATATGCATCTGCAATTTGTATCCAGTTAATTCATTAATTTTCTTAATGAAACATGTTATAAATTTAAAAGTTGTCCCCAATTGGAGGGGGATAGTCAATGTAAGTGTATTTGTGTCTATCTGTTGCTAACAAATACAGAGGTAGCAGGTGGGTTGCCTTTTACACAAAAAGGTCTCCCCAACCCTCCTGGTTGCCATGAGAAGTATGAAAATCATCTAAAAACATATAAATACTTTTCAGAGAGTGATGTGTTTTAGTATATGTTAATGTATGACAATTTAATATGTTAATGAGTTACTGAAGATTAACATTATTGATTAACTTCTCAGTTGATCAAAACAATATGATCAATGTCCAAATGTTATGAATTTCTTTGTAAGAAGTCCAGGACATTCAGTAAACTGATAATCCGAGCACTGTGATGATGAACCTATGGCACGCATGCCAGAAGTGGCACACAGAGACATCTCTCCGGGCACGTGGACCTGTCATCCGTCACTCTTCAGGGTTCCGGGGGGGCAGCTAGCTGGTGGGATTCAAAAAATTTTTTACTACCGGTTCTGTGGGCATGGCTTGGTGGCAGGGGAAGGATACTACAAAAACCCCATTTCCTCCCGATCAGCTGGAACTCGGGAGGCATAGAATAGATGGGGCGAGTGCTAGTCAGAGGTGGTATTAACCAGTTCTTCAAAGTACTCAAAATTTCCGCTACGGGTTCTCCAGAACTGGTCAGAACCTGCTGAATATCACCTCTGGCGTGGGACCACCAGAAACCGAAAGAGTAGTTGCCTAATGCACATGCACGCACCGAGAAGATGATCTTCCAGTTTCTGGCACGTGCATGTGCACCAGCCATCTGGTCTTCTGGTTTCTGGTGCACATACATGCACGAAGACCAGGTAGTTGGGGCGCTGGAACACAGAAGAGCAAAGGGAGCAGGTGTACATGCATGTGCCGGAAACCAGAATATATGCTTTTCTGGTTTCCGGCAGACGCACATGCATGGACTTCCATTTCGGCACTCAGTGCCAAAAAGGTTTGCCAACACTGCCCTAGCATATAGTCATTTCATATATCTGCTGACATGATAGTTCATTTTGTACTTTGCACGCATTTCTTTAAGTATATATTTATTTTGCTTATGATTAGATATTCCAGTTCTTCAAAGCTACTCTGATATTTTCCCCCTTTTTTCCCCAGTCAGGTTCACGTCTATTGGAAGTACCTTCTTTGCTTCAATGCCTCATTTGTGCATCAGGTAAAAATTCAATATAAATGTTTTAATCAATATTTAAGTGTTTCTGTAATAATTAATTTCAATGGGATTGTACAAGATGAACTTAAATTTGTATGAACTGATGTGTTTATAAAATTTATAGGTGCAATTTCCAAATATTGAATTATGGAAAACATAGCCAGTTTATTTTAATCCACATTTACTGTTAAAAGTATTGTTATTTAAATATAAATATTAGAATATTTATTAAATTAATATATGTATACATAAAAATTATTTTCTTCTGATCAATTCAAGATCAGTTTCTCTTTTCTTTCATTTAAGATCCCAATCTTGTAGGCAACATTCCACTGTCTTATCAAATACAAAGTCAGCTGGCTAAAAAGCCAACCTGAGCCATGCTTATAATTGCCCAATGATACACTTTAAAGACACTAAGTCACAGCTCATGCACTAAATATCAAGACTACCTCTACCATCTGGGGACCTTGAATACTGTATGCATTGCCCATTGTCTGGCATCACCGTGTAAGATTTAGTTCTTGTAGTCAGTAAAAAAAAAAAAAGAGCAAATCTGATCATTACCACACTCAAAAAAAATACTGATAGAAACAAGTCCTCCCAAAGAAGACAATGCCACATAGTTTACTAGATAACATAGAAATAAAAATGAAATGACAAGAGTTTGAACATTGTGTAAATGTGTTTCTGTGTGTTTGTCTTTAGCTATCATTCTTGAACCAAAGCAGTTGCCGAATTCTTTCTAGTTATAGTTTCCTACTTTAATAAATGATGCTCTTCTGAAATTTTGGATTTTGTTTTCCCTGAAATTGCCTAAGTGGTTCATTCCTGTCTGGAAGGTGAAATATAGCATACAATTTTAGTTCTATTGTTCCAAGCTATTTCAAGACCTTGATAAAGATAAAGCAAATCCTTCTTTCAAAATATTATGAGACAAATAAGTCCCATAAAATATCCAGGTCAGCCCTGAGCTATACAAGCTATAAATTCAGGAACAGAAGTTTCCTAGGATTAAGTTTCACTGTAACCATTCAAGTCATAGCTTGCTTTGGAGTAACTTAAAACTGTTATATCCCAAACGTCTTTCAGTCAGTCATTTCCTCCATTTCAACGATGGCTTTCATAAGGTCTATTTTTGTAAGCTATTATACATTGTTATTGTACCAGCTCCACTTGTGCATTTTTTAAAACAAATTATTCTGTATTCCAGAAACATGTGATTGATTACTTACAAAAATCTGCCAGAATATGAATATTCCCCACTGAAGTGTCTTCTGAACATTCTGTCCACTCAACTATGTACTTTAAACAAGTACATGTTTGATTTATTGTTAACATATTCATTGAGATGTAACATGTCTTATGACAGGAAAGAGAAGTTCATAAATACAAATGGGAAATTATATTCCTACCAGAATTCACAATGTCTAAACAGTACAAATAAATCATCTTCTACACTGCATTCAAATATTGATAAATGGGCAATAATATTATCACTTTCAGAAAGAGTGAAATAAATTTGTTTTCACCATATACTCTGTAATATTTTTAACACTATGTTTTGCTCTATTCTGTCATCTGGTGTATCTATTAGATTTATCATTTAAAATTCTCTCCAAGAGGAGTTTCACAAAATCCCTAAAGATACCCAGATTGGTAAGCCTGTTCTAACTGCTATAACAATATCATGAAGCTGAGCTTGAATTACCAATACACTAGAGAATTCTAATGCAATTATGAGTGTTTACTTACACCATGTGTTTCTCACTGAAGCTCGGCTGTATCAGGATAAACCAAAGGGAGCTAATGTTTTATAGATGGTAAGACTCTGTTTGTTTTCAGTAGGGCTAAATCTCCCAAAGCACTCAGACACACTAATTAAAGTAAACTGCAGAGGCCCATAATAAAATATATGTGTTTGGAGACTGTGAGATGAACTCTGCTGGCTTATTAAAAGTCAAAAGAAAAATATACATTATTTATGACTTCAAAGGGACACATTGTGAGCTCTGGTTTATTTAAAAGATTAACTAAGCATTGGTTATTGGTGACCATCTGAATAGCTTCTCTTTCACAGTTCATTAGATATGTCATACATGTGGGAAGTCGTAATTTGGTATTGGGTCAAATAGTATTAATTAAATAAATTTCAGAGAGCATGCAGTATTATTAAATATAATCTTTGTGAAAATAGCAATGAAGAAAGCATTGAGCTTTTTTTCCCCCCTGTTCACTACCGCCATTCACATCCTAATTATATTTCAAAATTCTACATACATTTTTTTAATTGCATACCAAAAACCACTAGCCAAAAGGAAGTTGTTTCTTTCATACAGATATAGGTCCAGACACAATTATATGGATTCTGGCTCTCCATTATTGTATAACAATGGCCAAACTGTGGTCAAGAACTGTAAAGAAGCAATCAAAACTCTCCATTTTCATTACTAGGGAATTACATATTTCCCATTCCTGTAGTAGTGGAAAATATTTCACTGTCCAAATGACTTGTTGGAACAATGTTTAATCCATATAAACAATGTAGTTAATGAATAAGGACAGCTTCACATCCTTCACCACTTGTATTACCGAATACCTCAGCAACAGTCTTAAGGCCATCTGCAGAGGTTTTTCATTGCTACCAGTTCTGCGCTACTGAAAATGAAAAGCAAAAATCATGGTCTTTGCCAGCCATAGCTCCTATAGAAACAAATAAACAAAACAACAAAACTTCTCAGCCACACTTTCTACTAAATGGAAATGAAATGAATCACTTGCATGTATACAGGCCAGAGGTGGGTTTCAAAAATTTTTGGAACCTCTTTTGTAGGTGTGGCTTGCTGTCCGGGTCCACTGGTGGAACCTCTTCTAACCGGTTCAGTAGATTTGATGAACCGGTTCTACCGAATAGGTGCGAACTGGTAGGAACCCACCTCTGATACAGGCAAACATTCACATAAGCCCCTCCTTCATTCATTTTTCTGCCTGTCCTTAAAAACATCCCAGCAGTTCCTGGGATCAAGCACTATAAATCTATTAAGATGGCTTCCCTTTGAAAGATCTGTTAGGGTGGCTGCAGCCCTAGAAACTGGGTGGCAGGGTGAAGACAGTTTCTGCCTACAAGGAAACAGACTGCCCTCAAGCTTAACAGAATCATGGTGTCTCAAAAAACAGGGTTGAATTTTAGCAATTTCAAGCTAAGCTGGAAATAAATTAAGTTGTTAAACAGGAATAACCTCATGCAATTAGTAGGCAATGGGATAAGTGCACAGTAAAGATCATATGTGCATATGTCCTGTGATTTGCACTTTCTGACACTAAAGATACATTTCTAGAGATTTAAATAACTCAATGACTTCCTTAAAACTCATGGGGCTTGTCTATTTATGCAGCCCATAAATTGATACAAGATTTCATATTTGTATGAATTCCATTTGTAATCCATTCTTTTATCCAAATTGTTTGCCATTAAGAGTTGTTAACCTAATTTTGCGAAGCTTCTTCTCTGGTAACATTGTACTGCAAACTAGGGCATACAAAACCTTTGCCAGACCAATTCTCGAATACAGCTCGTCTGCCTGGAATCCACACTATATATCGGACATTAATACAATTGAGCGGATCTAGAGGTATTTCACGAGAAGAGTATTCCAGTCCTCTGCTCACAATACAATTCCTTATGCCACAAAGGCTCAAATTTGGGGCTTGGACGACCTAGAACTAGGCCGCCTACGGTCTGACCTAAGCATAGTACACAAAATTGTCTGCTATCTGTCAACGACTACTTTAGCTTCAACCTCAATAATATGCAGGCAAACAATAGATACAAACTCAAGGTAAATCACTTCAACTAGATTGCAGAAAATACGACTTCAGCAACAGAGTGGTCAATGCCTGGAGTGCTGTACCTGACTCCATGGTTACATCCTCAAACCCCCACAGCTTTAACCTCACCCCATTTCTAAGAGGTCCATAAGGGGGTGTGCATAAGCACACCAGAGTGCCTACTGTCCCTGTCCTACTGTCCCCATTCATTTGTACTCATTTGCTTTGTTCATGTCCATGTTTATACTTAAACCTATTAATTTGTACGTTTGAAATAAAAATAAATTCCACGCCCACTGTTGAAAAAGAATAACAAAAGCTAAATGCCCAATATCCTTTATGGGCAAGTAACTGCATTCCATAATCAAAGTAAGAAACCTAGATTTTTTTTAGAATTTAGAACTACCTTGGTAAGACACTAAGAAATTTCCCAACAGATTTGAGACGATATGATGTAAGTACTATACTTCACCAAAATTCCCTCAAAGTAGTACCCTCCAAATTATTCCAATCCAGCACCATATTTTCTAGCTAGAGTCCAACATCTGGAGCACCATATTGAAGAAGGTTGATGTTTTTTTTATCTGTGGTCTCTACTTTACAAATACATATTTAAAATCCATCAAAATACTTGACTATGGATTCCACTGATTTCATATATCTGACATGAACAAAATCCAAGAGCTCAAGTTGTTTTAAGCAACCAAATAATATAGAAATTAATAATGTTAGCCCATGGCTTACATTAACTGAGTGGTTTCAGTTTGCCTGGAGAAACCTAGTAGTTTATCTTTAACTCATAATCTTAACAATTACACCGTACAAACCACATGTGTATTTTTGTTTGGAGATTGTTTAGGGTTTTTTAAATCAATCATTCATTAAGGGTTTTTGGTATAACAGGAAAAATAAACAGTAATGAAAAGGAAATAGAAGGATTACAATTAATTGTAGAACAAAAAATAATTGAAAAACTGTCAAAGACAATGAGTGAGAGAGACAAAGGGAGAAAGGGAGAAATAATAAATTGTTTACATATTGTAACTATATTTCTGCAGTTAAAATCTAGAATTTTGATATCGGAGAAAAATAATGGAGGAACAGAAAGAATAAAAAATTAATGGATTTGTAGGCAATTATCTGGATTCATTCAGATTAAACCTAGGCCAGTTACTAGATCCTCAAGAAACAAATATATGTTCTATTCAGCATTTATAATTTTCTTGAATTCTATTCCTAGATTGTTCAGTTCTACCTTCTGGCAACTTCCTTGGCTATAGCCCTGGTTTATCTTCTGCCTTTTATTCCTGTTTACTGATTTCTCCCATGGATTCCAGCTTACCTCAGATTTACTGGTCATGGGAAAAGGGGAAAGAGTGGAAAGAAAAAGTGGATAAAGCGAGATAAAGGAATCATATAAATAAATCACAGAAATTGTTTGTTTTGGTTGGAAATGGCGCCGCCGCGCTGAAGATGCCGTTCTCGGCGTTTCATGGCCCTAGTCCTGATTTTTTTGCTGTTTTCTTGCTACCTGGGGGGAGCCCTTGGATTGATCTGGCTGCCAGAGGACTATTGCTATCAAAGAGGAGGTGGGTGATCTGGGACGGCACTGGACAAGGCAAGGCAGCTGGCCTATTCTTCTCTGGCCTATTCATTGCTGCCGTTGCCACGGTCTCCTTAGGTGCCCTCCCTCCGTCAGCCTCGGCGGTTCATGTTGCTTGACGTTTCCTGGCATTCCCCGACATCCTTGCCCCTGCTTTTGGGATTTTTGGGACTCTGTGGGCCTGTTCCAGAGAGGGGGGTTGGCAGCTTGGTATGGCGCTGTATGAGATTAGGCTGCTGGCCTCGCTGCCACTACCATGGCCCTTTAGACTCCTCCCCCTCCTCCATCCTACTGGACTTGGCCTTCCTCTGTGGTGCGGCCCTTCCTTTGTGTGTCCTCTGTGTGCCCTCATGCTTATGCTTTTGTCATCTGGTCTCCCTGATCACAGCCGCTGGACTTTGGATTTGCGATCTGGTCCTCACCCCCTACAGACTCTTTTTGGACCCCTATATCTCCACACCATCGTATCGCACGAGAAAGAGGGAAAAACTTTCTCTCCCTCTATATCTCCGTTAACCTTCAGCAGACTGGACTTTTGCGAACCCGCCACAAACTTTGTATGAAATTTGCACATTTTTAACAGCTGCGCAATTTTTTTCCTTGTGTGGGGTATGTATGTGGTATGTATCTGATTGACTGTTGATGTTTGTACCCACTTTTATTAATCCCTATTGTTATTGTATTTTTGTAATTTTAATTGATTTATGTGGGGACTGCATGAGTGAGCGTTTGTGTTTGTATGAGAGGACTGGGAGTATAGCCGGGTACCCCCTGCACTGAGTGCTCTGCAGAAGTGTTAGGGGGGGCTGGGCCTAATCCCAACCTAGGATGTCTGATTCGAAGGGCCTGCCAGGGAACGCGGGGGCCATGAGGGAGGGTGGAGGGACCATGGACACGGGAGTGGGCCAGAGCCTTACGGTCATAACAGGGAGGGGCAGATATGGTGGGGACTTTAGGGCTAGCCATTACCTGGGAAGGAGGGTTCACTACGTCACAGAGATCCATCCTTCCGGTCCTATTAGTTCCACTCCAAGGCCAGATGGCGTGAGTAGTCAGGGCCCTGGTCTCAGGCTGCTGTTGCTAAATGCCAGGTCTGTGGTTCGTCCGGGACCTAATTTTAGACGAGGGGGCAGACCTGGCATATATTACTGAAACCTGGCTGGGCCCAGAGGGAGGAGTCCCCCTCACTGAGATGTGCCCAGAGGGTTTTCAGGTGCTTCATCAGCCGTGACCCCAGAGAAGGGGTGGGGGAGTGGCCATTGTTATTCGAGGGTCTCTAGTTCCTCATAGGATCCCTGCTCCAGAGCTTGTTGGGTGTGAGTCCTTACTGGTGAAGTTGGACCTTAGGGGTCAAGTGGGCTTGTTGTTAACGTACCTGCCTCTCAACAGTGTTGCAACAGCTCTCCCCTCGCTCCTCGAGTCAGTAGCCGAGCTGGCAGTTGAGTTCCCCAGGCTTATGGTGCTGGGGGATTTCAATTTGCCTTCGCTCGGCGAACACTCTGATGGAGCGCAGGAATTCATGGCTTCCATGACAGCCATGGACTTGACCCAAGTAATTCGGGGCCTGACTCACTCAGCGGGTCACACGCTCAACCTCGTATTTCTCTTGGAGCAGTGGAGTTGTGATCTTGGTTTGAGGGGTATTGAGATCTTGCCCCTGTCATGGTCGGACCACTTCCTACTGAGGCTTGACTTTTGGAGGCCAATCCCCCACTGTAGGGAGGAGGAACCAATTAGGTAGTTCCACCCCAGGTGCCTTATGGACCCTCCGGCCTTTCAGATGGCACTTGATATTATACCTGATACTCTCGTCCACAGTCCAGTGGAGGCCTTGGTCGCTGCTTGGAGCTCAGCGGCAGTGGAGGCCCTTAACCGGATTGCGCCTTTACGGCCTCTCTGAGGTAGTGGATCCAGGAGGGCTCCTTGGTTCACTGAGGACCTCCGGGAGATGAAATGCCAAAAGAGACACCTAGAGCGCCGCTGGAGGTCCAGTAAGTCCGAGTCAGACCGAACACAGTTGAAAGCCTGCATCAGAGCCTATCTCCTGGTAATTCGGACTTCAAAAAATGCATATTTTGCCGCTCTGATTGCGTCCGCTGAGTCACACCCAGCCGCCTTGTTCAGAATAGCCCGCTCCCTCTTGAAAGGGAGGGATGCGGGTAACCCTCTACAAGGTAGAGCTGAGGAATTTGTCCAATTTCTCGTGGATAAAGTTGCTCGGCTTCGGACAGACCTGGACTCCAATTGCTCAGAGCCAGCCGAGGTACCGGGGGAGGGTCTTGAGCAGAATTTATGGATTGATTTTCAACTTGTCACACCTGAGGAAGTGGACAAGGCCATGGGAGCAGTGAGTGCCTCCACGTGTGTGCTGGACCCATGTCCCTCCTGGCTGGTTGCGAACAGCAGGGAGGTGACACGGGGCTGGATCCAGAGGATAGTTACCGCCTCTCTCCAGGAGGGGTCCTTTCCGCCCCTCCTAAAGGCGGCGGTGATGAGACTCCTCCTGAAGAAGCCGTCTTTGGATCCAGCCATTCTAGGCAACTACTGTCCAGTCTACAACCTCCCCTTCGTTGGGAAGGTTGTTGAGAAAGTGGTGGCCTCTCAGCTCCGGCGGTCCTTGGATGAAACCGATTATCTAGACTCCTTTCAGTCGGGATTCAGGCCTGGCTACAGCACGAAAACTGCTTTGGTCGCACTGATCGATGATCTCTGGAGAGCCAGGGACGGGGGTCATGCCTCCGTCCTAGTGCTCCTTGACCTCTCAGCGGCCTTTGATACCATCGACCATGGTATCCTTCTGTGGCGGTTGCGGGAAGTGGGAGTGGGAGGCACCGTTCTTCAGTGGTTCTCCTCCTACCTCTCGGACAGGTCGCAGTCGGTGTTGGTTGGAGGACAGAGGTCGACCCCTAGGCCCCTTAAGTATGGGGTGCCGCAGGGTTCGGTCCTGTCCCCCCTCCTATTTAACATCTATATGAAGCCACTGGGTGAGATCATTCGCCGGCACGGGATAAAATACCACCAATACACGGATGATACACAGTTGTATCTGTCCGCCCCGTGCCAACTCAGTGAAGCAGTTGACGTGCCTGGAGGCTGTTAGGATCTGGATGGGTGTAAACAAGCTTGCACTCAATCCCGACAAGACCGAGTGGCTTGTGTTTTTCCCTCCCAAAAATTGGCCTTGTATTCCAACTCTCAGCCTGGGGGTGAAATTATACGCCCCTCAGACAGGGTTCGCGATTTGGGAGTCCTCCTGGACCCACAGCTGACTTTAGAACACCATTTGTCGGCTGTGACCAGGGAGACATTTGCCCAGGTTCGCCTGGTGCACCAATTGCGTCCCTACCTGAACTGGGAGGCTCTCAGAACAGTCACTCACGCCCTTGTGACCTCAAGACTGGACTACTGTAATGTGCTCTACATGGGGCAGCCCTTGAAGAGCATTCAGAGACTTCAGCTTGTCCAGAATGCAGCCGCGCGAGCGATTGTGGGTGCACCTCGGTACACCCACGTTACACCTATCCTCCGCAAGCTGCACTGGCTACCTATTGGACTCCGGACACGCTTCAAGGTGCTAGTCGTTACTTTTAAAGCCCTACATGGTATCGGACCTGGGTACTTGAGAGACCGCCTCCTGCCAATTACCTCCCTACGACCAATTAGATCCCACAGATTAGGCCTCCTCCGGATTCCATCAGCTAGTCAATGTCGACTGTCGACTACCCGGGGGAGGGCCTTCTCTGTGGCTGCTCCGGCCCTCTGGAACGATCTCCCTGTGGAGATTCGGACCCTCACCACCCTTCAGGCTTTCCGTAAAGCCGTCAAGACCTGGCTGTTCCGGCAGGCCTGGGGCTGATGAGTTCCCAGCCCCACTCGAGTTGTTGTGGCTGTTGTGAAGTTTTCTTTTAATCTGTTTTTTGGATTTTGTTTTTGTCTTGTTTGTTTTCTTTGTATTGCCCCTATTCCCTATTGGTTTGTTAGCCGCCCTGAGTCCCTTTGGGAATAGGGTGGCATACAAGTTTAATAAACTGAACTAAACTGAACTGGTCAATATATACTACCAGAAGTACATACAGAGGTATGTAAGTATTTTAAATGAATTAAATAAGCAGGGCAACTCTTGTTGGTAAGACACAGACACATCTTAACCACCGCAAGAATTGTATATGTGCAGCAGTAGAAGAATGAAAATGCCCCTACAGAGGAGGAGACAATAAAGAAGATACTAGTCTGTGCAGAAATGGACAGACTCATGCTAAAAATAAACGATAAAGGAGATACACAATACTATTCAACATACTATTAGAAACCATTGATAGAATCAATGAAGTTGGAATGCAAAAGAATCAGGTTAGATGGACATGGAATGAAATATTATGTATGTATTAGAATGTAAGTATTAGAATGAAAGATAAGTTGACATACTACAATATGATGGTCAGAAACTACTCTACAACACTAGCACTGTTTAAAATAGTATATATGTTATTCTGTTTTTACTTTTGTTTTATGGTAAGTGGAATGCCAATACAATGTATTCAATATATTTATATGTAAACAATAAAAATAAATCTTTAAAAAAAGACACAGATAGTCCTCAACTTATAACCACAATTTGTGACTGTAATTTCCATTATGCAGTCATGAGATGAGTCATCATATGATTGGTCCCTGATACCATTGTAACTTCGAACTATTGTTAAACAAACAGTTGTAAGTAAAGGACTACTTGTATGCTGATTTATTGCTAGGAACACTTTAAATTTCAACGTTCCATTTTGCATGTTCAATATGTATAAAAGACAAACCATGTCGTTTTCTTTTAGGATAGCTTTCTACAGTGTTTAGAAAGCAACAATTCTTCTACCCCATGTTTGGAACTGATTGTGCATATATTTTTTTAGCTTAATGTTGGCATTAGATTATATACCTATGACAGATGGCACAAGGTCAACGAGGTAGCTTACCTCACCTTTCTATAACTATAAATGTCAGACAGTAAAACTAAGGGAAGGAAAGGATACTCTTATGTATTACCTATTATGTTTTGTTCTCACTACTTTATGACCATATTATTTCAAGTTATTATTTAAAGTATTGTTCATCTAGTTTTCATAACAACAATGTAGAAAAGGTAAATAAGTTGCATCTGAGCACCTTATTTGAAAATTAGGCACTGGATGGAGAAACTGGCTTCCAGTAAAATTAACTATCACCCTTAGTCCTTTTTTTCTCACAGTAGCCTAATCTGAGATTTAGTAAAGTTTGCCTTTGAAGTTAATAATAATTGACAGCTTTGAAGGGAACATTCAGTTTGGACTATTTGTAACATTGGCTCAGCTAGTTACTACAAGGAATGCAAAGGGGATTGTTTCCTTATCTGAAAAGCAAGAGAAGTTGTGTTCCAATGTTGGCACAAGAGGCTTTTCAGATTTTAAAGAGACAAAAGATCAAGGTCAATAGCTTATCTGAGCACCTTTAACTACTCTTAATTGCTCATTCTATATCACTAAGTGTCCCAAGTAGTGTTTATCCTCCCTTTTGCTTAGAATTTTATCTTTCATTTTTGGTTATGTGATCGTAAATTATGGCACTATATATCCTGACAATCCATTTTATTTAGGAATTAAATTCTATGTTTCTTTCCATTCTAATAAGCAAAGAAGCCTACTACAAAAATGAGAGTACTGTGTATAAACAGTCCAGTTTAAGAACATTTCCACAATGCAAGAGTAATCTAAATTATATGCTTTAGGCCAAATACAGAAAATAGTTTTATCCACATGTGATTAATTTTTAGACATTGAAATATATACTACAGTAAATGTGTATACAGACACACAATGCATTGTATTTCTTCCCCTCGTTGTCATTCTTTTGGAGGGAAAAGAAACTTATTTCTCTCTCAAAGGATTAAAAACATGTTACACTAACACTGACGGTACTGATTATAAGAGATTTAGAAATACGTAAGAGCTCCATTGTACAGTCCTTCAGAGATATGCATCTTCCCATAATTCAGTTAAAATCTAAGAAGAGAAGATGTCATGAGAAATTCTTTAATGGGTCATTTTTAGAACTGCAGGTAGGTAGGGAAATTATACAGTGACAGAAAGATGCATCAGAGAAAACAAAACCTTCAAGCAATAGCAATAACACTTAGACTTACCCTATACACTGCTTCAAAGTGCTTTTACATCCCTCTTTAAGTATTTACAGATTCAGCATATTGCCCCCAACAATCTGGGTCCTCATTTTATAAAGATAGCTTACAAATATGGCCAAAATGCAATTTAAAATCATTCTAATTGCATTTCTGATAGGTTGCAAATAAAAAGGCCAAAAGAATTTCAGATACCTGAAGCACAGTTAAGCATAATATTATCTAATATTGTCTTTTACTGCAAAATCCAGCTATGTAATAGCATCTAACAAACCTTGGCTGATCTTGAAAAATAAACAGAATTGATCTAGTTAGTAAATGAAAGAGGGACCAGCAGCAGATCAAATGTGGACCTGGAAAGCAAAAGCTAAGTATTTTATAATATATCCTAAAAGTTCATTAATACATCTATTTGGGGTAAGCATCAAAAGTCAAGATGAACTTGGACATGATCTATTGTTGGGATGGCATGCTTTTTTATGGTACAAGGGAACTAAAACACAGGGATATTTTAGAAGACATTACTTACAGGAGGCTTTGCTACTAAATTGGGAGAAGATTAAAAGACAATATTATTTAAAAATTCCAGTCTGTCTATTAACTATCTAAGCCTTTTCATATGCAATAATATACAAAAAGGAACAAACAGTTAGATATGGTGAAATATTGAATGCAGAGGGTGAACTTAAATCTATGCAAGATCTGGAAAAGGAAGGTATAGAGATGAACTGGTTTTCATATGTGCAAATACAATCTAGATATGACAAGGACCGTAAAGAGGAAGGTTTTTATGATAAAATGACTGGGTTAGATAAAATTTTGATGGGTACTGATGAAAAAGTAATTTAAAAATTTATGGACACTTACTAGAGGTTAAGTTAGAAGAAGAACAAGTTAAAGGAACTATGATAGCTTTGGGGGGGGGGGGAATTTGGGGAATGGGATTGAATTAGAGAAATGGCAGAAATTGTGGTCCCAAAATTACAAAATGACAATGTCAACAGCATATAAAGAAAATTTGTATAAGATGTTTTACAGGTGGCATCTATCCCTGACGAGAATAGCAAGAATGTTCAAGAATAAATCAGAAAGGTGTTGGAAATGTCATCAGACACCAGGTTCATATTACCATATGTAGTAGACTTGCACAGAAGCTAAAAGATATTGGACTAAGATCCACAAGTGGTTGGAGAAAATGATACAAAAATGTATAGACTTTAAACCAAAGACTTTTTAATTGGGAATTATACCAGAAATATATAATAGAGACTTGAAATACTTGATTGTAAATGTTTTAACAGAAGCTAGAATTGTATTTGCAAAAAAATTGGAAAAATGAGAAAATACCAACGCAGGAGAAAATTATTCAAAAAATTATGGAATGTGCAGAAATGAGTAAATTGACATTTGAAATTAGAGAACAAGAAGATGAACAATTTTACAAGGTTTGGGATTTGTTTTATCAATGGTTAGATAAAAAAGCATGATAATGGAAAAAGTGGGAGAACTTTTTATATTTTAAGAATAATAGAATGATATATGCAATACTATAAAGGTTTAGCACTGTTAAACAGATTAGAAGGATGTAATGGAATAATGTTGTATGTATAATTTCAATATATAAAATATTTTGTTTAAAACGTAGGAATAATAATTGGAGTTGAACTATTGATGCAAAATGATGTTGTATGTATGGATTCAATATTCAGAATATCGTGTTTAAAATTAAGGAATAATAATTACAGTTGAAAAATTGACATTTAATAATAATGTACTTATGTTTATCTAATGAACAATTTGTGATTCGGTGTATAATTGTAAGTGGTGACCATGGGAAGGACGCACAAAATCTTGTAACCAAACGACACACTACATGAAATGGAAGAAGGTTGTATGTGTTTTATGTTTTTTGTTCGTTTTTGTTTGTTTAAGAATAAAAAAAAATATTAAAAAAAGTCAAGATGAACTTGAAGCAGTAGGTATTTTGAAAAGGAAACATGGATATTATTTTTAAAAACTGGTGAAACCAGAAAAGTATCATTTCCTTTCAATTTGTCCCTTCAAGCAATCTTTCATAAGGTGATATTGGAACAGTTTCTATTGATAAGTAATATATTTTTCTATTGCAGTTTGCGTGACTGAGTAAAAACTTTTCTTTAGATAAGCATTTGTGATGATAAAGGATTTTTTAATTTTGAATAGAGCAAGATGCCGATCTACTATTTCTTTTTAAAAAGTTATGTTCATTTTGCTCAGTGCTGAAAGATGTAGAAAATGTTCTCTTCAACTTATTTTTTTCATGCTCTATTAGATCTAATATTAAACTATATCTAAAGTATCACCCATAATGCTTTGACAAATCCACTTTAACCACAGCATTGCCCTTCATTTTGACTTCAAAATATTCACCTATTCTCCTGGATTTGTACTGTTTAACCCAGAGATAAAGGTAAGCTTCTATTTTTAATATCAACAGATTATATCTTCCTGTTATATGCCTTGATTCAATAGAGTGTTTTCAATCTAAGCACATCTATTTTGAAGAAACCAGTAATGTCATTGTGTTATAATAACTGTAGTTATTACAAAGCTAGATAATATTTTTAAAAATTAACTATCTTTCATTTAATTAATTAAATTGCTGCAATTCTATCTACTCACCGTTTTCCAGAGGCTTGTTCCCAGTGTTATCCTTCCTATTTGACAATCATTCTGATAAACTATCATGACTGCATAACCATACCTCTTTATTTATATATTAAAATTTTATGCTGCCATCTCCCCTCTAAGGTGACTCTTGGTGGCTTCCAGATCATAAAAAGATGACTTGAAAAGTACTGAAAATATTAAAACTCTTAAAATTTTAAGACTATACAAAAACAAGAACTAAGAGATGGATGGCACAAGGATACGGTGGTCTTATTCAGCAGTGAATGCCCCTCTCAGGGCCACATCAGCTCTAGCTTCCAAATACTCTTCAAGGCTATCCCCATGTAGAATACATTGCAGTAATCCAATTGAGAGATGACCAGGGCATGAGTGACTGTGCAGCCATTTCAATCATACATGACTTTTATCCAGTGGTAAAATTCATTTTTTTACTACTGGTTCTGTGGGTGTGGCTTGGTGCGCGTCATGTGGCTTGGTGGGCATGGCAGGGGAAGGATACTGCAAAATCTCCATTCCCACCCCACTCTGGTACCAGCCAGAGGTGGCATTTGCCGATTCTCTGAACTACTCAAAGTTTCCGCTACCAGTTCTCCAGAACCTGTCAGAACCTGCTAGATTTCACCCCTGCTTTTATCCTTCCTTACATTTAGATAATGTATGCTACTTTTCCTAATCCATTTGCCAACCTTCAAATTTATTTTGCAGTTTGGAGGATACAACATGACCGCTCCATGCTGAACATTAATGGCTCCTCCGTGGAGATCATAGAGAGCACCAAATTCCTTGGTGTTCACCTGGCGGAGAATCTCACCTGGTCTCTCAACACTGGTTCCATAACAAGGAAGGCCCAGCCATGTCTTTACTTTCTTAGGAGACTGAGGAAGGCACAGCTTCCACCACACATCCTCACAACCTTCTACAGAGGGACCATTGAGAGCACCCTGAGCAGCTACATCACCACCTGGTTTGGGAATTGCACCGTTTCGGATCGCAAGACCCTACAGCGAATAGTGAGGATGGCAGAGAAGATCATCGGGGTTGTTCTTCCCTCTATCATGGACATATACACTACACGCTGCATTCGTAAAGCCAGAAACATTGTGGTTGACCACACACACCCCTCATACACTCTCTTTACTCTCTCTGGAAAAAGGTACAGAAGCATTCGGGGCCGCACAAACAGACTGTGTAACAGTTTCTTTCCACAAGCCATCAGACTCCTCAATCCTCTCTAAGTTCTTAGATTTAGAGCCATATGTAGTTCTGTGTTCTGCTCTTTTTCTTTTTATCTATGTTGTCTGATGTAGCACCTTGGTCTTGGGGAAATGTTCTTTCATCTCACCCTGTACTGTATATTGTTGAAATGACAATAAAACCTACTTGACTTGACTTGAGTTCTCCTCGTTCCTTTCACTCAGTCTCTTTTCCCATGATATCTGCTGCTTACTGCAAAGAATGTTAATGCCCTTTACAGTTTGTTATATTCAATCAATAAGATAGACTTTCTTCAGCATTAACAATGGAATTATATCACCTCCTTCACCTCAATGAACAAGGTAATAAATTTAGCCTTAGGCAACTGCTCTAACACTATGGCTACCTCCCAATATGTGCCTCTTCCAAGTACTATTTTGTAAATTGTGGAATTATATTCGTTCTTAAGACATTTCTCCTTTTGGGGCTTTGTTTCTACTACAACTAGTTAAAATATTTGCTTATTTTAATCTCTTTGTAAGATTCAAGAAATACAATCAGTGTCAATTTTTTATTGGTTGGCTAGTTGGTTGGTTTGCTACAACAGCGGCCCAGTCAGTTATTGCTAGGGGTTATATCTCTGTCTCTCCCACCACAGAAGTCTTTCATATATTTCAATTTAGATTAAGAAGTGAGGGAATTCCATTCTCCCAACCATGCTCATGCTTTAATGTTGATGGGGAAAACTGTATCACCCAGAGCCCATTTCAATTTATGCCTTTGGGCAGAATGGCCTACTGCTAACACAATTGACCTGCTGAGCAACTGATCCATTTGCAAGTAAAAATAGAAGAAAATGCCATAGAAAAGCTATATATTTTTATTGCACCATATCAATTATTGTGTTAGTAAATATGGAGTATTTGTGGCACCTATTAATGAAAAAAACAAAGAGGCAAAAGAATGTGCAAATTAGGGAACAATTGTACAAAATCCTCATGCAAGTAAAGTTTTAATATCTCTGAAATAAAAATATAATCAATCAAAAGAAATAAAGAAATAAAACAATATCATTGATTGTACAGATTGTGACAAAATGTGGAAATATGAAAGCTAAAATGTATGCCAGAGCATAGCTGATTATTCTTCTAAGAAATTTGTTGAGGTTGATAAGCACTGGCTGGGGAAACTGGGTGATAAAGTCCATATATCTTAAAATTAAGACACCCTGCACTAAACAATGAGGAAAGGGGCTATTAAAAACTGAACATCACATATGCTAGGTCCGTGATGGCTAACCTATGGCACGCATGCCACAGGAGGCATGCAGCGCTCTCTCTGTGGACACACGAGTTGTCGTCCAGTTCAGCTCTGCCACACATGCGCATGTGCCTCCCACCAGCCAGCTCATCTTCGGTCTCTGCCGTGCATGTGTGGGGTGGATGTGGTGGGCATGCACATGCATGGGAAAGGCCATGTGCATGGGGCATGCTCACATGTGCGAGGTTTGGAAGGGGGAAGGTACATATGTGCAGGGGCCACAGTGCATGCACGGGGATGTGTATGCATTGCATTTTGGGGGTTCAGCCACGCATGCGCCTTCGCACGTACTTTGGGCACTCAATATGGGAAAGGTTAGCCATCACTGTGCTAGGTGCAATAATCGCGGCAATAATCCAAAACCTAATGTCTATGACCTTCATTCTGAAAACTATCAGTCCTTATCTTTTCCTAGTGTGATTTCTCTATCTCCAAAAATTAGCTAATAGAGAAGAAAAAAATTCAAAAGAGAGAGAAAATGGGTGGCCCTATTTGGTGTACATATTACGGATGATGTATGTTAGAATAGCACAAAAATGCTCCCATATGTGTATACTTTTATCCCACCCAGATGAGCAACTTACGTATTTCATGAATCATATTTTGAAATGAACACAACCAAAGAGCTGGCAACATTTCTTTGCAGTGAATCATTAACATTAGCAAAGATACAAGCAGTATATCTTAAGCCATCTATCCCACCAACTTAATCAGTCAAATCTTCAGCTTCCACTTATTTTTAACTCTCTGTTCCTGTATGTCATATTTGAACTTCCTTTAGCTGCTGGGAATAACAGAGTAAAGTTTATGTTGACACTGTTTTAAGACAGGAGTTGGAGAAATGAGCATTTCTCAAGAAATTATATGGTTCCCTTGACCTCAATGTTGATCTTTTAGTTGTATTTTAAATCCTATCCCATTATGTTTATCTTCCCCAATTTTTAATTCTCCATTATATTTGTTTTTAATTGACTAAGTTTTTTTCCCCAGTGTTTAGCCGAGTTTTGTTCAGTTTCTTTTTTAAAACTTAGTTCTTATATGTTTTATTCTAAAATGAAAAAGGAAAGAAATATCTTCAACAATCCTGATTTATATTAAATTGCTTGGGACATTTAAGTTGTCTTAAGACTGGGGGTTTTTTCCATTTTCAAAAGCAGAAAATGTTCAGCACTTCTCCCCACTGTTGAACAGTAAAGGATTTTTTTTATCTTGCCGATGAGCTGCTGGTTTTGCTGCTAAAGCTGGTTTTTTGCAGTGCTGCTCCCTGGATTTGAATGGGACTAGGCATGAAATGCCCTAATCTTTGCTACCAGTTCAGAACCGGGAGCTCACAGGCAGCACTTCTGTGCATGCGCAGAACCTTCTGCACATGCGCAGAACATTTATGATGATGTCTGGGTGGGTGGGCAAAGCCTCCCACCGCTGCCACTACCGGTTCGCCCGAACCAGGGCAAACCGGCAGAATGCCACCTCAGAATGGGACCATTTTAATGACCCATGACAGCTTTTGAACAATCATGGATCCACCTGGGAGTCTTGAAGATTCCCTCTGGGAGCAGTCAAAAAACCACTGGGCACAGATCTTCTTGTCAGCAGTTTGTTTTCTTAAGTATGTCTGGGTTTTAACTTCATTTTTTGAATGCTATGTTTACTTTCTTTAAAGGTTGACTGGTTGGCTGAATGTTGAATTATTTTAACCCTACTGCTGGACGCTTTTTTATCTTTTTCCTTTGATTTATATTGTTTTGAATAACTTTCACTTTTCTGTAAGGAAACATGTCACGTTCTTTTATAGCGAAGGTTTAAATTTTTATCAGGTATTCAGTACAAGCATTTTGTATTTTATTGATTTGCAAAACATTTGTTTTTCTTAATTTTTCTTTTAATTTTGGATTGAAATATCCCAAAAATATTTTCAAAAATATCTGCTTATTTATCTTTTTTTTATTCTACTTTGAAGAATATTTTTATCTACTACGTAGAAAAACGACATCCGATTACAGGCAAGGAAAGGAGGCTGATACTCAAAAAAAGTCTGTTTGGCAACATGCGATACTCAGCTAAAAGCTTTTTTGAAAAGTTTGACAAACTCATAAAGGCTGTGGAAAACATTCAGAAGAAAATGACTGTACATAAAGCACAAAAGGAGTTTGATCTGAAAGCAATAGGCTCACTGGGAAGAAATAAGACTCCATATACCTCCCGGAAGTTCAAGTTGAAGTTATACACCAGCAGAAAAACATCTGCATGGATAAAATTGGTCTTTTTTTAAGTGGGCTGAAGGAGATTGGAGAACATATTTATTCCATTTAACTGGGGAACAATTTCATCTAGATGTTTAGAGAAGATAGACTAGCTTTAGAGCTTGGACTTATTATCAGATAACAATTTAATAGAAATAGCATTAAGAAACAAATGTGCTTATTTGATCCAGGACCAATAAATGTTAATTCTAGGGGTGATTTGGAATCATTGTGAGTGGGAAGATGTGGTAAATTTTCCAATATTGTAGTTTTCATTACAATAACAGTTTGTTAACCTGAGATTTTAGAATTTTAATTATTATTATTTTTTTATTATTATTGTTCTTCCTGTTAACTATCAATATAGTATATAGATAACAGGTTCACTTTCAAATAGAATTATTAGTTTAGTGGATTAAAATTATTTGGGACTATTTCACAAGGGTTGGAAAATTAATATGGTAGTAATGTATTAATCAGCATTCAACTGGGGTGACAATATGTATGCATGTATTACTTTTTTTAAATGCACTTTTTTCTTTTTAATGTCTTGTTTGTTTTTTCTGTTTCTTTAAAAAAGAACTTTAACTTTTTTGAATAAAATAAAAATAGATTTAAAAAGTGGGAAACATTAGAAATTTAAATAAAACATTGATAAGTTTCTTTTAAAATAATACCTTTGGTTTCAGAACAATTTTTAAACATGTTTTTATGCTCAATTTTAGGGTTAGGTTAGTGACTCACTCTAAGTTCTTTATCAAAAGAATATTACAAGAAAACTTAAATAAATTCCCGGCCAAATCAGGACAATAAATAAAACTTTAAAGACAATGGTTAAGACAAGTTACTTTAGGAACAATATTCTGAACAGCACTGAATTATTTGATCTGTAGGAAAGATGTAATGGTTTGTTTGATCTAGAAATGTTAGTATCTATTTGGATTAGTCGTATTTACTCTTAGAAACATCAGAACATGCCCAAAATTATATATTTTTATTTATGTATCCCTTTTATTTTGTTCAACTCAGGACAATGTACATAATGGTCCTGAGTCCCTTTTTCTCCCAACAACCATGCTGAGAGATAGCTGGGTTGAGAGAAAGACTTACAAAAAGTCTCCCACTCAGCTTCTGTAGCTAACAGAGAACTTGAACTCATAGTCTACCAGTTCCAATCTAACTTCAGATTTGTTCCTATATTACATTTTCCAATAATGAATTGAAATTAAAGGCTGGGGAGAAATCAGTATACGACTGGTCTAAGGAACACTGACATAAATTATTTACTTATTTATTTATTTCAAATTGTATGGTCACTCATTTCAAATTCATGAACAGCTGGCAAAAATTAAAAACACTAGCAAACTAACAACTATTGCTCGGGGTGTGCCATCATCTTGCTGCTCCAACTCAGTGGCAAAACCATGACGTTAAAGCCTTAGAAAAAGCTAGCAAGGTCAAGGCAAATGGTGGGATGTTATCCCATCAGCACTCAGCAAGCACAAGAGAAAAAGTTCTCTTCCTCCTTAAGGGATGGGACCTGGACCGTGATTGGTGGCTGCCATCTTGATTTTTTTAACCCTTTCCCTGCAGAAGCTTATATTAGATAGCTAATTGGGATTGACTATATACCTACAAAAATTTTGATTCAGGAATAATATTTATCGTTTATTAGAGAAAAGTGGGTATTACAGCCAAATCATTTCCAGGGCATGAGGTAAAAAATGCTTGCAGCCAAGATAGAATCCTTGTATCCTGAAAGCACTCTAAACTACAAGAGAGTGGGAGGGAAAGATGGTGGTAGATAATAATCCTATTGTATCATTATGAAAAGAGATAATTATTCTTTTGAGCAATGATTAATCAATTACGGAATTATTTACGACAGTAAAATGACAACCTATGCTTATGAACAATGTCAGAGGCATTGGCATATTGCACAAGGAGGGAGGAGTCCTGACTTCTTTGGGAACAGTGCCCAGCTATTAATAATTGCTTCCCACAATTGTTTGGATGCCAATACTTGACATTATTAGGCATTGTTCACACTAATTCAACTGGCAGCTCAGAGTTTCATTTATAGATGTAAATGTGTTTTAGATGGGTCAAATCTACGTCTCTGGAAATCATTTGTTGAATGACAAGAAACGAATTATTTCAAAAATGCTAAATTCAGTAATAGAATCCTAGTATCAAAATTAAATAAAATTAAGCCAGACATTTAGCCTGCCCCTTTGTTCTCAAGAAAACATATCCATTAATTAAAATCTCAGATTATATCCTCTTTGTTCACATTAATAAATAGTAGCTGGAATGGCTGTATGCTTACCATTTTTATCTCCAGGACATTGGTCTACCAGAGGAAAAACAACAAATCAACAAATGTTGATTTGAGGACTTGATCAGATATATAAGCATATATGCCGATATTGCAAATTACAAGTATATATCTCCATAAATGTAATAGCATTGGGTGAAATCAGAGGAAAATGAATTTCAGTCCTACATACAGTGGCAATGCAATATTAAGAGTTCCCTTGAGGAAAGATGGGCAGAGTATAAATTTTATAAATAAATAAATAAAAGTAGCTATTGGAATTGATTAATTGTGTGCCATTTTCAACTCCTTGCAAACACATAGACAGATTTTCTTCAAGATGATCTACCTAACCTGCTCTTTCATGTCTTTTAATAGTTCCTTTATCATCTTTCATTGTAATTTGCTACCAGTTCCTAAACACTCACTGAAAGTTTTCTCTGATTATTTTGTAGTTATCCATAGATATGTAATGATGTGACTTTGCTGACCTTATTAAAAGCAATGTAACAGAAGTACCAACATTATTAAAAACAAAATTGAAAGGAAAATTCCAAGAAACCATGAAAGAAATCTGTTGCTCTGAAAGATTACCGGACTAGGCTTCAGTTCAGATTGTATTTCTATCTCTATCCAAGGCTAAAATGGTTTGCATCCTTTTTTCCTTGATCCTCATTACATTCTATGAGTTTTTCCTTCTGAGTTTATGTGGCCTCTTCACCTGCACTGATTCTGTCAGGGAGAACAAAGTAAATAAAGGTCAAGATAGATGTCAACCTAAGCAATTACTAAGAGAAGAACTTGTACATGACCCTGAGATTAGAAACAGTGACCTCTCGTACTGGTAAAGGAAAGCAGGGTCCCTTTTTAATCTACAAATTTACACCCACTGATCCAAATGGAACTCTGGTTTATTTGCATTTTAATCACTCCCCAATTTATTCCAGGACTATCTTGGTTTTCTCATCTTCTTTTCTAGATAGGCCATCAATATATAGCCCAGACATCAACAGGGGAGGAATTTATAAAGGCAATAGCACAGATGTTATTCAACATACCAAAGCAGAGTTCACCTTTTCATTAAAGTGAACTATGTTGTGACAGTAATACCTATTGCAATGAGATACTGTATGCATGTCATGCAGAGAAAATTTCTGTTGTTGTTGAGAGGTACATTTCTGGGGGAAAAAATAACCTGTCTGTAGCTTCATGATGGCCCTGGGTAAAGTGAAAGTCAAAAGGGGGCAATCCGCTCCCCTTACTGCTCTCTTTCTTTTTTTCTTCCTATGAAATTGATGCTTCTGAAGCGAAGGGAAGAAATTAGTCTGGTTTGCATTGAAACACATCTATTTTTGCATTAAAGTGGTCTAAATTGCAATCTAAATTCAATTTTCCTTAAAACTTTGCACTTCTCAAACATATTTTAAACTGACACAATATCAGGTCAGGCTAATAGGCACTTTTCAAATCTTAGCCTATATTTATATAACAAGTAGATAACAAGTCGTTATATTTCTTGCTTAGCTTTCTCTAGCATATTATGTAATCCAAGATAATAAATGATAGATAGATAGATAGATAGATAGATAGATAGATAGATAGATAGATGATAGATAGATAGATAGATAGATAGATAGATAGATAGAGAGAGAGAGAGAGAGAGAGAGAGAGAGAGAGACAGACAGACAGACAGACAGACAGACAGACAGACAGACAGACAGACAGACAGACAGACATTAGGTTAATCTAAATGAATCAACCTACTGGCTGACATACAAGACTTTTGTCATTGATGAAGTAGGAAGCTGGTGATATTGACAGATTTTAGTTGTAGAGCAAACAAATATACATAGAATTTTGAGAAACATATAGATAAATTTTCAGAAAAGTGTTATTTAGTACCAGATTTCCTATTGACAGCATTACTGTAAATGAGGACAATTATATCTACCTGTCTTGGCATGACAGGAAAGTGTAGCTCAGGCCAAAAAAACTCCACTTGAACTTACTGAATGGCTAATTGTCTGAACATCACAAATAATGAGATGTTCTCCTCCTGATAAGCTAAACTCTATGCCTATTCAATGTGAGTCACACATTGTGATTATGTGATCACCATTCACTCATCTGCTTCATTTGTGATCATGTCATTGTGCTGCCTCTGAGCAAGCTGGTGAAAAGCAGAAGCTTCTTAATTAAAACAACAGATCTGTGAAGAAATTACTGTCCTAAAGTGAATCACTCATCATGTCTTTTGTCTTGCCTGTGAAATTCCACGGCTGGGATCCAAAGATGTATCTGAAGGATGTACTGTTGACATCATGCAAAAACTCTTGCAAAGGGAGAGGAAGTTCCTCACATGTGAAACTTTCACTGGATTCTTGCAGAAGGAAATGTGTCAATACAACCATAGTAATCAAAAACAATGAGACAAAGTGAAGTATTATTTCTTCTCTGAAATTTTTATTTAATTGATAACACTCCATTAATTGATAACCCTCGATTAAACTGAGGGTGTGGTCACAAAAGTCAAGGAGGCAGCCATGGCAGTGTGAGAGAAAATCCAATGAACATAAAAGAGTTCTAATAAAACAGAATTCTAATCACAGACAATTCTAAGGTAGAATTTAAGAAGGAAAATGAAATATTAGCATGATTGGTAGTTATTGCCAGAAGTTTTCAAGTGAACATCATGAGGAAATCCACTGCAAGAGAGTAAAAAAAATAACCAGAAATACCATGATTGTTCATATAACCATAAGGAAGAAAGCAGAGCAGAAGTATAATCAGAGGTATAAATGTACTTATTAAAATTGATAATCAAATAGACATTCAAATTGTGTAATTAATTTAAGCTCTGGGCAGATAGACAACTAAGAGGATAAGAAAACCAGGCAGGAAATATTATGAATTTGAAAATAGAAATAGTAATCTCATATAGCATATGCCGAAATTTAGAAGGCAGATTAGTGCCTGAAATACTGAGTATTTTGTGTGACGTAGACATTAGAAAATACAAGTGCTAAAATTGAGCACTTGTGTAAGCCTAAAAATAGTAATAAAAATATAATATAAATCAGTGATGAGATTCAGCCAGTTTGCACCACTTGGGGAGAACCGGTTGTTAATCTTTTGAGCAGTTTGGTGAACTGGCTGTTGGAAGAAATCATTAGGGCAGAGAACCGGTTTTTAAATTATTTGAATCCCACCACTGGTATAAATGGAATTGGATGCATTTTTCCTTCTTTCTTGCCAAGTAAACTGTAGGCAGCCTCTGAGAATTGGAGTTTTATCTTCCATTTTCTTGGAATGAGGTATACAAAACTACAATAAAAGCTTTGCCCATGTGAAACTGATCATTTTAAAAAAATCTTCCATATTCTTCCTTTTAAAAGGACCCTGTTTAAGTCTAGTAATAGCAATTTTCAATTAATCTTTTTGACTTTGATTGAAGGATTAAAAATATCATCTACTCATAGGATTAACTAATGACAAAAAGTACTTCATATTCAGTATATCTAGTATGGTTACAGTCCTGAAATTATCGTATGAACACAAAATGTTTTTAATTAATGTCTTTTCTATAGTTTTCAGTTGGGCACTTAGAAAATTTTGTTTCAAGCTTTCAGCCAGCACTATATAACAGACCCAACTGTATGATATATAGGATTAATTATTTTCTGTGTCATCTGATTATATTTCTGTAGTTTTCTCATAACTATCATTTATTTATTATGCATATATCTAAGCATTATCAAATAGACGTATTCAAGTATATAATTATTGCAAGCTTAAATACTGTATGATAATCATCTTTATTATAGGAATCTATCCACTTGCACAAGGGTACTCAGGAAAATATCCCCCCCCCCCAATGTGCCTGACTCCTAAATTAATCTAATAAGGCATCATTTCCCCCTCTTTCTCTAGTTACAAGTAGTCTAAAATTGTTCCCTAAAACTTGCAAAAAACAAACAATAACTAAGTGATGTAGGGTTAGCATGTAGGAAATTTTGAGTAAAAGATTAAGAGAGGTGATGAATTCTATAAATGAATAATTTCAGCATGAAAACTAAAACTTCTGAAAGTTCATCGTATAGTTAATGCTAGTTAGAGTAGTGACAAGTGCATGATGATGTCGTATGAAAACTTCATCCTTTGGGTATTGTACCAAAGTCCCAAATTAGAAGTGAGTGAGTGTCAGAGAATTGTTTAGCTGGTATCCAAATAGAATCAGAGATGCTGACTATAACTTGTAGATGTATATTTTACATCTATAAATACAGCAAATAGGAGTACTGTCAGGTAAATCAATACAGCAGAAATATCTTGAGGTAAATTACACAACACATACACCAGAGGAAAAAGGCGGGAAACATGGAAAGTCTTCCTTTACACTCACAACAACCAATGACAACTTAGATTGCCTCATGCAGTGGCCAACTCTCTTCAACCTTTTAGGTATAACTGGGTGTTCCTACCCAACCTTCACTGCTCCAGAGATTAAACTTTAATATCTTAACAGTATGCAAATCACGGGGTTTGCTTCATATCATGATACACATTTTGTCACTTGTCCTTTTTGCACACACACACACACCACAGTCCCTAGAGCCAATGGTTCACAACTAATCTCCTGAACCTTAGATCTGTACTATATTTACTTTTAGGATAAGAACGTCTGCTTTTAAACATGCTAATAAAGTCCTGGTATAATGCAGTGCCTTTCATAATATATTCCTTGTGTAAATGTCATGGATACCCTTACATATTTACAGTTTAAAGGGGTCTTTTTCTGTGGCATTGAATAGGGCCAAGATCAGGGTATTCTCAGAATGTGGTGGAAAAAATTAAGGAAGCTGCCACAATACTATGACAGACATTTGGCCCATTTTTATGAGCATTGACCGTGAGTTTTATGGTACTATTTTGACAATAATAGGAATGGAGTTGTTTTTAATTAAAGTAGTAGCTACATATCTGCAGGATGTGAGGATGTCTGCATTTTGGTTTAGTAAAGTTTATTCCTTGTCATCAGTTTATTGACTTTGCTTAATTTATAGTCTTTTAATTATTATTAACATTTGTCTATGGATTTTTTTTAAACTTTGTAAAACTTCCATAATTACTTCAGTCTTATAATTAGAGGTGAGGTTGATGATCTTTTATGTTATTTATGTAGCTCTTTTAAATCTAAATTTAATCACAAAGCCGACAGCATGTTTATATCCAGAAATATTCAAAGATTAATTCTTTCTACACTAGACCTAGAACTTTATTAAAATGTCTTAATTAAAACTAACCTGCAACTCTGAGTGTGCATGGGTGCATAAAGGAGAGGAAAAATGTTGATTTACTAAATAAACTTCCAGGATTCTGCAGAAGACAGTAATCACTTACAGTATGACAAGTTAATCCATCCAAAATAGTAATATGCTAGATTCCTTCAGGCAATATGCCATATTGTTCTCACTTTATTTAGAACAAGGTTTTATTCTACCAAAATCCTTACTGGACTTTTCAAAAAGATCATATTCTCTGAAGGAACAAATATTCTGAGACACACAGAGAGAAGAAGAATCTGATTTCACACTATACATTAAATCATCGGGTTGGTTTCTAGTTAGCATCTTGTGAAAACTCACAATTAATTAATTCAACAAACTGTAATTAAAACCAACTAGTTAGTGCAATGTTAGTAACCAGTTCATGAACTTCTGGAAACTCATAATTGCCTCATAATTAGTACTTCATACATTAGTTACATTTTTATGTGAGTATGTACAACCTTTTGGGAAAACAGAAAAAATATCCCTGGACAAAAAGTCAGAAATGTACTCTAGTTAATAAACTTCATACAGTAGAGAATGAAAAAAAAAATCATTCCCTTTGTTGGAATTTCCTCTTACATTATGCTTATACAGTTGTCAAACTGCTGACATTAAAACAGGTAGAGACCAAAATGTATGGGTTTTCAGCAGTAGACCACACAATTTGGAATACTTCACACACACACACACACACACACGAGAATCAAGGGATGCCCACTCTGCATATTCTTGTATGGCTTTTAAGACCATGTATTCCAGTTATTCCAGTAAAATTGGGAGTAGACTATAATTCACCACTGCCTTGCAAATTGTTTTTATAATGGTTGATTTTGTTCAGAATTGATTTTAGTTGTGTTGTATTGGGATAATTTTATCTCATTATCTTTTTGTAAGTCTTCCAAAAGGGCAATATGTAACATTTTACTTAACTACATTTTTAAAACCACTCTTACACAATTAGAGGCAAAATATTTATTTTCAACATCTATTGTGTTGGGCACTCATCACTACACAAGGTGCACAGATTCACAGAAGGAAAGAGGATGCCTAAAACTCAGATATGTATCTGATTTCTCACCCCAGAGATAATAAGAAAGATCACAGCTTATATACACAGTAGATATACGGTAGGTTAACTATCCATGCAATGACTTACATTGCCAGAATCAAGTTGTTCCGTTTTTGTTTCTTGCTGTCCCAAATATGTTGGGCTTTAACTCCTCTTCCATGTGGAAGGGTATAAAATTAGGAAAGGCTATTGACATATTTAGAGATTTGTAACTATTTATACAATATCCTACGACCTACAGGATGTTCGTTGAGCTGCATTCTTAAAAATCAATAAAATAATAATAATAATGTTGTAGTTGGCATACAGAAGCCATCTCAGTGATTGATTTATATGCTTGCACAATGTGTTAAATCAGGACCACACCATGGGCACATCATGGATTTTATTGACATTCTCAAATTTATATTTTATAGGTATTAAATGCAATGATGGCCCTAGCAAATTAAACCATCCTTTACAAAAGGCAAACTGATGACATTTTATCTTACTAACCTCAATCATGCTGTCTACCATATTAAAAGCACCATGTTCATTCAACCTGGATTTATTCTTGGAAATATTTTGTTACCAAACAATTATACCTAGCTTGTAATGAAACATTTGCAAGAAGAAGCCAAACTCAGTGAACATCAACGCTCCAGTATTTCAATGCCCCAATGCACATATTCCCTGCTATTGCTACCATCTACTGTCACCTATTTCATTTTTCTCTGGACACAAGGACACATTTTCGAGCAAAATGGGTTTGTGCTCCTGCCATTTTGTTTTCTAAGAATTCCTCTGGAAGCTAGAGACATTGTTGAAAATAAATATATCTGAGGCTGAAACTTTCCTTTCCAAGTTTAAAATGGATTTATATATTTTCATAAAATGAAACAAATAAACTAACAAAACTCAGTTTGATCAATGAAGTGCCGCATATGCAGGGACACTATATTAGGATCTAAGATTTAAATAATGCAAATGATGAGAAATATTTCAGTACTGGGGATTAATGTGTTTATGAATCTATATTTAGTTTCTGTAAATATTTTTGAACATATAAAGATTTTCTGGTGCCTACTGTGCGCTTGGTAAAATTGGGTATTGTTTTTCAAATCTTTATTCTTTTTAAACATCCAGGCAATCTGATTTATACAGCAGCAAGACAAAGAAGTATTATATGCATGTTTTTTCCCTGCAACAAAATTTAATTCACAGCTTGGGCAAATATACATGCAATGACCAAATTACATTCTATGTTAAATGCATAACTTTGCTTCCCTTAGTTGTGCTTTAAAATATCAACTGTGGGTAATGAAGTGCCCCAGAAGGAGAATTTTTTTTAAAAAATTTTTTTTACTATGATCTTTATCCTGATGGGACCTGTCTACATCTGCTATTTTAGAAGAAAAACATGCAATGGAAAATGTATCTAAAGTAATGCGCTATTTGTCTCCAGGCTATCAGAACTATATCCCTTCTTGAGGGTTTTCTGGAAAGGAATTGCAATAAATCACATTTGTTGTTCCTATTTTGAATGTTGCTACTACTATTAATATTAAAGCAGTTCTCAGAATTGGGATGTGACTTCCTGATCATAAAAGTGGCTACTGAGTTTATCTGTATAACACATAAATATTTCCAAGAATATTGCCAGGATAAGCCTCAAACTGACTGCATGAAAAATGATCTGGCACCAACCTTTGAACAGACATCAAATTAAATAGCAAATAAAAATTAAATCCAGTAGAAACCTTTTCAAATAATGTGAAAAGTGAAAACAAAACTAACATTCTGAACTGGGCCTTAGTTTAGGAGATTGTAAAGTCTTTGACAGTATATGCTTTTATACTTCTTAAAATTATAAAGGATAAAATAGCAAAAAGCAGTTTGGATTTTCTGTTGCAACTATGCAGTTTTGTATTTGTCATTACTCAGAATTCTTTGCCAATAGCCCCATCTTCTGGTCTCATACAGTATATACTAGATTTATTTTAAATTGGTGTAGGTTAAGGCACCAGGCTAGAAACCTGAAAATTGTGAGTTTTGGTCCCATTTTAGGCACAAAGCCAGTGGGTGACGTTAAGCTAATCACTGTCTCTCAGCTCTAGGAAGGAGAGACTTCTGAAGAGGAAAACTGCAAGAACTTGTCCAGACAGCTTCCAAGGATAGCCACAATTGAAAAGGGGGAAACAAACAAAAATAAAACCTGGAAGGCTTTAGACTGTGCTTTTTGTTTTGCTTTGCTTTGTTTTTCAGATGTGCAGGTTTAAAATTATGCTCTCTGATATGGAAAGCATTAAGTTCCAAAGTTATGTATAAACAAAAACAAATACATTCATGTCAGATGATAGGTGAATATTTATTCTTTTTTCCAAAAGTTATATAGCTAATATCAGAAAAAACGCTAAGGATAATCTTTTTATGTACAGAATTCCATGCACCAAATCATCAGAAATCGGACAAAAGAGAATGGTAGCTTAGGTTAATGCTCCATGATAGCATCCACTGCTCAGGATTGCACATGAGCCCAAACCCCAAAGCCTTAGTTATGATCCTCAAAACTTCTCCAAAAGTTGCTAAAAAATTATGTTTTATAGATGACAACCTCCACACTGATTTGGTGCAGGAAGTAAAAAAAAACAAAACACAACAACCCGGAGATAATAGGACTAGTATTTAATTCCTTCAAACTTAAGTCTACTTTAAAATTATGTACTTTCTCTAGCCTTGCTGTTTTTAGGAAATGTAGTCTCAGCATGTTAAAATTCTGTGTAGCCTTTTGCTTTATTCATCCTCCACAATAACTGTCTTGATTTTTAGAAAACATTCTTTATACACTACTGATTTCTGAATTAAGGACCCATAGTGAACATAAGCCCAAGGCTTCTAAAATATAAAACTTCAGAAACATTAATCTTAATTATTGCCTTCTCTCTTGATCTTTATCAAGTGTAAAGTACCAAATTTCCCAACAGGTTATCAATCCAGTTTTTCAAGAGTATTGTGAAAGACACAAATCTCAGCTAGGCTAATAAAAGACGTTTGGAACAGTGCTGCCCTATTTTTACATGCTATTATCCTGGCCTCAATTTTATTTATGCTCCTTGAAATAAATAAACAAAAAAACAGCATGAGAGACCAAAGGCACATATGGTGCTCAACTAGGCAATAACGGGGTATCAAACAATGCTTCCACCCTCCCATCTGCAGAGTTGCAGCAAACCTCTGCTAAGACAACATCTGCCCTTCAATTATTACATGTTCATTTTAACATATTTCAAAATCACCCAGCCTTCGGTCTAACAGGAAGCTACTGGCAAGGCCTAGGCAGGCATGCTGAAGCAGCCTCTCTGAGGATTTAATTGGAGTCAGATTTGCCATAGTCAGTTAAGTACATGTTCCTTTGGTACATGTGCGACTAATCTACTTTTAATTGAACTCCATTGTTTCTTTATATTTAGTAAACAAATGTGCAAAGGTGCAGAAGCTGCTGCTTGTTTACTGCACAAACAGAATGCAGCTTGTGAAAGCTTTGGGGATACCATTCTGGCAGGCACTGAAGAAACACTGAATGTTTAATGCACCAGCATATTCCTTTCTTTACACTAAAAAAAAGGGAAAAGAAAACAACTTTTCTTGGACATTTTCACACCAACTGCTTATTGCATACAATTTTAACAGCTGAGCACAGCATATCAGAAGGTTAATTCCAAATGAGGGGCAGAAGGGGGAAAGGAAACAAAACATACCAAATTAGATTATTTTATTAGTTTTATTCTGCTTTTTGAGCTGATATTCATTTTCTCCACTTCAATATTCTTCTCCTGGTGTTGAAATCAACTAGAGAACTTTACTCCATGTTATGAACCTTTTAACATATGAATAATACTATCCCACGCAAAACTCAGTATCAACAATCTTTTACGTTTTAATTCACTGCTCCCTTAGCCGTAACCAGCAATGTTATTCTCTATCCAAACCTTGCATGCCACTCTGAGAATAGGATATCAGGTATAATATTAGGTATGCTTTAGATATTATTACTAATTTTTATTTCTATTCATTTTTAATGAGAATTTAAGAACATAGTCAAAAAGATAAGCAGAAGAAACTTTAGCTATAATTCTAGCTTTCTGTAATATATGGCATAATAAATTTTCAACTTAACTCAAAAAGGTAAATTCTACAGATTTCAATAACATTAGTCCATTGTAAGGGTTTCCTGTTCTTTTCATCTAATACATGGTTTTTGTGAATAATCATAACTTTTGCTGTAGATCTCTGTTTTGAAAAAAATGTATTGGCATTTGCTAGATTTATTAGATCTTTTTGCTGAGTTAACGTGTTATACTCTATTGTCTTCTTTATGAAGGAGGACAGCAGGAATTATCTCCACTTTCACTAAATATCCTGGTATTCCAATTTGTTTTATCTCAAAATGTTGTTGTTGAGTCAATTGTTATGTAGTTTGAATAATAATACATCATAACTTAACCTTTTTTAGAGAGACACACACATACACATGTGTGTATTTTCTGTATTTTACTGTATTTTCTGTATTTTCTGTATTTTACTGTCTACAACCAAATAAAGATTGATTGATTGATTGCTAAGTTAAGTATTGGTTTACTTTCAGTTGCTATAATTCTAATGCATTTATGCATTGTATCCAAACAGTTACTGGAAGTGAGAAATGACTTCAGAATATCCTTGTTGCCAAGAGCTTTCAAAAATTAAAGTAGACTCTTACATTACCATAATCATTATGCTTTCCTTTCCATAACATAGTAACATCAGCTGCCATATTGAAACTGGGATGCTATGTGCCAGCAGAGAATAGGTCAACATCAATGTAATATATTACTATTTTACCAAACAGGTTTATCCAGTCTGGTGACCCCTGGATATGAATGGATATTTGTTGGCAGGTATTAGGCTGAATTTGTTTTGCAAATGTTTCTGGAACAAGTAAGCTAGCTCTCTTGCTCTCACTCCCTCACCCCCCTCATATAATCCATCAAAACATTCAATTGTAGTTTGCAGGTTTATGGTCATTTCTCATTTGTGATCCTTTTCCTGTTCTTTGTTAGGAAAGGAAACTGACAAGCCCTTAATTCAATTATAACTTTCTCATAGATTGTGATCAACCAATAGAATCAAATGGACTCAACCACATTTTGCTTAGTTGCAGAAAATAACCAAGGCAGCCTTCTATGCTGTATCATTATTTGTAAGATACTTAAAGATAAAAGGCCTTACAAACACAATTTAGTTCTGCTGCTCACTTGACCCTGTAAATATTGTGATAGAAACTTTCTAGGAAATGCCTGAATATTATAAACAAAATATTACATAGAACTGCAAAGATGCAACTTCTATATTTTTTTTTAATCCCACTTGCCATTTGTTAAAGGAGAGTCAGACCTAAGATAGGATGTTACACCGTTCGCTAAAAACACCACCTAACATATATTACTTGAGATTAAGTCTCTGAGGTAAATCCTCTTGTCCACTTTTGGGCAGTTTTCAACAGATGTTGAAGATGTCATAGCAGAAACATTTTTGAACTTATCCACATTAATGATATTCTTTCAGCAGACAAATAGGCCAACATTAATCTAATTTAGACTTCATACAGAGAGGAGATTGCTGCATCCTTTAATCAGAATGCTGTACTTCATCCGAGCAAAATCTCAAAGTGACATCAAGTGGAATATCCAATGTCAGTGGGGAAATTTAATTAAACTGCAGTCCCTTTATACCAGCACAAATATTGTGAGGGAAAACAACTCCTCTGACATTTTGCAAATAGGTTCAGTAGAATCTGCTGTGTTTACTCTGACTGACATTTGTTTTCCACTCAATTATCCTTCAGCCCTTTCTTTTCCCTCCATAATTTATCACTAGCAGCTTTGCCATAATAATAAATATAAAGTTGTTTCCCTTTTTTGTTGTCATCTTGTATACTCTTTTGGGAGCAATTGTGGAAGAACTATTACCCAAAAACATCATAGGCTCATGATTTTGTGGTAACCTGTTATTGTTCACAGGATTTAGTGGTATAAGTCTGAGACAAGGCCTAACCTTAAATGCAAGAGAAAAACAATTTTGTCTTTAGCAAACAACAACCACAAAACGTTTCTCCATTTCAGCAGTTAACTTAAATTTTTTAAGATTAAAAGAAGACTGATTGCATAACCGTCCAGCACCATGTTTTGGGAATTAACTTCAACTGAGTGTCATTATTACTTAGAAGACCACTTGGGAAAACGTTCCTGTTTTTGTAACTCAGTTTTTCTATACCTTCCCAGTTTTAATCCATTATAACTACAACTGCATCAGGAAGCATCTTGAAATCAGGAAAATCCAACTGACTTTAGACAAGAGGAAAACACTTGTAGCTAGGAGCTTTCTTTCTATCAGTCTTTCTTTGTAAAGACTGAGAGATAGACTTTCATTTGTTTTGCTTTTGATTTAACATAAAATAAGATTCCTAAAACACCTGGTCTGCTTCTTAAATATGGCATTCATTTATTTATTTTTTAATATTGACAATTATATTTTTACCATAAAATTATGAAGCGCCGAAGAGCTCAAATACAAGTAAGGAGGATGGGCGGGCAGATGGGCCCTCCGGAGCACCGTACTGGAACAGTATCTGGTGCTCCCAGCAGGCACCGGTACACCCGTACCGGGAAGTACCACCTGCAACCCACCACTGGTCCTCATTTTACTGACCTCAGAAGGATGGAAGGCTGAGTCAACCTTGATCTTGGTCAGAATCAAATTCCTGACAGCGAGCAGTGAGTTAGCGTGCAATACTGCATTCTAATCACAGCACCACCACAGCTGTACTGCCACTGCTCCTCAAACTGACCAGAATATTAGCTTATTAACAAGAGTTGGATTTTCTCTGTCAATCTTCAACAAGTTTTAAATAACTTCTTAAGAATTATGCATCTGTGCAAGTAGCTTTCAACTTGTAACCATTTGTTTAGTGGCTGTTTAAAGTTACAGCAACACCCAAAAAAGCTACTTATGACCAGTTCTTATACTTACAACTATTTTAGCATCCCATGGTTATGTGATCAAAGTTCGGGTACTTGGCAACTGGCATGTATTTATGCCAATTGCACTGCCCCAGGGTCATGTGATCGCCATGTGTAGGCTTCCCAGCTAGTTTCTGACAAGCTAAATCAATGGGAATAGCCAGATTTGCTTAAGGACCGCAACAGAAATTTTGCGCTCAATTGTACTCATAAGTCAAGAACCGCCTATATATCTGAGAATTAACTATCCCAATTGTTGCTATTATTCTACCAATATTCCTTTTTCATGGAGGAAATAGTCTAATTATCTGACAAAGCAAAATCTGATTAAAAGGGAAATATGCACTTACAAATTGTTGCTTTTTCCATTTCACCCTGAGCAAAGATAGAGCACAATATATTTTATGATTGTATTTTTTGAAAAATATGCTTCATCTGGGAAACCCATCAGCAGTTACAATAGTATTGTTTTGTTCCCCATAAAATATGGATGTCAACATCTGGAATTTTACAAGGAAAAATTCTGAGATGACTGTTTAAAATCATCATTAGTCATTTGTGGTTATTGTCATCTTTTTTTCAGCTACTTATGAAGTGTTTTAAAGATGTTATATCTTATATATGTCCCACTCTAATTTGTACATAACTTCCTTTACAAGATATAAAAAAACACTTTTTCACGTATTCCATACAATTAAATACAGAATACATCATTATAACCTTTATGAACTTACAAGTACTTAATATATTGGAGCTACAGCTCTGAAAAACAGGGCTTTTGCTAATAGCATTTTTCATGTATAGTTTTGAATACATAGAATAGAATGGAATGGAATGGAATGGAATAGAGAAGAGAAGAGCAGAACAGAACAGAACAGAACAGAATTTTTATTGTCACATTAAATGTACACTAATCAGCATATATTAAAATGAAATTTACTTGCATTCAGCTCTCAGAAGATAACCATTATACATATACACACATACTCATATATATGACACAGAGAAACATCACAGTCTAGTTCATATGTATACATATACATGATGAAAAATAAAGAACGTACAAGTTTGCAAAATGGATGGCACAAGGAACAAAGCTGTTACAGAGTCTATTAATCCTGCTATAGATACTTTGAAACCTTCTTCCAGAGGGGAGCAACATGAAGTGGGTGTGTGGGGTCTCTAACAATGCTTTGAGCTCTAAGCACCTAGCACTTATAAGCAGTATCCTGAGTAAAAGGAAGCAAGCTTCCTAGAATCTTCTTGGCTGTCCTTACCACTCTCTGTATGGACTCTCTAGCTGAAGCACTGCTGCCACCAAACCAAACAGTGGTGCAGTTTGTTCAAACGCTCTCAATCGTGCCTCTGTAAAAAGTGGCCAGGACAGAAGAAGAAAGATGTGTTCTCTTCATCCAACACTGGAAATTCAAACACTGGTTTTCATGCTTCACTAAACCAAGTCATAGTGTTAGTTATCTGCACCCCAGATACTTAATATTATTGACCACTTCCATAGCTGCTGACCTTCACAACTTGATAACCTGAAAAAAGAAAAGAAAAACAAATATAACTTTTTTGGTGCATAAAGTTACAAAAGAAAATGAATAAAGTAACAAAAAAGAGATTGTGAATATAAATGAAATAATTTAATTTTTGTTTGAATGATTAAACCTGGACTGAAGAGAATCACATTATCCAGTCCTTCCATAATGTTAATGGTTGAATATGTAACATATGTTTGGTCAAGTCAACTTTTGATATCTGATACAAGTGTGTTTCCAAGAACACCTGTCTCTTTTTCAATTCTCCAAAAATGATAGATCCAAATTTCATCAAATACAGATAAAATATTCAAATTTAGAAGTATTATTTAGCAATTTAGCAATACAATTTAGCATTTGCATATTTAAATCTTAACTTCCTAGCTAGAACGTGATTCACATTTTCCTCATTTAAAAGGTGCAGAAAATTGACTGCCTTATTGATTCACAGAAAAACTTTATACATATTTGTGTGCATTGCAAAACACCTCTAGTCATGGCCAAATATCATCAGTTACCAGCAGTATGTTCTTCAAAACCAATCCTTGAGACAGTGAGGTGGGGGGGATGCTACCCATCTACCTGTCCCCTCCAGAAGCAACGGGGTGGGCCCTGGGATGGTCAGCAGCCCACGCACCAGTGCCATGTGACCGCTCTGGGGGTGCAGCAGCTACCCGGGCGTGGCTGCAGCCGGCAACAGGATGCAAAGGAGAGGCCATCCAGCAGAATGTTCCAAGGTCAGCAGTTTGGCAGCAGGGAGGCGGGACATCGAGGCCACCCTGGGTGCCTGCAATGGGACGCGGTAGCTGCTGGGTGGCTGCTCCTTTTTGCCCCATTGCCAGCAGCAGTTGGCTTTCTCCTGCTGATTCTTCCTCTCTGGGCATCCAGGCGGGTCCTGAGTCGGTCAGCAGCCCACACGCCGCCGCCATGTGACCACTCTGGGGGCACAGCTAGGAAGGATCACTAGGAGACTGCCAACTGCAGCCAGGAGTGTCCCCAGGTTGGTGGGGTGGCAGAGAGATTGCACGGGGCTGGACTGGAGGTGGCAGGAAGGCATGGGTCGAGGTTACGCCCCCGTACTGGCAAAAAAAAATAGCACGCCATCTCAGAACTGCACAGCGAGGTAAGGGAAGCTGGTCTTGGGAGAGACCTTCCCTCCCCCTTCAGAGAGCCCATGTTAGGAGAGAGGAGGCAGCCAGGTTTGAACATGGGCAGGTGGGTGGCAATGTCTCCTTCCCTTGTTCAGGTGAACAGAGAGAAAAAGGAGGTGCACGATAGCTGAGGCGCTCCTCTTTGCTCTTGGTGGTGGTGGTGCTTTATCACATGCCTTCTTTCTTTTTCCGCCTGCCCAAATGAGCGAAGGAGGTGCTGGCCCCAAACTGCCTACTTGCCCGCATTCAAACCTTCCCGCCTCCTCCTGTCTCCCAGAATGGGCTCTCTGGAGCTGGAGGGAAGGTTCTTTCCAAGACCGGCTTCCTTCCTTCCCTCCTGCAGCATCAATCCGTAGGGGGAGGGCATGGACCATTCGGCTGTGACAGGGAAATGGAGGCTTCTTTGCCAGCCTCCCAGATGGCAAAACAGACATTTTCACAGTGGCAACTGAAGCACAATTCCAGGCAGTCAGTTCCAGTTCTCTCTTCCCCAAGCATGTCCCATTGCTACTGGAGCCGCTTTTGCTGAATCCGGTGAAGCAGCGATGGCAAGAAGCGGCTTCCAGTGATGATCTCAATGATGGTAAGAATCCCACCACCACACCGGATGCCATACATTTTATGGTGCATAACATGTAGTTAGGTCCATCTATTGTATCCCTTTGAAAAGAAAGAAAGAGTAAGAGACAGGGAAAGAGAAAGAAAGAGAGAAAGAAAGACAAAGAAGGAAAGAGTAGGAAAGAGGAAAGGAGAGAGAGAGACAAGAAAGGAAGGAAAGAGAAAGAAAGAGGAAGGGAAATAGACAAGAAAGGAAGGAAGAAGGGAAGGAAGGAGAGAAAGAAAGAGGAAGAAAGGAAGGGGAAGGAAGGAAGAAGGAAGGAAAGAAAGAAAGAAAGAAAGAAAGAAAGAAAGAAAGAAAGAAAGAAAGAAAGAAAGAAAGAAAGAAAGAAAGAAAACTCATGACCACAATTGAGCCCAAAATTTTGGTTGCTAAGCAAGAGCATTGTTTAGTGTGTTTCACCACATTTTACAAGTTGGCCATACTCAGCCAGTCACATGACCGCCAAGCCAATCCCACCCAGTCACATGACTGCCAAGCCACTCCCACCCAGTCACATGCCCACCGTCCCACTCCCACTGTAGGCCACACCTACAGAATAGGTTCTAAAAATTTTTGAAACCCACCATTGAGCACGGCTCAAATTAAAAAGCAACACCAACAAAATAATGTGGAGATTCATGGAGCTTACCTGCAACTTAAATGAAAAATAGCTTCATTTTCATTGATCTACAGCTATATCCAGCAAAGTTTCTCTGAAAGATGATGCACATTTCTGCATAGATTTTTTTTAATGTACAATGTGTTGATAGACTTTATTTTTCACAGTTGAGAAATTCTGAATGACTTCTATCTGAACCAAAGCTGGAGCAAAGCCAAACATGTTTCATAATTTACTTATACACTTTCTAAAACTTGGCAATTGCTAACATTTTGATCCTCACGCAAGTAAAGTGAAATGAATCAGATATTTCCCGATGGCTTTCAAACTGTTGGAGCTGCAAAGTTAAAGAGCTAGATAACTGATCAGATGTCTAAGCCTGACAGAAAGACAGTAGAAGGTGAACAAAACAGTCAGCATTGGAAAGGCAATTACCATCTGTAAAACAACCAAGTCAACCATTTACTATTTGAAGGGGGGGAAATCTTCACTATAACAGAACAACAGAGTTGGAAGGGACCTTGGAGGTCTTCTAGTTCAACCCCTGCTTAAGCAGGAAACCTACACCATTTCAAGAAAATGGTTGTTGAAACTCTTCTTAAAAACCTCCAGTGATGGAGCACCCACAACTTTTGGAGGCAGGTTGTTCCACTAATTAATTGTTCTATTATGAAATTTTTCCTTAGTTCTAGGTTGGTTCTCTCCACAAAAGGTTCTCAGTAACAGACCTAGATTTAGATCCCTTCCAATGCAAAAGATAATATTTTTTGACCAGACAATCGTCTCTTAAGTGATTTTGTCCATTATTTGAGAAAGCACTTTAGATAACAGTCACTGCTTCCCTTAGAAAAAAAATATAAATATTATACTTCTATACATACTTCTTAATTAACTTCTAGAAGGGGAGGGAGGGGGAGGGAGGGAGGGAGGGAGGGAGGGAGGAAGGAAGGAAGGAAGGAAGGAAGGAAGGAAGGAAGGAAGGAAGGAAGGAAGGAAGGAAGGAAGGAAAGGTAAGAATGGTCAAGCAAATGAGCAGCAGCTTCAGATAGTTACAATGAAACAGGGAGGCTACTAAGTTCTGTCAGGAGGCACACAAGATGAGGGAGGCAGCAAAGTAAGGTGAAAGAATGATGGCTTGATTGTGTAGGTGAATGAGTTGATAGAAAAGAACTGAAAAGTTGCAGCAACAATTCCTTTCCTCCTTTAAAAGTTCAGCTTAAATCATGCTTCCTTTCTGAATCTGAGTGTAGAACTAGTTCGCCCCCTATGGTGCACTTCTGGATACCCAAACAACTATTCTGTTTTAATACAATAGTTTCCCAACTAACGTACTATAGCCATATATATGTATATACATTGTTTGGGTGTGTGTATGTTCCAGCTTAACTTTGGAACGCCTTGAGCAATTTCAACCAAACTTGGTACACAGATGACTTACTCTCTGGAACAAATACTGTGGGAGATAACACAGCCATAACATCCCTCAGGGGGGTGTTTTGTTAATATACAGCCTATTGTGCCTTAAATGGCTTCTACCGTACTGCCTTAAAATGACTTCTACTGTACAGCACTGTGGAGTTGCCATGGTAACGGCTTCACAGTAATCCACAAGGGGGCTCCTCTGATAAGGGGGGAAATTCAACCTTAGACATTCATGGAAGGAGGGTTGGGATAAATAAATAACCAGGTAGCGCCAGGTTATCAGCTAGTGTTAAATAAATAACAGTCCTTGTATGGATGATATAGAGAACGGTATCCCTTACAGGAAAGTTTTCAAACATCATTAATCCACTCTCTTGTAAGAGCCTAACTTCAACTTTTGCACACGCACAAAAAAAGGGAGGGAGAAATATTTGGGTTTAGTAGGCATACCTTTCCCCTGAACAGCCAATTAAATTAATATCTTACTTAATTTGCATCTATGTTCTAGCTGCTTGTTTAACCCAGACATTTATTATTTCATATTCAGTTAGTTCTTGTATATATTACAATGTAATTCATTTGCTACAATGTAATACATTTGCTACAGTTCAAATAAAATTGCAAAGATAGATTTTTAAACAGGTGGCATCATTGATGACTGACTGCTAGGTTCCAGGCCAGAATTCTACACTATTCTTAGCTGGAGTTGTTAGAGAATAAAACTGGGACATTTTAATGAAATGTATTATTTTCCATTCAATTACAGTTCTCGCTTGCTCAAGTTGCAGGCAACTCATTTTGTACAAGTAAACCATTTTCTCCTCATCCATGAAAAATTTCATTTGTCTTCTCTAATGCTTTTGAACTCTGTCATTTTTCTAGCAGAGAGATACTGTAAATACAGGTAGTCCTTGCAAACATAATTAACCCTGGAATTGTGATCATAATTCATGGTGATCATTAAGCAGGTCATCATATGACTCAATTTTGCAACAATTTTTTTTAAAGCAATCTTTAAGCAAGTATCACAGTTATTAAGCAAACCTGAAAATGCTGAGTAATCAGTCATTTTATACTCAAAACTGTAATCCCATAACAATAGCCTTTCAGAAATTATTTGCCCTTGCAAAATACCTTAAACATGGTAAACATCTCAACAAACTTGACTCATGGTACCTACACAGACATGACCACGGAGGCGACAATATGAAAGGTAAACAACAAAAAATAACTTGCTGTTGCCTTTTTCTGAGGTTCATATTCAGTTCTTTTCTTTCCAAGTGCAGGCTAAATTTATCTTAACTAAATCAATATAACTCCATTTCTACATAAGCAGCTGAAAGTCTCTGGTGATGTTGAAATGAAAAACAAACAAATAAATGAGTCTAATTGAGAATATGAAAAACTGACAAATTCTTTAAAAGTTCCTAACTATAAGACGTAATAAAACATTTAGAAGCCAACCTATCTTCAAGACTTAAGTATAGCTTGATGTGCAAAAGTAAAACTTGTGATTACAAATACATGTACTAACACACAAATACTATCAGGAACTTTTCGGTCTGGTGAACAGGCCCAGAGTACATTGCATGACCCTTCTCCTATAAGAAATAGCAATGTTTAGATAAAACTTTTCTAACCTAGGGCAAGCCAGGTTAGCATGTACAGTTCTGTTCGTCTTGGCAAATGTATATATAAATAAGGTTGTCAGTGGAATTTTCCAATTCACAGATAGAAAGTTATTCCATTAGTGCCTTACCTAGGGCTCTATCTTTTACTTTTAGTTTTAAAAAATCAGTGTGAACTAACTGGGGTTTGATCAGAGCTTGGTCCTAATAGTTATCCAAACTTTTAAGAAGCATCTTTCCTTGTTTAGTTGAGATCAGTAAAAGTTTTCTTGGTGCTATAGCTAGCTACGCATACCGGAAATACTTCATAGAAACCATTACTATATGGGATCTTTGAAAACATGAAAAAATATTTTCAAATGTGGTTAACTATTGGACCAGTGGTGGGTTCCAGCCAGTACGGCCCACTACAGCCATCCCGGTACAGTGGCTAGTTTGGCCCACTGCCCACCCATGTTTCTTACCTGTTTTTAAGGCAACCGGCCAATTGTGCACACACGCACAGCATGCTGCACCTTCACAACCTTTGATGCCTCTAATGAGCAGCTGGGCCTCACAGAGGCAGTGGAGTATGCATGCGTGCACAGCGCACATCAGGCGAATGCACAGCGCACATCAGGCACACACACAGCGCACGTCAGGCACGTGCACAAACAGACCACAAGCAACAAACCGGTAGCAAAGGTAAGAGCAACCCACCACTGTATTGGACCAAGAAGAGGCAAATTTAGTTCCACCTGCAGACATCGCAGTTCACTCTCTCAGTTTAACCTATTTTACAGGACAACTGATAGAAAAGGTTAGATGAAATAGTTGTATTTATCCAATCTTAAATTCCTGAAAAACTAGAGAATCCAAATCTAACTAACAAACCAACAAATCATTATACTTCCTCAAGGCACAGGACAGGTAAATCTGTAAAACTTTGAAATTATTTGAATTCCACATAATGATTATTCTGCTTGGGACAAGAAATACGTTTGGAAATTGTACCAAAACAGTTTCCCTTAATAAGTTGCTTGACTGTATTTTTTGTCACACAATCAAATGTAAATTATGGTCCAATTTTTGAAAATATTTTTGGTAATATCAACAGATAACCATTTATGTTCTCGGACAGGGTCAGTGATTGATAAAGCATCACAATAGATCTACATATAGTTTTATAATTGCAGATTCGAAATTCTAGAGTTGTGCAAAGGATTTGAAAGAGGTATTGAACAGGGCAGTTTATCATGAGCATAAAACTCTTCCCAAAAATGTTACAGCAACTATACCTATATATGACAGCCTCTAAAGTTGTCTCCATTTGTATACATGTACAGGTGTATGAATAGTCAACAGCTGCACTGAGATTACCTGCAAGGTTAAGTGGCTTATCAAAGTTTAATTTAAGGAAAAAATAGATCATAGACCAGTGTTTTTCAACCACTGTGCCGTGGCACACCAGTGTGCCGTGACATAGTGTAAGGTGTGCCGTGGGAGAATTACTTTATATATAGTCAATATAGGCACAGAGTTAAATTTTTTTAACATTTTCTAATGGTGGTGTGCCTCGTGATTTTTTTCATGAAAAAAGTGTGCCTTTGCACAAAAAAGGTTGAAAAACACTGTCATAGACCAGTGTTTCTCAACCTTGGCAACTTGAAGATGTCCGGACTTCAACTCCCAGAATTCCCCAGCCAGTGAATGCCAAGGTTGAGAAACACTGTCATAGACTTTGTAAATTGAATCACCAAAATACATTGTCTACTTTAGTCTTTCTAGTTCTTGTTTTGTGGCATCTTAATGGAAGAATTTATAGTGGTTTATATTAGTTATTTAGATGTATATTTAATTTTAGTTATTTAGTGATTGGCAAAAGAAAACTTGGAACCATATTGTTTGGAAACATGCAGCAGAGGCCTTCCTCCTGCAGTGGATAGATAGTGGTAAAATGGTGGTGAGGAGGAGGAGGATGACAGTGATAGTGATATATAAAATAACAGCTAAGGCCATACTTAAAGCCTCTGTTGTCAAGTTTGACAACCAAATTAGAAAATAAGAGGTTTTGTGCCCACATTCATTTAGTGTCACAATTTGACCACATAATACTATGATGACAATTACTAATTGCTATCTATGATTTAATTTGAACATAAACTGCATAATCTGCTATCGCTAACTATGAAAACCAAAGGAATTTGCAATATAGCTTCAGATGATGATGATTGATTTGTTTTACCTAACAATATATAGAAAATATTTTTTTCCAACCTAATCTACTCAGGCAGTTACAAATGTGTCTGTTGGATGTATCCTGCCACCGAGTAATCCCTGCTTAAAGCTTTCAGTTAGAATTATAGATGAAGTTAGGGTTAGTTGTGAGCATGAAGCTTTACTTGGATGCCTTAATTGACAACAATTGATCACTCGCTGATAATATTTCTCATGGAAAATATGTCACATATTTTCAGCATATAGGCTTTGGTTGCTCACTGTATTTTTGACAAAAAACACGAAACCTAGTGCTAACTTATACTAGGATCATATCATTATCCTATTGTGATTTAAATAAGAGAAGAACATAAATAATTTTTGCAGAAAATTGTCCTTCAAATACTTTTGAAGAAGATTGTGTTAACCAATTACAGTCTATTCTGCAAAGTCTGTTGTTCAACCATTTTTTCAGCAATTGTGTTACCATCTACCATTGATCAATTGTGCAACTTAAATGACAATGTCATCATGATACAAAGAAGTGAAATTTGGATATATACTTTTGTAAACTCAAGGGGTTTTATATGTGGTTCCCATGTGCTCTTTAACTGTTAGAGAAGTTGTTGGATGAGGTCACTAAAAAAAACCTGAGTAGCCTATCATGAATAAGTGATAATATCCAGGTTTATTTCTCTTTATTGACTGAATTAATTGTGGCTGCAACTGATAACCTGGGAAAGATTTGAAGCAGAATATTTGAAGCAGAAAGACAATTTAAACTGATTTTTAATTTGGACCGGAGAAAGAACTTGAAGGACAGGCAATTCTATGTCTCATTGTTAGATGTACGACCTGACCTAGATGAGATTGCAATTACCCTGCAAGAGTAGGTGCATAGTGTCAACTCTGAAACTGGCCTGACTGAGGCCATCTTGGAGGCTTCAGTGTTGCCACTATGGGATCGGGAAGGGGTAATAGGGATAGCTGGGATTTTGGAGCCAAAACAAAATAGTTTCCCCTGAGAACCAAGGGCATTCCCACAGGTGACTGAAGAGAGGAGGAGTGAAGTTTCCAAGCAACCAGAGAGCACCTTGATTGGATCATGTGACTGACTGTTTGGGAAAGGGGAAAATTTACTTTTAATTAGGTGAAAACCATGGCAATTTTTAGACTTGGTTTTCACCAGTCTGTGCCAATATGATACTGTATATTCAATAATTCTGTTCTTTGAGCAATCTATTTGGCATGGAGTTCTGTTTGCTATGGGTGTATTATGTGGAACCCTATAGCTTACAGTATTTCTGGATTCTACTCTATTATTTGAGGCATATCTGATCTCAATTGTTGGGAGTTTCTTTTATCAACTTCATCTCATCAGCTATCCTTGCTTTTCAGTGAACGTAGGTAGGACACAAAGATGTATGCTCTACTGTCGTGATAATTGGATTACCATAAGGTGCATTATTCAGTTTCTCTTGAAGGCAACCCAGAACCTTTGTGGGAGCTGCTGGTTGGAATTGGAACCAGTACAAACAAGCAAAATTATATTACAGCAATTATGTGAGAAGTAATAGGTCATTTAGGTCCCAAAAAACTGCCTTTCTATGTCAGTCAGCCTGTTCATCATCAAAGGGGACCCTTCTCCAAGAAATAAAATACACCATATACAAGACAGCCTGAAGCACCAAAACTATAATATAATCTTCTCTTTGTGATAATGCTGCTGCCAACGATATGTCTTGACACCTTCTGAAGACCTTTTTCTTGGCCAAGGTTTTTAAATGGTTGATTTGATCTCTCTGCATGTTATGTTTGCTCCTGTCTTTGGTTATGCTGGAACAATGTGGTTTGGTTGTTCTTATAGTATCTGCAATGCAATTTTTATTATCCTGTTGTAATAAAAGCAATTAAATGCCTGGGAAAACAATGTGTTGTTTTATTTGATGGTTCTAACCTCTTTGAGGAACATATTCTATAGCCGAACTGAAAAGCCCTTTTTTTCTCACATGGATGAGAATGGATGAGATTTCAGAGTCTAGCTAATTAAATGTTGAAGAAAGTTTGGTTAACCTTAACCAAACCCACATACGACTTTAAGAATCAAAACCAGAAAATTGTATCTGTTTTGACATATCAAACCTGGAACGAGTATCTTTGATAAAACAATTGTTTTCATGTGTGCTCAAATGTGCATTCATAAGGTCAGTGTTTCTCAACCTTGTCAACTTGAAGATGTCCGGACTTCAACTCCCAGAATTCCCCAGCCAGCATTCGCTGGCTGGGGAATTCTGGGAGTTGAAGTCCGGACATCTTCAAGTTGCCAAGGTTGAGAAACACTGCATAAGGTTACTACTTTCTTCTGAATTTGCTGCTATTCATAAACCATTTTGAAAGGTACATCTATATTCTACTTACTGCAGGAATTCAACTGTTTTACTGTGTTCCTATGAGGCACACCTCTATATGTCAGCGCTGTGGGCAATGTTATGTCATATAATTCCTTTCTGATCTTATGGTTATGGGAAGATACATCAATTTGCAAAGCACCAAAATAGAATTAATCAGTTTAACCAAAGCCCTGGAAGCAATTCATGCTAATAACTGCTTCTCTGCCAAGTTCCTATCATCTTCCAAAATGGGTTCAGTCAGATAAAGATCTTGAATATGCCCAAGCTTAAATATAATTTGGCATGTTGAGACAAATATAGTTTGAGATTAATCTGACAGTTTATTTGCATAGCGTTTTCTGAATCTCCCAATTTCCATCTGCCAAAAATTCCATTATATTTAAAACATATACAATACAACCCACAAAATCACAGCTCCTGTGAACGCAGTGAGAACTTTCTGCATACAAGTTATACCTGATCAACCATCAAAGGTAAATATGCATTTTCTATACGTTTAATATATTATTATTGTTATCTGTTCAAAACAATGTGAATTACAGCTGTCAGTTCTTTAGCTAATGTTGACCTTCATATATACTGAGTTCTTCCCAAGAACCTAGGATAAAAGATATTGGTGTAATATATGTGTGGACATAAGCAGTGTGATCTTTTGCAATTGATTGATGGAAATTTTGTAAATTTGAAGGTTTTCTTGGTGCCACCTTCTAAATGTTTAAGATTTGTTTTATACAGTAACCAGTAGGACCACCACAGACAATTTATGCCATAATATTTCCATTTTCAATCAATATTTTAAGATCTTGATACTTTGTGATCTTTTCCAATTCTTTTTCATCTATTTCACTATCCAGTGGTGTTGATGATGTTGTTAATCTTTATTTCTATATTCAACTAGTTCCATAATCAACTAGACAATCCAGAAGGTATCTTGAGAACTGTAGCAATATGAGAACATAGAGAACTCCACCAGAAAATGAATGCATTCACATCAGACAACATTTCCCAGAATTCTTTTGAAGAAACTATGATACAGATGCATTAGATAAATCAGAATTAGTTAAATCACCAAAATGTCTTGCTAATTTTACATAACTTGCACTTCTTACACAGTAAGGAGCATTGTAGTTACTAAAAGAGTATTACATCAATTTTATTTAAGATTATAGAGGCATAATTAGATTCACAACATGGAACTGCTCCTGAACCAAGATTTCCTTCTGGAGGTTCAGGTAGCAACTGTGGTGAGAAGTGCATTTTGCGCACAGTAGCAGAATGACAGAATAACAGAATAACAAATTTGGAAGGGACCATGTCGGTCTTCTAGTCCATCCCCCCTACTCAAGCAGGAGACCCTATATCATGTCAGACAAATTGTTATCCAATTCTTCTTTAAAACTTCCAGCGATGGAATACCCACAACTTCTGAAGGCAAGCTGTTGCACTGATTAATTATTCTGTCAAGAAATAGTCAGGAAACCAATTGATGTAGCATCTTCAGAATATGACATCCATAATAGCATACCCTAAAAGGTGGTTATGCAGTCATCACTCTACTTTAGAGATCTCTCTCTCTCTCTCTCTCTCCCCCTCTCTCTCTCTCTCTCTCTCTCTCTCTCTCTTATATGGTAAGCTTCTCTACCTCTCTCCCCCCCCCCTCTCTCTCGTGGTATTCCAATAAAGACTCATTTCTTTCTTATTTTTGCTTATTCTCTTGTATCTATTTTATTTTTATATTATTTTTATCCAATATCTGCATATACATTTGAATATTTAGTAATAACATGATTTTATAAAAGGTGAGATGCCTTTTAGTGAATAAAATATGAATGTTCTATATATTTGGAATTGCTGAATGTACCCTTTGAAATTGCATTCAAAGGGGTAATAATGTGACCTTTTTAATGGAGTCCTGAAAAATGTTAAGGAAATCTCCTGCAAAGCTAGAATTAAGTTTTTAATGTAGCTGCATTAATAGCAAAGGTAAGTAGCAATCAGGTATTTATTCACAGGCATTTATATCTAGGTCATAAGCAATGTTCCCTCTAATTTTTTTTCAGTGTAAGCGGAAAAGTATAGTGTGTGAGCTGCACAGTTTCATGCCTGAGCACCTAACAGAGCCACAGTTTGAACTGCTGTCGCGTCTGCTGGACATTTGCGCAACCTTCCAAGCGTCAAGCGCCAATTGCGAGCAAGGTTTCAGCCCGATGAATGCCAGACATGAAAAGTGCCACTCAAACACTATACTTTTCCCCTCACCCTGAAAAAAAAAGGCTCTCTGCTCAGCTTTTAGATTGTTAGACTGGCTAGAGAGAGACATGGCACCAACAGGGTCCTGGGTCCTGGCATTTTGCAGGCAACCTGTCCTCTCACATTCCTTTGGAATGCAACCCATCACATGTAAATTAGATTTTGCCAATTATCCTATTAAAAAATAACGCTATTATTCTAAAATATGACTAACTCAATATTAAAAACTGTAAATATGTAATGCTGATAAATAATAGCAGTAATTGTTATTTAGTATGATTAAAATCAGTATTGATATATCAATATAATATCTATCGAAATTGACAATATACACTAAAATAACAATACAAATATATAATGTGGAATATAAATGTAATAAATATAATATATAAATGCAACATAAAAACTCTCCCCCTTTAAAGTAGTAAGATCATTTAAATAGACTAGCAAGTTTGGACAATAGTTTAGTTTAGTTTAGTTTTATTAGAATTTGTAGGCCGCCCTTTTCCCTGAGGGGACTCAGGGCGGCTCACATAAAACTGGGAAGGGGGGAATACAAACATCAAGATAGAAACATATAATAAAATGGTAGGCAACATACATTCATCATTCGGGAGGGGTAACTATCCTTATCCCCAGGCCTGACGGGCGAGCCAGTTCTTCAAGGCTATGCGGAAGGCTTGGACGGTGGAGAGGGTACGAATCTCCACGGGGAGCTCGTTCCAAAGGGTCGGGGCTACTGCTGAGAAGGCCCTCCTCCTTGTAGTTGCCAGCCGACACTGGCTGGCCGATGGAATGCGGAGGAGGCCTAATCTATGGGATCTTATAGGTCGCAGGGATGTAATTGGCAGAAGGCGGTCTCTCAAGTATCCAGATCCACTGCCATGGAGGGCTTTATGGGTGACTAATAGCACCTTGAAGCGCATCCGGAGATCGACAGGTAGCCAGCGCAGCTCGCGGAGGATAGGTGTTATGCGGGTGAATCGAGGCGCACCCGCAATCACTCGCGCGGCTGCGTTCTGTACTAGCTGAAGTCGCCGGATGCTCTTCAAGGGCAGCCCCATGTAGAGCACATTGCAGTATTCCAGCCTAGAGGTCACAAGGGCCCGAGTGACTGTTGTGAGAGCCTCCCGATTCAGGTAGGGTCGCAACTGGCGCACCAGGCGAACCTGGGCGAATGCCCCCCTGGTCACAGCCGTTAGGTGGTGGTCAAATGACAGCTGTGGATCCAGGAGGACTCCCAAGTTGCGAACCCTCTCTGAGGGGTATAAAATTTGACCCCCCAGCCTGAGTGGTGGAATATTGGTCAAATCTTTGGGAGGAAAACACAACAGCCACTCGGTCTTTTCTGGGTTGAGCACAAGCTTGTTAACCCTCATCCAGTCCATAACGGCCTCAAGGCCCCGGCTCATCACGTCTACCGCTTCATTGAGTTGGCACGGGGCGGACAGATACAATTGAGTATCGTCCGCATATTGATGGTATCTAATCCCGTGCCTGCGGATGATCTCTCCCAGCGGTTTCATGTAGATGTTGAATAGTAGGGGGGACAAGACCGAGCCCTGAGGCACCCCATACTTTAGGGGCCTAGGGGACGATCTCTGCCCCCCCACTAACACCGACTGCGACCTGTCCGAGAGGTAGGAGGAGAACCACCGTAACACGGTGCCTCCCACTCCCACCTCCCGCAGTCGTCGCAGAAGGATACCATGGTCGATGGTATCAAAAGCCGCTGAGAGGTCAAGGAGGACCAGGATGGAGGAATGTCCTTCATCTCTGGCTCTCCAGAGATCATCAATCAATGCGACCAAAGCGGTTTCTGTGCTGTAACCGGGTCTGAAGCCTGACTGGAAGGGGTCTAGATAGTTTGCTTCCTCCAAGGACCGTTGGAGCTGGAAGGCCACCACCTTCTCAACAACCTTCCCCAAGAAGGGAAGGTTGGAGACTGGACGATAGCTATTAAGAACAGCTGGATCCAAGGATGGTTTCTTCAGGAGGGGTCTCACCACCGCCGCTTTCAGTGCGGCGGGGAAGTTCCCCTCCCGAAGGGAGGCGGTTACAACCGCCTGGATCCAGCCTCGTGTCACCTCACTGCAGTTAGTAACCAGCCATGAGGGACACGGATCCAGAACGCAGGTGGAGGTACTTACAGCTCTCATGGCCTTGTCCACATCCCCGGGGGTAACGTCCTGAAACTCAACCCAGAGCTGTTCTACTTGGTCCCCCTGTGCCTCGGCTGGAACTGCAGGTGTGGAGTCCAAGTCCAACCGAAACCGAGCAATTTTGTCCGCTAAGAATTGGGCATACTCTTCAGCTCTGCCCTGCAAGGGTTCCCCCGCCTCCCTCTTGTTCAATAGGGAGCGGGTTATCCTAAACAGGGCGGCTGGACGGGACTCAGCGGATGCAACCAGGGTGGCTATGTGAGATCTTTTTGCTGCCCTAAGTGCCCTGGTGTATTCAGTGGTGCAGATGGTTACCATTGCTCGGTTCGATTCGGACTTATCGGACCTCCAACGGTGCTCTAGGCATCTCCTCCGGCGCTTCATCTCCCGGAGCTCCTCGGTGAACCAAGGGGGTCTCCGGGATCCGCCGCCTCAGAGGAGCCGCAGTGGCGCAATCCGGTCGAGGGCCTCCGACGCTGCCGAGTGCCACGCAGCGGCCAGAGTCTCCACCGGACTGTGGGCGAAAGTGTCAGGAATAACCCCAAGCTCTGTCTGGAACCTTGACGGTTCCATAAGACGCCTGGGGCGGAACCACCTGGTCGGTTCCTCCTCCCTACAGTGGGGGTTTGGCCTCCGGAAGTCGAGCCTCAGTAGGCAATGGTCTGACCACGACAGGGGTATGATGTCGCTCCCCCTCAGACCAAGATCACAAATCCACTGCTCCGAGAGAAATACAAGGTCAAGCATGTGTCCCGCTGAATGGGTTGGGCCTCAAATTACTTGGGTCAAGCCCATGGCTGTCATGGAAGCCATGAACTCCTGCGCCCCATCAGAGTTTTCACCGAGCGACGGCAGATTAAAGTCCCCCAGGACCATCAACCTAGGGAACTCAATTGCCAGCTCGGCTACCGACTCGAGGAGCGAGGGGAGGGCTGCTGCAATGCTGTTGGGAGGCAGGTACGTTAGCAGCAAACCCACTTGACCCTTGAGGTCCAACTTTAACAGCAAAGACTCACACCCGACAATCTCCGGAGCAGGGACCCTACGAGGAACTAACGACTCCCGGATAACAGCGGCCACACCCCCACCCCTTCCCTGGGCTCTCGGCTGATGCAACACCTGAAATCCTTCTGGGCACAGCTCTACAAGGGGGACTCCTCCCTCTGGGCCCAGCCAGGTTTCAGTAATACATGCCAGGTCTGCCCTCTCGTCTAAAATTAAGTCCCGGACGAGAGGAGCTTTATGAACAACAGACCTGGCATTTAGCGACAACAGCCTGAGACCAGGGTCCTGACTACTTGCGCCATCTGGTCTTGGAGTGGGACTCCTAGGGCCGGAAGGAGGGATCTCTGTAATGTAGCGAACCCTCCTTCCCCGGTAATGGCCTGCCCTAAAGTCCCCGCCGTATCTGCCCCTCCCTGTTATGACCGCAATACCCCGACCCTCTCCCATGTCTCTGGTCCCCTCAACCACCCCCGTAGCCCCCGCAACTCCCGGCAGGTCCTCCGAATCACACATACTCATACACTCCCCCAGACAGTCCCCACGTAAAAAGTTAAAAAACACAAAATTTACAACAATATGATCATAAAAGTGGGACATTCATTCATCGCATACGTACCTCATACATAGCCCATGCAAAGAAAGAAGAAAAAGATGAAAGAAAAGAAAGAAATAAGAAACTAAAAATAATTGCGCAATTGATTAAAAATTTAAAGTGCGAGTTCAGATTGTTGCCATCAACATATGCTATATGTTATGTTACTTAAGAATATATATACCTCAGAATCAGATACAACATCCACATCATTTCCAACTGAGTCAATAAAATCATATGCCATGCCAAAACTATTTTAAATAAAGATATGAAATTAATCAAGTCTTGCATTTATTTTTCAAAATGAATGTACAATTTTTTTATTATTTAAGTTTTGTACCCTATCTTTTCTAACTAACGTTAACTTTAAAAAGATGTTACATCAGACTACAATACAAGTAATTAAATGAAGACTAAAATAAGTGTTTTGGCATATTGAGCTTTTTATATTTCTTTCTTATATTTCTTCCTTAGTTGAGAACTTGCTCCTCAGCTTACTTACGCATTAACTGTTTGTTGCTTTTATGGTTTATTCATTCACTGCTCCATCTTCAGTTTTTTTCACAGGGGGCAGGGCTTCCTTCCTCCCTTCCCTCCCTCCCTCCACTCCTTTGGCCACCAATTTTGATCCAATTCTCTCTCTCTCACACACACACACACACACACACACACACACACACACACGTTCTTTGGGGGGGGTTGAATTACTCTGCCTCACTGCGCAAAGTCGGCTCAGCATGTGTTCGGCCCCCACTTACGCCGAATCAAATCCGCGGCCGGCGGGACCAGGGGGTTGCATTTCAAAGCCGCCAGTCCTCTTGCTTCTTCTCCTTCACCAGCAAAGCTCCCGCTGGCGTCCCCACCCATGGCAGCGGCGCCTCTCCCTCCACGCGGAGCACCTGAGCTGGCCCCCGCGTTATCCCTCCCCCTTCCTCCTCTGCCATGCTTTTGAGGCCGCGGGAGCTAGTAGGAAAGCGGCGGAGGTGGAGGCGGCGGCAGGGATAACCCAGAGCCCAGCTGACTCCGCTCGGAGCACCTCAGCTCAGCTGGGCTCTGGGTTATCCCTGCCGCCGCCTCCACCTCCACCGCTTTCCTACTAGCTCCCGCGGCCTCAAAAGCACGGCAGAGGAGGAAGGGGGAGGGATAACGCGGGGGCCAGCTCAGGTGCTCCGCGTGGAGAGAGAGGCACCACTGCGGGAGCTTTGCTGGTGAAGGAGAAGAAGCAAGAGGACTGACGGCTCATCAAAACAAGTCTGGGGAGGTCCTTTGCAGGCGGCCAGTTCTAGGCGCCTGCAAAGAACTTCCCCACGTTTGCTTTACAGAAAACTCTGCGCGGCAGATAGAATCTGCTGCGCGGGCTTTTCTTGTGAGGTGCGCGGCCGCGCAGGCGCGCACCTTAGAGGGAACAGTGGTGGTCATAAGATTATAAATGTACGAAAGTTAAAGCAGAAAGGAACCAGAACTGAAAAAACAGTAATCATATTTTGAAAAGATATTGCTACCCAATTCCTATAAAAAAAAAATTCAGAAAGCCACAAAAATAATTCACAAATGACCAATTAAATAACAAGCTTTATGCTTTGTTTTTAAAAAAAAAAGTAAGGAAAATGCTTCTGAGACAAGGTATTCCACAACATGTGGTCATTACAAAAAAAAAAAAAAACCTGTCTTCATATCCATGTCTCCTTGATGTGATGCAAGGATGGGATTAATCTCACCTACATGCATATATGGTTGAAAAATTAATTAAGAAAATATATAGCTATTTATTAAGCATCAAAATGTAAGATGAACAATAAAAGAAACAATAATAGTATGGACAAAAAACTTTGAATATACCATAGAGTTAGATAATTGGCAAAAACTTTGGGATAGAAACTATAATTTGACAATGGCTATTTATAAGGAAAGCTTGTATAAAATGTTTTACAGGTGGTCTCTGCCACCGGCAAGGTTAACACAGATGTTCCGAAACATAACTGCTAAATGTTGGAAATGCAATCAGACACTGGGCTCTTATTATCATATGTGGTGGACAAGTCCAATGGAAAAAAAAATTGGACAAAAATATGGTTAGAAAAAATGATAAAGCAACACATAGACTTAAAATCAGAAATATTTTTGTTAGGTATAATACCTGAAATTTATAATAAAATGAATACTATAAATACTATTAAATACTATATGTGCTGACAGATGAATTTGCACAACATTGGAAAAATGAAGATACCCCTACAGATTAAAAATATAATTAGAAAAATATTAGACTGTGTGGAGATGGAGAGACAGTGGATGCGGTAGCTCAGTGGCTAAGACGCTACGCTTGACAATCAGAAAGGTCGGCAGTTTGGTGGTTCAAATCCCTAACGCCGCGTAACGGAGTGGGCTCCCATTACTTATCCCAGCTTCTGCCAACCTAGCAGTTCGAAAGCCCTTAAAAATGCAAGTAGAAAAATAGGAACCACCTTTGGTGGGAAGGTAACAGCATTCCATGCACCTTCGGTATTTAGTCATTCTGGCCACATCAGTGGTTAGATAAAAGAAGTAGAAATTAGAAGATAAAATTATTGTTATGTAAAAGTAAAGGATGAAAGATAATTATTACATATAAGAAATTATTATTATTATTATTATTATTATTATTATTATTATTATTACTAAGAAACTTGTAAAAGTAAATAGACAATATACTGTTGTCTTTTGTATTTTAACAGAAAAAATGTATAAATATTAAAAAAAACAATTAATAAGGAGAATACTTCTGAGACATGGTATTCCACAACATTTGATAATTATAAAACAGATGGGATCCTTAGCCATTTCACCTACATGTATACATAGGACAGAACCATTTGAAGGGGTAGGACTCTGAGGCTCACATAGAGCTTAAGCACTTCAAATAGAATAATGTGATAATTTTGATGACCCATGCAATAACCAACAATTGTTAGCATTCTAGTCACCACATATTGTACATTTGCATTTTCTGCATCATCATTTAGGCCAGGCCTGTATGGAGAATATTACAGTAATCTAGCCAAGAGCTGAGGAAGGGATGGTTCAATATTATCTGGTTCACTGTCCAGTTATCAAAGAAATGTGGAGGAAGATGATGTGGTCAAAGACCATTGAGCATAAGTTCAAGTTTTATTATATTTTTAATAGCTTTGGAGCTTTTGGTACACTGATGTGATTCTACCTGGAATGTGGATGCCTGAAATAATAAGTAAATTAAACATATTATCCAATACCTGTGAATCCATAAAGAATGTGAAGCATTCTCATGAGAAGCAGGTATTATTAATATTGGCCAGGAAATTAATGCTTTTAGAAGACACCAGATAGAAGAAGATAAATTAAACCTATTATGGAATTATATTTTATGCAAAAGAATTAGTTTTATTAATACCAATTATTTTCTTTTTTTATAAAAGTTTTTATTTTTTAATCAAACATAGACAGACAAGACATGTAACATAAAAGCATCTTCCATTACATACAGGGTGTCAATTGGTCACAAGGTTTTTGTGAATCTTTCCATAGTCATCACTTACACTTTATCTAAAAATCACATATTATCAGTCAAATATTTTTATATACATTATTATTATAGTACTTCATTTGTTTGACTATCACTATTATTTCTTCATTTTAAATGAGATTTGCTAAATTTGGGTTTATTTATATTATAATAATTCATTACATCATCTTCAATATATCCAATAATAAAGTATTTTATGTCATATTCTAAATCATTGTATTATTCTAATATTGATAACATTATCTATTAATTTCAATTTCCATGTTTTTTTCTAACCACTGATAAAATAAATCCCATATCCTATAAAATTGTTTATCTTCCTGTTCTCTAATTTCAAATGTCAACTTACTCATTTCAGCACATTCCATTATTTTATGAATAACTTCCTCCTGTGTTGGTGTTTTCTCATTTTTCCAGTTTTTAGCAAATACAATTCTAGCTGCTGTTAATACATTTACAATCAAATATTTCAGTTCTTTATTGTACGTTTCCAGTATAATTTCCAATAAAAAAATATCTGGTTTAAAGTCAATATGTTTTTGTATCATTTTTTCCAACCAAGTGTGGATTTTAATCCAATATCTTTTAGCTTCTATGCAAGTCCACCACATATGAGTAATATGAACTCGGTATCTGATGACATTTCCAACACTTTTCCGATTTATTCTTGAACATTCTTGCTATCCTCTTTGGGGGGGTAGATACCACCTGTAAAACATCTTGTACAAATTTTCTTTATATGCTGTTGACATTGTCATTTTATAATTTTGAGACCACAATTTCTGCCAATTCTCTAAATCAATCCCATGCCCAAAATTTTTCCCACAAGCGATCATAGATTCTTTAACTTGTTCTTCTTCTAATTTAACCTCTACTAAACATCCATATAGTTTTTTAATCACCTTTTCATCGGTACCTGTCAAAATTTTATCTAACAGTCATTTTATCATGGAAAACTTCCATTTTAAGGTCTTTATCATATCTAGAATGTATTTACACATATGAAAACCAATTCATTTTTATACCTTGCTGTTCCAATTCTTGCATAGATTTAAGTTCACCCTCTGCATTCAATATTTCACCATTTCTAACTGTTTGTTCCTTTTTGTATGTTATTGGGTATGAAAATGCTTCAATTGTTGATAACCAGACTGGAATTTTTAAATAATGTTGCCTTTTAGTCTTTTCCCAGTTTAATAGCAAAGCCTCACATATATAATATCTTCTAAAATACTCCTGTGTTTTAGTTCCCTTGTACCATAGGAAAGCATGCCATCCCAGCAACAAATCATGTTCTTCTAGAGTCAATAATCTAGAATTTCTTAATGTTATCCACTCCTTAACCCACATCAAGCTTGTTGCCTGATAGTATAACTCCCAGTTAAGTAGGCCAAATCCTCCTTTTGTTCTAGCATCTTGCAATAATTTTAATTTTATTCTTGCTTTCTTTCCCTGCCAAATATACTTCAACAATATTTTGTTTAAGTCTCAAAATAAGCTTTACCTAGTCTAATTGGAATTGTCTGGAACAAATATAAAATCCTGGGTAATATATTCATGTTGATTGTAGATATTCTCCCTATTATTGATAATTGTATATTTCCCCATTTTGCCAAATCTATTGCAATCTGCTGTTTCAGTTTATAGTAGTTGTTCTCTTTAAGTGTACTACATCTTGCTGTCAAATATATCCCCAAATACTTGACCTTATGTTTGACTTGGATCTTCAGAGCTTCCGCCAATTCTTCCTTTTTTCTTGATAACATATTCTTTGTCAAAATCTTCGTTTTGTCTTTATGTATTTTCAAACCTGCTACTTTTCCATATTCCTTTATTTTTTCAATCAATTTAGGTGATACCAATTATTTTCTTGGACCTCAAAACCTACTTTGTCAGTACCAACAGATTATTCCATGTGCTAGTCAACATTCAGAGCAAAGAATATCACAATCCTAACATAGCTGAAATGATCTTTTTTTGGAGATCTTAACCTTGAGCTATCTTCAAGGACACAAAGAACATTTGGCTGCAGCTGTTTACTATTTACACAAAAGAACTGACATATGAGCTTCACACCCCAGCTCTATTCGTCATTCATGTTGTTCAACCCTGTGAGTAACTTTGTTTGAAGAAGTAGTCTTCAGATGTCATTACTTTTCCTGTTTTCACACAAGCTGTCTTCAGCTGTTCTCATTGAACTCTCTTGAAATTGTTGCCTATTTTCAGATATCATATTATTCTTGCAATTATTGCAATAATTCCTTGCAGTTGATTGTAAAAAGCCAAATTATGACAAATGAATGTTGAACAAATGAGTAATCTTGCTACTGAGACATGAAAATGAAAGCCTACTTTGTATATTTAAAGATCATTATTTTTAGAACAATACTATATTGTTTGCATTATTTATTAAAGTCACAATCTCCACAAGACCACAAGACCTAAAAGCATGTTTATTGAAGCATACCCTTATGCAAATCTGAGGTGCATTTGTAAAAAATAATGGCAAATGTTTTATTATTTTCATTACAGAGATCTATATTTTTATATTATATATTGATGCATCATCATAAATACTCTAATAAAAGCAATGTGTTATAATGCCTTCCGATTAGTTACATATAGTCAGCAAAAAACAGCATTTATTTAACAAGAACAAAAATTGTCTTTGATCCAGAATATAATATATGCAATAAAAAAAGTCTTAGCAGATTAAAGGAGAATACAGGTGAGCATCAGGGGAGGTATACAGTTACCTTTCCTACCAGTTCACAAATGTGAGTGTGCGCATGCGCAGATCCTTCTGTGCATCCGCTTTTGGCAAAAAAAATGGCCTAAATGGTATGCCATAGATCCAGGCACAGGTAGGCAGAGCCACCCACAATTTCTGCTACCAGGTGGAGCGATCCAGTCCAAACTGGTAGAATACCACCTCTGGTGGGCATCCATTTTAACATACTCACTTTAATGTGAAGAAAAACCAAACCTGTCAAAAACTGTACAAAATACAAAGCATCTAAAATTCCTTCCAAAACCAAAAATCATAAGAGATACAAAGCTAGAAATATTGGGTATTTCACACAAGTACTAAGAAAGCATACCACATTATAGATATAATTTTTTCCCAGTTCTGCATTTTTTTCTAAGTCACACAGATACTATATCATCTCAATATATGATGGGAACACTGTCCATTCCCCTCTATAGCATTACATGTGGGAATTCTGTATTTTTCAGACCACCATTCCTTAGGTCTTTTTTTATCTGTACTGTTTTATTTATGTACTTATAAACACTCTTTGCTTATCTGGGAAAACATGTCAGCGTAAGTGGATCACTAGTTTTTCCAGAAACAGTATCTTAAGTATGTGCCTTAAAATTAATCAGAACCTTGCTGTGATCTATAAATAATTTTTTCTCTTTAATATCAGAATTGGTTTTAATTACTGCCTATTGTCTACTTTTTACTAACAATATATTCGGCTGTGTTTTAATCAATATATTTGTGTGCCAAATTAATTATTTTGTCTTTATTTTATGTTTCTTTTTTATTCCTTATCATTTTGGATAAGCAAACCGAAGTCAGATGAATATGACTGATTTAAATACTGTGAAATAGTACAAAATTGTTAGTTTCCACATAGTTTTCAGGAATCCGTATATTTCCAGTCTGTGTTCATGTTTCATTTTTTTCATAAAGCACTTCAGCCTGTCCGCATTGACCTGAAAAATGTTTTAATCTACATAAAAATAATATATTTTGAATAATTGATAATGCATTGCAAAGTATTTGTGATTATTGTCCTAAATACACTTATTTCTAGACATATTCTAATTTTTGCATTTTAAACATAAGTTCTTTTTTTGAATTGAGAACTGCCAATAAAATTCAGAGAAGTTTAAAATCCAGAAGAGAATTACATTCTAATCCCTACATTGTTACAGGGGCTTCCAGTCATAAAGATTTCATTTCATGAGCCTCCTAGCACCCCAAGCTCAACTCTTCCAATATCACTTATTTTGCTGCTTTTGGTGTAAAAGGGGATGAGGTGCCAGGATCAATTTTATTTCTAAACTAAACTTAACCTAAGCTTAAGGTGGTTGGAAAGTCGAATGCTTCCAAAACTCTTTCCATTCTTCAGTGATTTGTCTAAATATGGCATTCTCTCACTGCAAAAAAGACCCCCCACCAAATCAGGATCAAGATAGAACTGAACAAAACCAAGTTGGCTTTCTACTTCCTTATTCTCATCTACTAAGTAAGAATGGATGGATCAGCTATACTGCATAGTACTTACAAAACATTGACATACACTATTATGGTAGCCTTTGGATACATATCCATTCATTAACTGTTGTTGTGGGGTTACGGGGGGATTCTGGGAGCTGCAGTCTTGTACAATTAGAAATTCCAAGTTCTGGAAGAATATCCTGTGCAATAATTGAGGGGACCTTGGTGCTCTCTGAGCTTGGTTGTTTTTGTTGCTGATGCTTCATTACCAAACTAGGTAACATCATCAGTGTTTATGTACAATAATTAATGTACAATAACTAACCATTTTCATGTTTCAGCCTTTTCTTCACTCACTAAGGCTAAAATCTATAAATATGCTAACAATAAACTGTATAATTTCATTTGCCTATATGTATTCACTTTAATTGACTTGTAAATTGGTCTGTTCAATACTTTTTTGGGAAAGAACAGTGAAGATATAATCAAGTTCACAGTTCAAGATTATTTTAATTCAGAGTATCTCCACCTGTAAATACCAAACTGCACTCACAAATAGGCCACATTGAAACTTCATTCTGAGATTAAAATTGTGTAGGAAAAAAAATTATATGTCTCTTCTTGTAGACTGATTAACCAGAGGGAAAACTTGGAAGACAGACCAATCAGACATTTACAGGGGATTTGAAAAGCCAAACACAATAATCCCATGCTTTACCTTTAGAGTTAAAAATAAATTCTTAACTTTTGCTGCATTGTATTATTTCAAAGAATCCTACATCATAGGCCTTCCTGTATTATTATTTTTTAAAACCTGAACCCATATCTTTGTCTACACAATGGCATAAAATATAGACAACAATTAAGTTCTTACACTTAAGACTTGTGAAAAGTACATATTGTTAGAGAGACAAAAAAAACTTAGTATGCTAATGTATCTACCGTAATGCCGTTTTTGAAAAGCCTAGATGATTGATCTCTTAGAATCAGCAACTTTAAAGGGATTCCATTAAAAGCATAAATGCAAAATTATGATATATGTAATTAAAATGGCAAGTTTTACCTACTTTGTGGTATCTTCCAATTTCAGCCATAGCACACAGAGACAAAAATATATAGCATACACATAAACACAGGAAGATGCCACACAAGGGAGAGCAGAAATATGCATGTACATATGTATATACATATACACAGAAGAATGGAACCCATTTCAGAAGGAAAGGCGCAGCTCCTACAATCACTGTAGAAAAAAATTAAGAAGCCATTCTCTGCATACTTTCTCTGGTTTGTTTCTTAGTCTCAACACTCACTTCTCCTCTGCCTTGTCCTGTCCCCATTCCCCAAAGACTAGCCCAGCAAGCTTAAGACAAATTACATCTGTCAGACTTCTGAATTAATGGCTTGTAGGAGACTTTTGAAATTAGCTCACATATAACCCTAACCATGCAGGTTGCCAATCTTGATTTATTGTTGTCCTATAATTCATCAGTTATATCCTTAATGCTGGCCTTTGGTATAAATTCTTCCCCTTGGGTAATATTCAGTTCGGTGAAATATTCAATAATATTTAGAATATATATTAAAATGAAGTATCTTCAAAAAAGATAACTCTACATATAAGCGTATTTTGAAATGCCAATCGGAACAGTGAAAGTTTATCCATGTAAGGCAGAGGGGAGTTTCTGCCGGCATTACTGCCGGTTTGGTGCTCCGTGCGCATGCACAGTTGCCTATAAATAGGTCTGTGCATGAACAGAACATTTTAAAAGGTTAAAAAATATGTCACAGCGACCGGGGTTGTCCCTTGGTTCGGGGGGGGGGGAGTCGAGCATGACAGCCATACCAGTTCGGAGACCCAGTCACCATTTCCACTACCAGTTCCACCGAACCGATGTGAACCGGTAGGAAACCACCAGAGGTCACTTGCTCCTGGTTCGGCCGAACCAGTAGTGGAATTCAGGCCTGGGTTACCCCCAAACCGGTTCCCATGCCACCATTGGGGTGCTGCCATTTTGTTTTTTAGTGACTGCGTGTGCGCAGTTCACTGTAAATTGTTCTGCGCATGCGCGCAGAACAATTTACATTGAACAGTGCATGCACATGCGTGGGGTTGCGAACCAGTAGTAAAACCAGCAGCAACCTACTCCTGGAACCCACCTCTGGTGTAAGGACAGCCATCAACATTATACAGAATATTCTGCAATATTCCTACAAAACTTATGAAATGTATAAAACACAATTGCAATACAAAATCTTTCTCAGGTGAGTATAAATGACAAATATATGGAATTCAAAAACTGAAAGGTCTAATTGTCTCTGCCATATCCCAGTACTCCACGGAAGAACAATTTTAGACTTTTAACTGAAGATACTGAGACAAAAATATTGCTTATTTTTAGTTTTGCTGGGAAGAAGAGGCCCAGGACCATCTATCTGACCACTGTTAAAAATATTCCAGGCATCCAGTAAATAAAGTGATAGAAATGAGGCCTTGCTTGGCTAGCTGAGAAGAATTTGATTTTATGCAAGTCATCAGGTTCCCTATGATGGTAATGCAACAATGTACTTATTAGATATCCTTTCCTGGCTAATGAAGGCTGCTTGGGAATATATGGTTGGATCTATCATTGGTCCCTATCTCCTCCCTTAAGGAAGAAAGTGATTTCAATGAGAATAAAAAATGTTCAATCTCCAGTTTCCACTTTTATTAACTCTGACGCTGTCCAAGTTGTTCCAGAGTGACGCAAATATGAAAAGAATGAACAAACAAACAAACAAACAAATAAATAAATAAATTATTGAGAGATTTTTAGAGGTTGTCACATTAAATGTATACTGTTAATTTAATATTTTGAATAATTCCCTTTTTATGACCCTATAATCTTTTAATTTGAGGTAGAGTTGGGGGGGCTCTTATTATTTAATATTTTGAATATAAATACAGAACTGTTGCATAGTAATGCAAGGTGGCATGGTGTTTTGTATTAAAATTCAATGCAATTACACTCATTTTCTGTAGCTAATATAGCAAAATAATACTATTGATATCTTATGCAGCTCTCTCTTCCTACACACATTCTTTTTGGGTACATGTCAGCTGAAGAATTTCTCATTCAAGCAATCTTATAAACCAAATGCTTTGTCCATGCCAAAAATCTGGATTTACTTTAATGGAACTGGATCACCACATACCTTACTTTTTGAGAACTTAACCAATTTCTGACCTTTTAACTTAGCATGCTTTAAAATATATATATTGGGCTGTTTTATGACCTCTCCCTAGTTTGTATATGGAACTTCCAGGGGAAAAAAGTAATAGAATATAAGATTTCTTTTTAAACCTCTTAGTTGTGTTCACTGCATTCCCAGTGACACTAATTTTTCTTCCATTCTTGTCTTACAGTAGTAGGGGCTATTACAATCATGTTTGAACATTCTGTCTATGTGGAATACCAACCGCTGTTACTGTAAGTATAATCTAGAAATAATGCCTTACCTCAGGGGTGTCAAACTCAAGGCCTGTGGGATGGATCCAGACTGCGGGATGCTTAGGTCTGGCCTGCATGGCCACCCTAGAAACAGCAAAGGACCAGCCCACGGTGCCTCTGCCAGTGAAAAAGAGCTAGGAAGGGTCACATGCAGCCCTCGCAACCTCAGTTTTCATTGGCAGAGGGTTGCAGGATGCCATCACAGCCGAAAATGGAGCTCAGGAGCCCATTTTCACTGGCAGAGGGCTTGGGCCACCACAGGCATCCCGACACAAGTGACACTGAGCTGGCCTTACTCCAGCCATGCCCTCCCCGGGGTCAAACACAACACTAATACGGCTCAATTAAATCAAGTTTGACACCGTTGCCTTAGCTTGTAAAGAAAATTGCTCATAGAGTGGACCATAGCATCTTTCCATTGGCTATTCTAGGAACTGGTGACAACCAGAGAATCCAGAAGTTTATGAAAGGATGTGAAAGAAAGTAGTGTATCAGTAGCTGTTAATGAGTAGGTTTGGCTGCTTCGTCTCAACATGCTTTCTGTCTTCCTGAAGGATTTTCCTGCATTTAGAAGCAAGCCAAATTCATAGGGTGACCTATTTGGATACTGCTCTTCCCAATAAGGATTATTCATGGAGTTTCCTCGATCACCCCTTCACCCATGGAGATTTTAAAAAGGCTTCCCAGTATGATAGTCTTAAAATGATTCCTTTCAAAATGTCTTATTCTGTTTGCATTTAGTGTGATGATATTTATAATTCTTTCACCAGGATGTCTCTATATTTGCTTCATCATTCTACAGTGGAAGTTTTATTCCTATAAGTAGCATTAACAGCAAACCTGGGGGGGAAATCACATATGTAAATTGAGGAGGGAATAAGAGAAGGAGGATTTTTCATGTACATCTTCCTGAAATAACCTTTTGCTTCTTCCAAGGCTTTTCCTCTTGTATAAGCTTCAAAATGCAGAATTAAGAGGTGAGTTTCTCCCACTTGTAAAGAAGGGCAATTCTGAACAAATTGAGAATTTTAATATGCAGATTGATATGAAAATTTGAGAATTGTTTTCTTTGGAAGTGGAACTTTAAGCTCATTTATTACATTGAAGCATATATTAGGAAAAACTGCATGTAAAAATAATGCAGAAAGTTCATTAATGCAGAAAGTGGATAGAATGGACCAGTATCAATATAGGAAAGTGACTTGGAATAGATTGCATCATCCATTGTTAGTCAGATGATGGATGAAATCATCTTACTCTTTACAGTAATAGCTTTTGGCTAGCTTTTTGACTATGGCTGCTGACAGTGCAGTGTTTCTTACCACTTTAAAGTGGCTATATTAAAAAAAATACTCCATATTAGTTAGTATTACTAATAGTTGATAAGAATTAGATATTTGGAGGTGGAAAATACATGAAAAGTAATATTAAAAATCTATTTCAGGAAGGAAGGGAGGGAGGGTCCATAATTCCCTAAACCAGTGTTTCTCAACATTTGCGACTTTAAGACTTTAAGCACAGCTGGCTGGGGAATTCTGGGAGTTTCAGGTTCCAGTTTCAGGTTTTATTCGACTTGTATGCCGCCCTATTCCCGAGGGACTCAGTTGAAGTCCACAGGACGTAAAGTCACCAAGATTGAGGAACACTGCCCTAAATCTACTTACATATGTAATCTGACCTGGTTTACTTTGAAGTCTTTCACTTGGCTCCCTTCCAAGTGCAATTCTTAGCCAACAAAAGGTTGCCAATCTCCAGTATGCTAGTTTTATTTCATGTGTTGCTAAATTAATTCTAATTTTTTATTGGGTTATGGTTGAATGGGTTATTCTGAGCACAAAATGTACTATTAATGGTCAAAATGCTTAGGAAGTTACAAGCCTTCCAGAATGTGTGAAAATGTATTCAGTTTAACAAATGAATTTGGATTTAATATCTGTAACTCAAAATCTGTAATGTTAGTGCGTACATGAGAAAAATCAGCCTACTTGGTGGCTGTCACTCCTGATTTTTAAGTGATTTCAAAATATGATTAGAAAGGGAAGCATCTATTTAGGAATGATCAGATATTGGCATCTATAACAACTCCTGAATTTGTTTTGACATGCATGTTTATACACCTGCTAGAGCCAAAGTTTTTAACCCATCATACGTGGGAGAGCATATCTCCAGATGAAATCAAGTAGAACTATATTGCTGAAGGGGGAAGATCAACAGCGTGAAGGCTGGGAAGGTGAACAACTGAAACTCCAGAAAAAGTATGAGCCATAGAGGCAGGAAATATTGTCATCCACCTTACCCTTGTTTCACCGTCTTTATTGTGATCAGATATAGCGAACAGCTAGTTTGACCTGTACTCTACAGCTATGAAAATTGTGCTTTCATCTTAAGATAAGTCCAGGTTATATCAGGCCAAAGCATAATTTAGCTGGTTTGTACAACTGCTGGAGGGCAAACCGGTAGAACACCTGCATAACAACTTTCTTTCTTAAGAGGCCTATTGTCTAATCTGTCAGCCATCTCAACAGATCACCTTCTTTTTGACATAACTGGGAAACTAGTTCTATAAATGAGTGTACTGATACTGGAGGAAGCACGCCTCAGTGCTCATGTGGTCCTTTTAAAAACACAGATCTGAATCACTTGGATTCGAGTTCTGTACAAGTTGTGTCCCTGCAAGTCTACAGCTACTGAAGGAGGAATAAAGATGTTTGCAAAATGCCTTTAAAATAACCACCTATAAAATAACAGACTTTTTTTCTAAGCACTCCAAAAATGGTTCGTATTTAAGATAGAACCGTGTTTATTGTTAAACTTTTAAGCTTCAAAAAAAATAAGAAAGTGATGATAGTTATCATGCCTGGAGAGTCTCACATTATTTTTGTACTTAAAGAATTAATGCAGTGGTTTAATGCACTGAATATAACCAGTCAGCATTTAATCATAATATTGCTTACGGCAACCTTACTCTTGAAATCCTTAACTGTCATGAATTAAAATGGCAAGCCATATTCTAAGAAGAATAGTGGAAAACGCTGTTGGATTAATATTGTAGCATTTTTCATGCCCTGTGATACCATAAATCTGCAAAAGCCCCAGTATAATGATTGACCGAGAAAGTGGCCTTGACGAGAGTGTCAAACTGGTGGCCTGTGGGCTGGATGTGTCATGTGCAGGCCACGCCCACCCCAGCTCCATGAAGAGAAAAAAACATTGTGAAACATCATGTGACAGCAATGTGACGGTGCGAGTTTGACACCTATGAACTAGGGAAATAAAGAAGGTAAATGAAAACTATAACATTGTAATAATTCCTATTCATGCTTATTCAGCAGTGAGGTAAATTATTATCCATGTCAAGAGGATCCAACGGAAAGGTCAAATTCTGCAAGACTGAATATAGCAGAAGCTGCAATCTCCATCCACATACAAACTCAGTAAGTTCTTGGATCACAAGGCCTCATCCATCATCTTGCAGATTTTCACACATACACACCTTCTGTGGATACCTATGACCCATAGGCCTTATTTCCAGCTAAGTATGCATATAATTATGAATTTTATATATACATATATAGAGCACAGAGCAACCACAAAATAAAAATAATTAAAACAAGCTTTCCTTTTTTGTTTTTCAAATGACATGGGAGAGTCATTCTGGAAAGCCTCTCCACCTCTTGCTTCTGACCTCTATCTTTTAGTGTAAGTGAGAAAATTATTGAAACTTTGGAAATAACCACATGAATAATTGTTCATGAGATTAACATTTGATTAAATCAAATCTAGTTATTATTCTTGCCCAGATGACTTCATTTTTTGGCCTAGTCCAGTCTCCTGTTTGTCTTCCACCATACCATCACGGGGCTCATCCACAATCTGTCACCCATTGAGTTTTTTTAATGCCCTCTGTTCATTTAATAAAACAGAACAAAGGGAAGACAAAAAAAATCACAGAAGAAGGGAAGGAAGAAAAGCAACAGAGAGAAGAGAGGACACAAAAACTAGATTTTATATGTATGTATGTATGTATGTATGTATACATACATACATACATACATACATACATATAATATAATTTTACACAACAGTCTCAATAAAGATTAGATATATTTCATCAAAATCATATTTCATATCCACCGTAATCTATGTCTATAAGCAACTCAATTGTAAATTGCAAATAACATCAGGTCTTCACTCCACTGAGTAACTGAACCCATACATTTATTTTTCCACCGTTGAAGGACTAGTCTCTTAGCAGTAAGAAGGTCATGGAGAATCCATTTCCTGAACTGTCTGTTACACATAAGGGGGAAAAATTAGATTCCCTTCATCCCAGTCCTGGTTAATTTCAGACATAACATTTGAATGTCTATAAAAACTACCATCCAGGAACTGTTCTTTCCAGCTTCCTGATTAGCAAACTGGAAGAGAGCTTCCCTGTCTACAATATGGAAACAGAATAATCAATCTGTGTAGCACATAGTATTCTTTTCAAGCCCTAGACACCATTGTACATCCAAAATCATTTTAAAATACTAAAATGACTGGCATTTCACAAGATTGCATGAGATTTTTGCCATATAATCCTTCAAATCTTGCAGAAACATTTTTTGCATGAAATCTTACATTTAATGTTATTCTGTGATTTTTACTAAAAAAAATTAATCCAACTCATTTTATGGTTTTTGCAAGAATCAGCTATGGGTGTCACAAGCACTCTTGTGCCAGAATCCACCACATCATAGGCCCTTCACATGGCTTTGATAAACTAAATAGATCAACGATGTACACTTGGTATATGCTGGTTCACCCCGTGTGCTATCCTCTAAATGTATTTGATTTAATGTAGCCCCAAGCAATGTTCCCTCTAATTTTTTTTCAGTGTGAGCGGAAAAGTATAGTGTTTGAGCAGCACATTTTCATACCTGAGCACCTGGATTTTTTTCATAGATGTCACCCAAGACAACGAAATTAGTGTTATTTGAAACTCAATTCTACCATGTAAATATCCATTAAGTAAAGAAATCTCCCTATACAGGTAGTCCTCAATCTACGACCATAATTGAGCCCAAAGTTTCTATTGCTAAATGAGACATTTGTTAAGTGAGTTTTGCCCCATTTTACAACCTTTCTTGCTACAGTTAAGTGAATCACTGCGGTTAAATCAGTAACCTGGTTGTTAAGTCAGTCTGACTTTCCTACTGACTTTCCTTGGCAGATGGTTGCAAAAGGTGACCCCAGGACACTGCAACCGTCATAAATATGAGGCAGTTGCCAAAGATCCAAATTTTGATCCTATGACCATGGGGATGCTGCAATGATCATGTGTGAAGAACAGCTGTAATTCACTTTTTTCAGTGCTGATGTAGCTTTAGTCATTAAGTGAACTGTTGTAAGTTGAGGACTATACTTTCCCCCTTACTATCCAATAGTCTGCAGTGATTTAGCAAGTTATGAATAAATTACCAACTGATGTAGATTAGCAATTGGAGCACTTAAAGAAGCAAACAAAGAGGGGAGAGGAAGGAAGGGAGGAAGGAAAGAAGGGAGAGGGAGAGAGAAACAGAGACAGAGGGAGAGACAAAAAAGGAAAGAGGAGAAAGAGAAAAAGAAAGGGGAGAGGAAGGTGGGAGGATAAGAAAAAGAGGCAGAAAAAAGAAAGAGAGAGAAAGAGGAAAGGAAGAAAGAAGGAAGGAAGGAAGGAAGGAAAGAAAAAAGGAAGAAAAAAGGAAGAAAGAAAAGAGGAGAGTAGAGAAGGAATAGAGGCCAAAAAAGCAAACAAGGAAAAGTAGGGAAAAAACTTTCACTGGAAAACACTATTTTTCCATCAGTGCAAAACTTTCCTAAACAAGGTTAATTTTCTGGATTTTGACTTTCCGGTCCAGGTGGACCAAGAAGCCTTTATTTTCTTTTTCTAAAATCAAATAAAATCTGCAGAGCACCAGCACGCCATATGAAAAAGAATTTGTATTTGCAAGTAGGTTGATCACCAATCCATGACAAATAAGCTGAAATGCAATATTTAAAACATTCTTACTAAACAGCAGTCTGCCTTCGCTGGATGGCTTGGATCTCTCGCTGACTCTCCATGAAAGCACCGAGATAGAAACAGCCCTCCTGTGCGACATTGACAGTAGGGAGATGGGGGAGGGGTGCCTCGCCCTCTCCTGGGGAGCCCTGTCTGGGGAAGAACCCCCCTCCTCCGGCCTCGGGACCGTCGGTTTCTCCGATGGGTCTCCCCCCCTCCTCTGCCCCCGACCGACTTCCTTTTCTGGGCTTTTTGCAAATGAGCCGGACGCAGCCGAATCTCTCTCTGTGTGTATGTGTGTGTGTGAGCGCGGGTTGCCCAATCCAGTTCCTCCCTCCGTAGTTTTGAACCTGGGAGGAACTGGTTTGGGCAACCCGAGAGCTCCGCCTGACGCCCGAAGGGCTTTGCACGAAGAAACGCGGCTTGAGGCGCAAGGACGGTCCTGGCTGTGGGGCGCAGGCCCCTAAAATTCCTCTCTTTGGTTCCCTCCTCCTCCCCCTCCTTCCACAGCCTGCGTGACGCCCTAGGCTGAGAGCTGCTGCTGCTGCACAGCTGAGGGAGGGAGAGCGAAAGCAGAGGCGGGGCGCCAAGCTTTGGTTAAGGCAGGCAAGGGAAACCGCGAGCCGAAAGGAAGTCTTGCTGGGAAGACGCGGCAGCAGGGCTTTAAAGGGCTCCCCCCTCCCCAGCCAGCCAGCCCACCCAGCCCATTCTTCCCCCGCCACAACTGTATCCAACAGGCCAAGTTGCTGGGAGGAGAAAGTTTGGGCTGCAGGACATGAGATTCCTCTGGGGAGGTCCTTTGTGGGCGGCCAGTTCTAGCTGCCTGCAAAGGACTTCCCCACGTTTGCTATGAAAGAAATCTCTGCGCGGGGATTTCTTTCCATGTGCGCGGCCGCGCAGGCGCGCACCTTAGAGGGAATAGTGGCCCCAAGTGGTTGGAGTTTCCAGATGTCTGACTGCAAAACTTGGAAAGCATCAGGTTGGGTAAGACTAATTCAACACTTCTAGAGCAATCAGCCTGAGGATTTGGGTTGAACTCAATGAAAGCTAAAATCAACCTGGCAGCACTCTGTTTTGCCCTTAATATAATCTGTGGCAGGAAGGCTACAGGGGAAGCTGAGATGCCTATGAGTCAAAAGCCTATTACATTCACTGCTGCAAATTTTATTTCTTGGGAAAGTATTGAAACAACAATTTAAGGTATATTGTTCTTTAAAACCAAGCACCAAGCAAATATCTAAAAGAACTAAGATATATTTCCCATATACAGAGTCTAATGGGTCAGATATTTCCCTATTTTTTTAAAAAAGATTCATTTCTCATAATGTCTCAATTTTATATAAAAATGTCTCCAAAGGTATTGTAAAATTGAGACATACCGTGGAAAATAACACTGCAGATGATTGATTATGAAAATGGGAGACACATTATGACCACATGCCAAAAAAACAAAAAGGATAAAGCAGACAACATAGCTCAGTTTCCATTTTAAACAAATAGACATTGGAACAATCAGAAAACTGCCAAGGTAAATTAATTCAGCCTGGACACAGCACCAACAAAACGAGGCAGGTTCAGTGATGGCCACTGTGATGCTGTTACAGTGGCAGTGATGAAAGACACTCTTCTCCCGCTTTGTCTTTTTCTTCATCCTGGACAGATTTTGCTCTTCTAACTTTACATCAAATCAAGCAAGTTCAGAGGCAGACTTTTTGCACTTAAAAATGGAATCCAAAATCTGGCCTCGGCAATATACAAAGCGCTCAGAGCATCCTTTCTTCTCGAGGATTTGACACATGATTGACTGCTCCTGATCATCTCTTCACCTCTCATTATGAAGATAAACAGAAAAGAAAAAGGATTCATTCAACCAAGAAGAGAAACTGTGACAGATACAAAACTAAGCCATTGTCCATCAAAATGTAACAGGCTCCAAGGTCATGTCACAAGCTGTTCTATCTAAACTCTTTCCAATCTGCCATCTGCAGTATTGAAATCAGACCACAGAAAACAGGTCAGACCTGTCTTGCTGCAAGTCTTTAAATACATCAGGATGAAACGATTTGGTACATTGAGTTTGTCATCAGCCAGTTGGGGGTGTAGCACAAGACCTAGAATACATCACTCTGGATTTAGTATATCCTACCAAGCCATGGTTTCTTGATCCAAAGATCCTAGAATAAACAACAATGGTTGAATTTACACAATATGCTAAATCAAACAGGACAACACATGGATGGCTTAACAAATACAGGGGCGGGGAAATCTGATGATATTAAGGTTAGTAAGACTGATAATACTTCAGACACTTTTTTTCATAAATTTTATAAATAAACTTTCAGGTAAGATTGATATCCGGATAATCCGGATGAGAAGCAGATCCAGAAGTCCTAGTTCTAAATTTATTCTAAGGTTACATGAACAGAATCTTGAAAGTCTGGAAGTACATCACTATCCCCCCTCCTTTTCAGATTAAGAAACTAGGGAGGGTCCCTTCAGAGACATTGCCATGCCCACATTCCTTCTCTCGCTAAATTGCCTCTTATCTGACCATAATCTAATCTGCAGCCTTTTTCCTATCTCCCTAAATCATTCCCACATACCATTACACCCAGCCAGGGGATTCACTTACCTTCCCTACCGGTTCGCAAATGTGAGTGTGTGCGTATCTGTGCATTTGCACCGCCTTCTGTGCATGCGGAGTGTTCGCGCATTATGCCGAGCAAGTGGGCCAAGCTCCTTTAGCCGCTGCTACCGGTTTGCCCAAATCAGAGAGAATCGGCTGATTACCACCTATGATTACACCTCTTATTAAACATGATCAAAAGATGATCGTATAGATAATCTGATAAAGATTAATCATGGTTACAATTTTACAACTACAAATACATTTTAAAAAATCCATACCTCTGTCCAGATGAACAGGATACATGGATCCAAGAAAGGTGCCAATGAATTTGACTTCCAATAGTTGGATGCTAACTACAAAACAAGGAAAATGTGTAAACAAAACAGTTTGGTCTAGTGGTTATAGCACCAGGCTGGAAACCAGGAAACCAGGAGTTGTAGTCTCACCTTAGCCACCCATTACCTTGGTCAGTTATTTCCTCTCAGCCGTCTCACAGGTTTCCTGTTGTGGGGAAAATAGGAGGAGGAAAGTGCGTTGGATATATTTGCCAACTTGAGTGATTTGTAAAAATAATTAAAGCAAAATATAAATAAATAAAAATAAATTTTAAGGATGCAAATTAGTAAAGAGAATTATCAAACAAGTGGTGTAAGTACTTTAGCTTGTTTTTATTATGTTAAAAGCTGTATAAGTGTATAAGCTTAAATTCATCATAACCCATTTGGAGCATGGAAAGCCCCTGGAAGGGATAACTTCCTGCAGCATGCTCCATGGGATAGCCAGAATGTGCTTAAAATATGGGATTGTAAGCTTAATTGGTAGGCTTGTGCGTTGCCAAACATTAAGGCTGTGCAAAATCAAAGTCTTCCAGATTTTTACATCTAAATCAAATCTAACATTTTATATTTAAATCAAAACAGCTCTAAAGGAAGAAAAAAGATTTGCGCCAAACTTTAGAAAAAACAAATGATTATTAGATAGGAGCAAAAGATCAACAACAAATAACTGATATCACAAGCCACAGGCCACAAAGAACTATACACAGAGATGGAAAGTTTTAAACTAAGTTAAAAAACTAAAAAGCAAGATCACAAGGCTACATCAAACTGTGCAACAAATATACCTGTAACAGTTCAATAGAGTACTTCTCTTTTTTATATATAAGATTCTATTAGACAAGATCCTTAGAAACCAGTGGTGAGATCCTACCAGTTCGGACCGGTTCGGGCGAACCTGTAGTGTTTGGTGGCCTGAGTCGCTGGAACTGGCAGTAACCCAGGCCTGCCACGACCCCGAACTGATTGTCTGGGCAGCGCAATAGGCGATGCCATCTTGTTTTTGGGTTCTGCGCATGCGCAGAGCAATTTTTATTGCACTTTGAAAGCACGCAAAGCACATGTGCAGTGCAGCCACAAGCAAACTGGCAGTAGTGATTGCCAGAACCCACCCCTGTTAGGAACAGCATATCTATCAAAAATGAAATGAAAGCATCCAGAATCTACTACGCCAATCTTTATTTCCATTGTAAACACATTCAAGATAAGTGTCATATTTTATGACTGAAGCCAATCTCAAAATCCTCTTAATATATTTGCATATCTATCTCTCAGTGACATGCGGTGAGGTTTATAGCTGGTGAGGCACTGACACAGGGTTTCAAATTTTTTTAGACTTGTGGACTTCAACTCCCAGAATTCCACAGCCAGGCATGCTCAGTTCCGATTTAAAGAGACAGCATTTTCCCCCTTGCAAAATAAGTTTTCCTTCATTCTTTTTCTTCTCCCTCCACCTCCTTCCTCCCTCTCTCCCTCCCCCCCTCTCTCAAACAGACACACGCACACAGAGAAGTTGGATCCCTCTCCCACTCACTCACTCTCAAACAAACACAAACACAGAAGTTGGATTGGATATATTTTCCAATGGCTTGAAAGCAGCTCCTCTGCCATACCGCCCCCTTCCCCTGCTGCCTTCCGATCCAAACCTTTGATTGCAGGTGGAGCCACGTTGCCTTTTTAAACTTGTAATCAGTGAAGCTGGGCTTATATACTTTTATCCAGGTGTGTGTGTGTGTGTGTGTGTGTGTGTGTGTGTGTGTGTGTGTGTGTGTTGAAAAGGCAATGTGGCTCTTCATGCAATCAAACTTTTTGAATTCCTCCCCCCTCCCCACACACGAACCTTTTCCAGCTGTTTCCGAGAGGATTTCAACTCTGCTCTTGCCTGCCATCATGAAAGAAAAAAAAATATAAAAGGAGAAAGGCAAGAGCTCTGAGGTCAGACTGAGCTAGTTGCTCCCAGAGAACTCTAAAAAGCCTCTTTAAAAAGTGCCCTCTGCAGGAGGAGGCGAGAGAACCACGTGCCTCCTTTGCATAAGGAATTTTTTGCCTTTTAACCCTTGCTTAACTCTGCTCAAGTGATCATAAAGATAGACTAAAGGAGGCACGTGGTTCTCTCGCCTCCTCCTGCAGTTAAGCACTAAGCAGAGTCATCCACTGTGACTCCGGCAGCAACTACCTCAGCCTTTTTCCTTTTACATTTTTTTTTCTTTTCATGATGACAGTGGTGAGGCCCTGCCTCCCCTGACTGCACGTCCCTGCTATCTCTGTCTCTATATGTTTTCTATACAGAGAATGATAGATTCAAAGACTTTAAGCAGTTTGCAATAAATAAAAAATAGTAAAATTATTGCCAACCATCAAATGATCACACTAAGTAAGATGAGAAGGGGGAGGAGGGGGGAGGAGAGGAGAAGGAGACACCCTTCACAACTAATACAGAAGCCAGCAGTCTATTACTGAATCTGCTCAACCCTTAGAGTAACTGAGCTGCTGCATTTTGGACTCAATGTAGTTTCCAATCATCTTTAGAGACAGCCTCAAGTAGAGTGTGTTGAAGCAGGCCAAATATGGTGATGAGGACTTAGGTTACTGTCGAAAATACCATTTTCTTCACTGCAGAATTTGTAGAAGCACATTGTCAAAATTTAGTGACAAATCATCATTACGTCAGTAATAGGACTTTAAACAGCAAAGCAAACAATCCAGAGATACCAGGACATTATTTTAAAAGCAGACAAATTGATCCTGCCCATTTGTCTAAAATTACTATGTCTTTCAGTCCTAACCTCTGAAAAGAAAGTTTTAAAAAATGACTTCTAGTCATCAAAAGATTGTCTCCTTCTGGTTTAAACCCATCATTCATCAGCCAAGTTCAAAATAGCTGATAAATAAACAATGATAAAGAATGAATTAATAAATAATGATAAAATAATAATAAAATTCTAAAATAGCCATATTACAAATAAAGCTGTATAAGCAGACACTTCCTAAATTAAGTAAATTATATGTTTATTTTCATGTTCCAAAATACAAGGAATGAAGGTATCATTGGCTAAAACATTTCTGACATTCAGTGAAGGTATGAAGAAATAATAATATTTCAGTGAATGTATGAAGACTCATAATAATTGAGTTAATAATAATTGAGTCTACATCCACATTTTTCACTCCTGACTTTTCTACATTCATAAGATTGTTAGTGTAAATGTAAGCTATTTTGCAAATAATCCAGTAAATGGCAGGGATTAATGAGCCATTTCTAACTCTTATCACTCCCTGGGCTGGGACTTGAGTGATAATTGAGATTAAAATGAATTGAGGCTTCTTTGATAATTTTAGCCTGTCAAGAAATCATAATTTCCACTAAGATCAGTTCCTAGACAAGAAAAGATGAAGCACCTTTAAAGACTAGAATTTGTCATTCTGTAATATTAGTTAATAGGGATGCAGTGGCTCAGTGGCTAAGACACTGAGCTTGTTGATCAGAAAAGTTGGCAGTTCGGCAGTTCGAATCCCTAGTGTCGCATAACAGAGTGAGCTCCCGTTTCTGCCAACCTAGCTGTTTGAAAGCATGTATAAATGTAAGTAGAAAAATAGGAATCACCTTTGGTGGGAGGTTAACAGTGTTCCGTGTGCCTTTGGCATTTAGTCATGCCGGCCACATAACCACAGAGACGTCTTCAGACAGCGCTGACTCTTCGGCTTTGAAACAGAGATGAGCACTGCCTCCTAGAGTCAGAAATGACTAGCACATATTTACCTTTACCTTTAATAGTAGTTAGGCACAAATTAAAACTAGATCTTTTAAAGAGTTGTAATATACAGATTTGGGACAATATTTTCTTGATGCTAGTGGCAGCTGGAAAAATGCAGGGACTATTATTTATTTGTTTGTTCAATTTCTCATGGTGTTTTGGGGAGTATGAACTTCAGATTCCTTTTCACTCCTAAAAGGCCAATGCTTTTATTATATGCCTAATATCAGTTTGCTTAATTAATTCTCAGCTGATTTGAAAATATGGCTCTGCTTCATTTATTTGGATCATTTCATGAATAGCTATTTTATAGTTTCCTTCATATTATTCTTTGGAGTGCTGAACTCCCATTCATTTTCCAATGCTACACAACAGATGGACTTGACTTTGGCAAGTATTGATGTCAAGGATTCATCCACCAGTAGCTGAAGCCAATAACTTCCTTCATTCCTTGGCATGCAAAATATTAGGTTTCACGTGGAAGTGAGGAAAATGCTTTTTTATTCATTTGTGTGAAATACAATATATTTGCTCAATAAGCCTGGGCCTACGTATTAATCATAAATCAATTATAGTTATCCTTAACCTCAGAAACACTGCGTTTCTCTTCCTTTCTTCAGTATGAAATCCAATAGTTTTTTTACAGCAATTATATTGACTTTCATACAAATGGTAAGCTCATATTGTAATCATTAGTACTGTAGCCAATTCATTTGATATGACTCCAGCATTTATTTGCCGTCAGAATTCTTTCCTCCTCCGGCATAATATTGATCTTTTTTTTCATTATTATTAGCTGTATATCCTTTTCATTTTTACTATGAATTTTATACGGCATATAAAAACTCTACACAAATATTTCATATTGAAGAAAGAGAGCCATAAGATAGTGGAGGAAAAAGCCCACCTCCTACCTATATTGAGATCTGGAGACCATGTTGATCACGATAGCAGAAGGAAATAACAGGAATTCATTTACCATAAGAAATACGGAGATAGCAGTGGCTTTGAAGAGTTCTAAACTGCCTTAGGGCTTCAGATCAAGTTCATTTCAAGTCTGTAATATATGCACAAGGATCAAGATTATTGACAGATGCTACCAGATGTTTCTCGGAGAACTTGAAGTCCTGGTTTGTGTTTGAGGTTTAGGGTGCCATTTCAGGGAGAAGGCCCAGAGAAATGCCTTCTGCCCGCAATGCGCTCAAAAACTGAATAAAATGAAAACAGGGATAAAATTAGCACAAACCCTAATATAGTTAAGCATAAATTTCTCGCTTTAAAAAAAAGTTCATTTCCATTTAATCCAATTCTCTAAAGGAATGCAACATTCTCATTTATCAACCAGTCAGGAAAAAATAATTAACTTGCTAATGTGTTGAACTGCTTTTTTCCCCTTAAAACATAATCTAGCTTTACTCCAAACAGTTTAATAGTCAGGATTAAAATTGGTGGCAGTTACCATTTGCTAAAGAAATCTGACAATTACTAAGTAATTAGTAATTCTGGAGGTCCAAATCAACATGGCATCAAAGGTACATTTTTATTCTTTAGTGGCAGTTTTCTTATTTAATTCAAACCCAATTTCTTGGGTTATTTGAATTCCAACTCTTGGCTTCCACAAAAATCAGAAACAATAAAGCTGGAGAAGCAACTCACAGTTTGGAAATGAGACAAGATGTCTAGACATAATTCTTTTCAACATTGAGCAGACATTTTGATTGTAACACAAAACTCAGTTGCTATCACTCATTCATCAGCTGTTTTCTGTTTTGCTTTTTGGTAAATTATAACCCAATTATTTTTCAGCTGGCTTTCACCTGATTCCTGCAGCTTTAATGTCATACCCATGACGTATCTGTCCACAAATGCTATGCAAAGGAGTCTAATGAAATTACTCTGCAATGTGGGTCAGATGCATGCTTGAATCTAATTCGATTAAAATAAATCAAAATGTATTAATTTAGATTTAAAATTAAATTAAAACAAATGCACTTTTAATATTAAGTAATAGCCTCCAAGAATTGGTGGCAACAAATAGATTATCATAGCAATAGCAATAGCACTTAGACTTCTATACTATTTCATAGTGGTATAACCCACTCTAAGCATTTTGTAGAGTCAGCCTATTGCCCCCAACAATCTGAGTCCTCATTTTATCGACTTCGGAAGGCTGGAATCAGGGGTGGGTTCCTGTCAGTCCTAACCTCTTCTATAGAAGAGGTTCCACAAATCTACAGTGCCATTTAGAACTGGTTCCAGGTCCCTCCCCCCACCCGTCCGCACATCACCAAGATGAAGAGCAAGAGAAGGAATTCTGGGAGTTGAAGTCCACAAGTCTTAAAGCTGTCAAGTTTGAACACTCCTGGGTTTTTTTTCTAAAGGGTTAGGGGTGCAAGGGTCTTGTAACTTGACAGCTGTAAGACTTGCGTGCTTCAAGTGCCAGAGTTTCTGAGCCAACATTTTGGTTGCTAAGCAACAGCATTGTTAAGTGAGTTTCACCACATTTTACAAGTTGGCCATGCCCACCCAGTCACATGGCTGGCAAGCCACTCCCACCAAGTCACATGGCCAGCAAGCCACTCCTACAAAGCAGCCACACCTACAGAAGAGTTCTAAAAAATTTTAAAACCTACCACTGGCTGGAAGGCTGAGTCAACCTTGAACCTAGTGAGGATTGAGTCCCTGGCAGTTAGCAGAATTAGCCTCAATACTGCCTTCTAACCACTGCACCACCATGGCTCCTAACCAGTGGTGGGATTCACTTAACTTCACTATCGGTTTGCAAATGTGAGCGGCGTGCAGTGCTCGCGCATTACGTCGGGGCAGGTAGGCAGAGCCTCCAGCAGATGGCACTACCGGTTTGCCCAAACCAGAGAGAACCGGCTGAATCCCACCTCTGCTCCTAACCTGTTATTACCATTAATTATCATTAATATCATAACCTATTCCTCTCCATCCTGATGCCCTCCAGATGCACTGAGAGGACCAGCTGAGTTGAGGATTCATAAACTTGTGGTTCCAAAACATCTGGAAGGCACTAAAGTGGGGAAAACTGGCATCAAACCTCTTGAATTGGATTCCTGAGGCTTTTATGGAATGAAGTCTGGATTTAAGTTTCGAAAAAAAGGATCTTTGTCCGTTCATTTGAAATTGTTAATTTGAAAAGCACGACCTCTTCCAGGTTTGAAAAAGAAAAAGACTTCCTTCAGATGCAAACATTATTGATCGTCTACCTGTCTGCTTGTCAATCTAGCAATCTATTTATGATTCAGGCAGCTAAAACAGTAATGCTTCTAAAGGCCCATTTTAATCAGATGTTTCCTTCAACCCTATTTTAGTGTATATTCCTTCTTAATTAACTTTTTGAAAAGTCAAACGACAGTTCACACAGTCAAAAGAATGATGTAGTGATAATTTTAAAAAATTAGATCATTATAATTATATCATTATATATAAAACACCTAACATACACAGAATGTTGAGATAACAATTATTATTATTGTATACTACTAGGCTGAGCTGCTATCTCGGTTTGCATAGAGAAACATTGCCATCTGGTGGTCACATCGATGTATTTCAGACGACTACTCCACAGATGCCTAAAATGGCAAGAAAACTTGCAGGAATATGTAATTATGGTTTTGGGATATAGACTCTAAAACTGAAAAATAGTTTCACAAAGAGCTTCAAACATGTTTAAAGAATGAGTTTAAGGGCATAATGCGATCAGAGCTTAACATCTTTCCCACAATAATTTAAGTTTTCTAAATAATTGTGTGCTATCAAGTTGATTGATTGAAATCAAACAAAAAAAGACACTGCTTAGAAGGGGAACGTAATTGGAAAGGGACATACAACCTCCTTCTTCCACCTCTTGCCATCTATGGGCTTCCACTTCCATGATTACATGTTGGCTAGATGTATATAAGTTGAACATTGGGAAACCAGTTTTTCATTGGCAGGATTTCCTGGGGTTTAAACTTGTAAATTCAATGCATTAGATCAGGGGTAGTCAACCTTTTTATACCTACGGCCCACTTTTGTATCTCTGTTAGTAGTAAAATTTTCTAACCACCCACCGGTTCCACAGTAATGGTGATTTTATGAAAACCTAATGAAAATGTTTTTAAATAATGCTATGACATTTTTTTTAAAGTCAATTAAATTTTTTAAAAAGGAAAGTGCTTCAGTATCGAATAAAACCCCTACCGCCCACCATGAAAGCTGGAACGCCCACTAGTGGGCAATAGGGACCAGGTTGACTACCACTGCATTAGATGGAAGGATAAAACAGAAGGTTCCATAAAACAGAAGAGATACAGAGATGGCTAGGCCTATTCATAAGTAAATACGCTCACCCAAGATCCAACAAAGGTAAGATTAGCCCTCAGCCACAATAGGAATTGCCCAAAGCCCCTTCATTACATCACCCAAAAAGATTCAACCAAGCCTGGACTCAAGACAACCTACAAAGTTACCCCTGCCTGGCCCCATGGGAGTCTGACAACCAATCAGAGTACATTCTTACACAGCAACAGGAAGCAAGTTCAAAGCCCAAGAGAGGGTATAAATCTCTCTCTCTCTCTCTCTCTCTCTCTCACACACACACACACACACACACGCACACACACATTCTTACACAGCAACAGGAAGCAAGTTCAAAGCCCAAGAGAGGGTATAAATCTCTCTCTCTCTCTCTCTCTCTCACACACACACACACACACACACTTGATTGCCCAGGACCTCAAACTATGTGGTCCTGTCTACCATTAAAAAAACCATCTTTCCAACCAGCCTCCATGTTTCCAGTGTCTTTCTACCCACTTGGAACTGAACCCAGATGGACATTTCTTCCAACACACCTAGGATCTCTTTCTTTCTATAAAAGTATTAGTTTTATAGATAAATGAATATTATATTCATGTATATATTTATGTGTGTATGTACATACATATATACACACACACATACATATATATAGATACATACCAATGACGTGCGGTGAGGTTTATGGTTGGTGAGGCACTGACACAGAGGTTTCAAATTTTTTTAGACTTGTGGACTTCAACTCCCAGAATTCCACAGCCAGGCATGCTCAGTTCTGATTTAAAATGACAACATTTGTTTTTCTCCTTTGCAAAAAAGTTTCCTTCATTCTTTTTCTTCTCCCTCCCCCTCCTTCCTCCCTCTCTCCCTCCCTCCCCCCTCTCTCAAACAGACACACACATACAGAGAAGTTGGATCCCTCTCTCACTCTCTCTCAAACAAACACAAACACAGAAGTTGGATTGGATATGTTTTCCAATGGCTTGAAAGCAGCTCCTCTGCCATAATCCCCCCCCCATTCCCCTGCTACCTTCCGATCTGAGCCTTTGATTGCAGGTGGAGCCATGTTGCCTTTTCAAACTTGTGATCAGTGGTAGTTTTATCCAGTTGTCTGTGTTTGTTTGTTTGTTTGTTTGTGTGTGTGTGTGTGTTTGAAAAGGCCACATGGCTCTGCATGTAATCAAACTACACTTGGGGAGGGATCTACACTTGAGGATGAAGTTTGAATTCCTCCCCCTCCCTCCGACCCACACGTAGCTTTTCCAGCTGTTTCAGAGAGGATTTCAAATCTGCTCTTGCCTGCCATCATGAAAAGAAAAAAAATGTAAAAGGAAAAAGGCAAGAGCTGAGGTCAGGCTGAGCTAGTTGCTGCCAGAGTTACCGTGGATGACTCTGCTTAGAGCTTAATTGTTTAAAAAAGCCTCTAAAAAAGTGCCCTCTACAGGAGGAGGCGGGAGAATGACGTGCCTCATCTACGTCAGAACTTTTTCGGCTTTTAACCCTTGCTTAACTCTGCTCGAGTGATCATAAAACGCCAGACTAGATGAGGCACGTCGTTCTCCTGCCTCCTCCTGTAGAGGGCACTTTTTAAGAGGCTTTTTTAAAACAGTTAAGCACTAAGCAGAGTCATCCATGGTGACTCTGGCAGCAACTAGCTCAGCCTGACCTCAGCTCTTGCCTTTTTCCTTTTACATTTTTTTTATTTTCATGATGACAGTGGTGAGGCTCTGCCTCCCCTGACTGCATGCCCCTGATACATACACACACACATACAAACAAACATTTTTGAAATATGAATGCAAGTAGCTTATTAAAGCTGCAGTTTTAAATTCCCAAAGCTGAAATGGGCCACTGGAATAATACTAAGTGCAAAAACTGTTTTTTACACACACAAAATAGTGTTAATTGGTTTCATTTATATATATTGTGCATCACCATTTTGAACCATATGTGTTGCAGCTACTTCCAGATACTGAGCCTGCTAATAGCACTCCAACATGTGATTCCAAAGTTAACAAACTACTTTTGGAGTGGTTTAACCTTGTTCTTTTTCTAAGGGAATAGTTGGTTTATGAAGAAAACAGGAGAGAATTTAGAAAAGAACCATTCACTAAAATAATATATTTTTTTAAAAAACCATCTTGAAATTCAAGAACATTTTCTGCAATGGTAGATTACTTCTGAACAATATAAAAATCTAATCATAACCTAACAGGTTAAGAGAAGCTTTTTACCCATTGAGCAGCAAATATCCTTAGGACAGAATAGCCTAAAATATTCTATATTTTTCTGCAACTAAAATTTATAGACTCTAGTCTATTAATTTGTCTTCTCACACTGTCTACGCAATATTTTGGGGGTGAAGAGAGACCAGCATAATATACAGCCCACAAATAAGCTCACACCCTCCCCACGTGTTTTTAAAAATTCAATAAATTCCCAATGCCACTCTGAAATGCAGCTGCCAAGTGCTTACGTCATATCCAGGTCTCACTGACATTGCCAACTCCAGCTCTACTACCCATCTGCTAGCTGCTGGTATTCCTTTGTGATCCACCATTATTTTATATTTATCCCATCAGCATCACCAACATATGTAAATTTAGGAAAAACTCTTAAAACAACTTTCCTGGAAAACAAAGCTCTATAGTGTGTCAAATTAGTAACTCATAGCAACTGAGGACTTATGCAGCCAGAAATACAGAAACTCAACTGTTAGCCAAAAGTGGTCATCTGGAAAGAATCCTTATTTGTGAATGGAGGACCTACTCCAAAGGTGAGTTGTCAATTTTTCTACTACTGGTTCGGGCGTGCTCCCGTGCATGCTTGCGCATGCATGCAATGCTTCTGCGCATGTGCAGAAGCTTCTGCGCATGCGCAGAAGCATCCGAGTGGGTGGGTGGAGCCTCCTGCTGCCGCTACTACTGGTTCAAACCGGCAGCAACCCACCTCTGACCTACTCCTGAGAAAAATGTGTATGTTCTCAAAGTCCACCTTACAGGTAGATTTCCAAATACTTGAACTTCCTGGAGCTACAGATGGTTCAGTTTCTCCAATTCTGATACCATAAGAAGTTCAAGACTCTATGACTAAGTTCAGGACTTTGCAAAGCTGGTGTTATCTTGGAGATTCTAATTTTGAAGGCTTATCTTCATCTTTTAATGACGTTTACCCTATGGAGCTTTCATTCCTTCCAATCCAATCCTCTCCAGTATCTTCTCTTTTCTTCTCACTATGACAACCCAGGTCCTTGTTCTTGGAAGAGATGGAAACAACAAAATAACATCAAGAGTTTTGAAAATATGAAAATATGTCAGACAGAGCTATAATTTGAGTTCAGTTATTCACCGCCTACAGCTCACAATATATCAAACAGATTTTTTTAACGAAGCATGAAACCTAATGGTAAATTCAGTCAACACCATAAAAGAGAACAGCCAAGTCTTTAAGGACCCTTGGAATGCCAGCAGAATGAGAATCACCCAGATTTCTGAGTTTTATAATGCCTGGATTGGAACTGTAGATGGAGCTCTACATGACTTTGAGATCTTAGAGCAGGGGTGTCAACCTTGATTTCATTGAGGGGCGCATCAGGGTTGTGTTTGACCTTGGGGGTGGAGGAGCTGTGGCCAGGGTGGGGATGGCCAGCTTGATTTCATTCATGTCAGAGGTGCCTGTGGTGGCCCGAGCACTCTCCCAGAGAAAACAAGCTCCTGAACTCCGTTTTCAGCTGGGATAGCCTCCTGCAACCCTCTGCCAGTGAGAACTCCCTTTTTATTTCTCTTCCATCACTCTTGGAAAGAAAAAGTTGTCAAACTATGAATCAGAACAACTATGAATGATACTTTAAGGCATTTAGGACAGGATAGGAATGGTAAGCAAGAATGTTTGTTATATATCATATATGTCACATGAGCTGTTCAGTTTGAGGCATATATTCCTAATCCAGGTTTACTGCAGCTTGCCTTGTAAAAATTATTTCAATGTATTGCAACAAAGTTCACCTCATTGTGAATGTGAAATAATTTATTTCAGGTTTCACAGTTCTGAAGAGCTAACACAACTTCCTGCTGGTATAATATTTACACATACTGCACTTTTTGAAATGCACTTCTTGAAATGATACCATTGTTGTGGCCTGCCAGCAGCCAGCAGAGCTGGCAGCAGATTCGGACAGTGAGGAGGTTGGGGAGGAACATGGGCCACTCCTGGAGTCTGGGAAAGTCTCTGACGATGCTCTGTGTCGGAGGTAGAGATGGAGCCAGGGCCGCCTGACACTTATTAGCTGCTTTTGGAGTCAGACATCAGTGAGGCAGATGAACAGCTGGAGCCTGTTCCCAGTGTGTACATGGCAGAGTTGTCAGACAAAGGGAACAGCTAAGGAATAAGGGTTGACTTGGGAGTAAGACCACAGGTGGACGGTGAATGCCCCTCCCATAGGGAATAAAAGAGAAGCAAAAGGGGAGGAGTGTTTGCAGGAGACAATTAGTTTATTCCTGCATTCTTGCCAAGTATTGCGGCGTCTGAAAGATATCGGCCTGGCCACTCTCCAAACCTGATAAAGGTCAGTAATTGTGAACTATCTTGAAAGTCTGTGGGCCAGGACTTTGCTGGAGAGAAATTCACTTTAAATTAAATAAAAGGGGTTTATCGGAACAAGAACTTGGCTTCATGCTGCTGGGGAAGCCTAGGTCAAAACAACCATAACAAATAGTCAAAGATTTAGTGTGATTTGGCTCTAGCATTTTTTTTTTTAAGTTTCAGGAAACTGCTTTGTGGTTAAATTATATCTCTGAAGGAAAAACAAAGAAAGACCTTACAGCTTTTTAAAAATGTTACATGAAATGAATAATAGTTCAAAATATTAACAGTAAACCAGAATTGAAACTTACCTATCAATTGAAACTGAATAACCTCAATGACATGTTTTTATGACTCAGATAAGGGCTCATAGAATTATTCGGGACATATGAAATGTAAAGCTTTAAATACATGCAACTTGCAAATTAATGGGTAAAATATAGTTAATCTTATAAGGAGAAATAAAACAACCTTGGTTGTATTTGTGGGAGAAAATAATTTTCTTCTTATAATTAACCTATAAATCCTATTTCCATCTTCTGGTTAATTTAGGGCTGTTTTAGGAAGTTTAGGATAATGCTAACAAGTCCAGTAAATAAAGAAAAGGAGGAAAATATTCCGGTTAATTTCAGAATTAGGTAAATTAACATTTAGCTGAAATTAACCAGAGTGTTTTCCTTATTGGACTTGTTAGCATTATCCTAAACTTCCTAAAACAGCCCTATCTTCTGAACCCTTTTCTCACTAGGAATGGCCAAGCTTCCTGTGTGGATTTGTGTGTGAAATTGGGGGTTTCTGTGTGGACCACCCAATTTAGCACTCTAGTTCCTTTATGGAAAAATACTGATTCCCACAGTTCTACAAATGACAATTCAGCTTCAAACAACAGGAACATTTGCAAACATTATCTGGTTATGACAGGACTAGTTGTTGATGGAATGTACGGTTTAATATTTTTCTCCGGGCAGATTTCCAGAGATTGAAAATTATGTACTCACATATTAATGAAGTTACAAAAGATAATACAAAGTTTAAGGAAAACAGCAGAAACATTAGCGCTGCTTGTGACGTACCATTTTATGCAAGTTAGCATAAAGTTAGCAACACTCAAAAGGTTAATTTAAATGCATAATTCCAAGCTGGGTCAGATAAATCTCAGTAGGAAAAAAAAAAAAGATGCAGTTTGGTTTTAAAAGATCTGCTTCCAAGCATCATGTTTGGAACAGTAAGAATATTTGATTGTGTATAAGAATTCCATTGTTAAGAAGACGGGATATTTCTCACTTCCTGCTTCCTAGTTGAACTTTTTCTAGGTGAGGGCTTTTCATTGTTTCTTTGTGATAGAATGAGAAGGCTATTTGAGCAGTGGAAACATAGCCATTACTCTGCAGATGTAAAGTGAACGGGGAAGCAAAGAAAGCAGACAAATGGGCAGAAGAACTTGCAACAGGAGTGGAAAGGTGTGGGCAAACAGTAGAGGCAAAGACAAGGCAGGGGGAGAGCTTGGAGAAGAGTTTGCAGCTTCATTATTATGTTTGTCTATCACAAGGGGAAAATCTTAACAGCACCCAAATGCCTCACATGTGTGCCTCTGAATCCCAGATTCTTTTCTGACATGTGTAGACAGGTGCACGGCTCTTATGCAGCTCTGGGTCAGAGAAAACACAAGGCCAGTAATGGTATGTTATTCTCTTCACTACCGATACAGTAGTGGGAGCTCGTTACACTCGCAAGCATCACATCTGGGCATGCGCGAACCAGCAGCATACCACTTCTGCACCAGACCTTCTTTTAGCCTGATAGGTTGGTTATAATTTTCATCAAATCAGACAAGGTACATTCAGGTTGATTTATTTATTTATTTAGCTTATGGCAAATAATTCAAATGTTAATGTCCATTCCACTCATTCCAGTCCAGTCCAGCCATTCAAAGACAGGGTGGAAAATCGGACATTGGGCCAATGTAAGCTCTTGATGGACATTCGGACACAATGTGATGGATATTTTGTAGAGGAGCACCACAGTCACACTACAACAGTGAATCCAGGCAGACACCATGTTGGGTATGGATCCTATTTAGAGTTGACCAATGCTGGTGAGGAAGGCCCATTTTGTTTATATGTTGCCATGTATTTAGAGAGCCAGGACTTCTACAAAGAGCCAACTGTCGTTAACTGGAAATTCTTCAATGTAGTCTGGCTGCCAATCGTTAGTCATTTGGTTCACACTTCCGTGCTATCCAGAGTGCACCACAAGGACGCAAGCTAGCATCATACCCCATTAAGGTTGAGTTTGATAGGAACAATAATCAAATTGGAGGATAAAAGCTTGTGAAGGACTCCAAGACAAAGCATTATTCATTTATTATTGGCAACTAATGATTAGTGACACTCTCAAGCAAGAGAGATATCACTTTTAAATTGTTATACAACAGCCTTTTAAAATGTATAATACAAAAAGATAGCACTCATACAGACTGGCATTAAATGGATGTTATAATCCTCTTTCCAGTTTATGTTCCGTGGTAATTCCTATTCTCTATGCTGTTTAAAAACCATGATTTTATCAAGTGGACTGCACCATGAGTTCTTATAAAAAGCATTTTATGGGGGAAAAAACAAGATTGCTGCTATAAGCTATTCTTAATATATTCTAAATTAACATAAGTAGTAGCAGCAATAGAAGAAGTGACCAAATGAATGTTTTCATTTTTGTTATATCTAGACCATTTTAATAAAGCTGCTTTCTGAATTTCAGTAATTCCTAGATCATATCTAATATCACCATGAAAAATGGTTTTTATATCTCTTAGCACACTTGAGAAACCAGAAAAAATTAGACAATTTATCAGCTGAAAATCCAGGCTTAGGCCTCAACATGACCATTACCAGTTATACAGACAAAGCTGACAAATTCCTAAAGCATATTGAGTTCAGATTTATAACTATATTTGTGCACAATAACATACTGTATATGAATTAAATGAAAAATGGAACATTTTCATTCATAGTAAATCTATTTTGTAATGAAAAAAAAATCTTGTTATTATCATACTGATTTACTGCTATTTCCATCAGTTTTCAGTTAATGAAATGAATAGGAAAGCCCATAACTTACTGGAAGATACTGAGAAATACTTCTGTCTTTAAATAGAATTTTAAACAATTTTATATTAAAACAGAATAGAAAAATGGCTTTTGTGTCAACATTATTATCTTACCTATGCCATAATAGTCTGATTCCATCCCATTAATCGCTGGACAACCATATGTATGCTGAAAATGCAATGCAATCAATAATATATAGGAAGTAAGTAATTCTGATAATTTCAATAGAATATTTCATGAATGTTTAATAATAGTAATACAAGAAGCTGCCTTCTACCATTCTAGCTAATTTGTCTTGATAGGCCAGGATAATCTTATTAAACTAGCAATTCTCCAAGGTCTCAGGTGCAGTAGAAGTTCTTTTTCTTAGCCTATCAATTGGAGATGCCGTGTTTTTGACTCTACAACAAGTTTATACTCCATCTAAGCTTTAGATATAAACTCTATATTTTATTCCATTACCATTGCAATCGAAGGGACACAATCAAATAAATAAATAAATAAGTGGACACAATCAAATAGATCTAGAGTTATAACTTCTCTCCTCCCACCCCCATGTCCCTCATAGAACATAAGTAAAATAATTTTTGCTGTCTTTCACATAAGATTTACCTCCACCATTGATCATGGACAATTCATTTTCTCAATATAGTCAAATTTTATTTTCTCATTACCTGGAGGCCCCAAAGACAACCAAAAAAGTGATAGATGGACTGCCTGCATGAAGACATGCATGCAATCCTAAATTGCATTAACAGAGGGATACAATCAAGATCAAGTGAGGTACTAATACCAGTCTATAAAGCCTTAGTACGACCACTCCAGGGGTGGGTTTCAACTGGTTCGCGGCGGTCCCTGCAATCCGGTTGGTCGCCGAACCTGGAAGTAAATAACTTCCGGGAACGGCGAAGCCCCACGCGCCTGCGCACCCGCACCCACGCGCCCGTGCCCGCTCCTTACCCGGTTTTGATGAATTCTGTGCATACAGCGCCTGCGCGATCCTCCAGGAGCAGCTGGAGCATCGCACAGACGCTAGTACGCATGCACGTGCGCGCCGCACGCATGCGCGAGGACGCCGCCGGCCTCGTTCCAACCGAACCGGTTGGAACGGGGCGAGAAACCCACCCCTGGACCACTCCTAGAGTACTGCATCCAGTTTTGGTTACCACTCTATAAAAAAGATGTTGAGACTCTAGAAAAAGTGCAGAGGAGAGTAAACAGGATGATTAGGGGACTGGGGACTAAAACATATGAAGAACAATTACAGGAACTAGACATGGCTAGTCTTGTGAAGAGAATGAACAAGGGAGACATGATAGCAGTGTTCCAATATTTGAGGGGCTGCCACAGAGAGGAGGGGGTCAAGCTATTTTCCAAAACACCTGAAGGCTAGACAAGGAATTATGGATGGAAACTGACCAAGGAGAGATTCAACCTAGAAATAAGGAGGAACTTTCTGACAGTGAGAACAATTAACCAATGGAACAGAAGTTGCCTTCGGAAGTTGTGGGAGCTTCATCACTTGAGACTTTCAAGAAGAGATTGGACTGCCATTTGTCAGAAATGGTGTAGGGTCTCCTGCTTGAGTGGGAGGTTGGACTAAATGACATATAATGTCCCTTCCAACTCTGTTAATCTGTTAAAGACCTGTGAGACATAGGCATATATGCCTCTTAAAAATGGCAGCTTGTCTAAGGAGTGCTAGTAAGGCACTGATGACCTACAATTAATGATTTCCTGGTTCATAGCATTTATGCATTCACAAAGCCATTTAAGCTATTTATATACTGCTTTAACTACAATGTGAATTTAGGATATATCACAATAATTAAAAAATATAGTTCCAATAAAATAAATTAAAAACAAATTCAGCAGCAGCAAAACTTACAGATATACCATATTATTTCCAGTAAAAGACTGTAAGAGAGACAATGCATTCTCAGTCCTGCAAAACATGAAATCAGTTGTACAACTTCCTTAAGCTCAATAATTGTCATTCAATGAATATAAGAAGTTCAAAGCTTCTTATTTATTTTTTCTAAGATTCTTGCACTACTCATACCTGTATAGCAACCACAAAATAAATGAACCATAAATTGGGCCTCTTTCTCTTTCTTTCTCCTCTGTTTTCTCTTTCCAAACTTAGAGGGGAAAAACGAGAAAAAAATTCCATAGATGCAATTCTGCTTATAAAAAAGAATCAAAAGGTGCCAAATCCAAAGGTAGATAGATGCTGTTGATGTTAATACTTTAAGGATGCACACATATACGTAGTTGATGGCAGGCTTCTTAGCTCTGGGCAAATGAACAAATTCTAAGGCCTGTTATAAATGTGAATGTAAATGGTAATGCATGGAACCACAAGATACGGGATTCTCGATAAATGGACAGCAGGGACTAGTTACTCTATAAAACAGGGAAAGGAAATCTGAGGACCTAGAACCATTGTTATAGTCTTAGAACAGTCCTTTGGATCACAGATGCTAAAATCAGAGGATACGTGTTCCTATGATCTTGAAGCATAAAAAAACTTATTTTTTGTAAATGTTTATAATGAAGCTTAAGTAGTTAAAAACAAGAAAGACCTCAAACCTTCCCTTCCCCACAGAAATCCCAGCAAAGAAGCAGAAAATCCACACACATAATGCCACCATGCTAACTATGCCCCGTACAGTACAAATATGAAGTGTGGTAACATTCAGCCAGCAAACAATGGCCAGGCTTGCTATGGATGATGTTGTTGTCTTGCATAAATCTTCCAGCCACTGTAACAACCGATCCATTTCTTGTAATAAAAGTAGCATATTTTTCAGAGTATAAGGCACACTTTTCCCCTTAAAAGAGGGTGAAAATTTAGGTATATCTTATATAGCTCTGTGCACCCCAGACCCCCACCCTTTGGCCTCTGCTCCCAGCAATTTGCCTCCTTGTAGCAAACAGTCTGTTTCCATTTCAGCTTCAGCACAACCTGATTAGCACAAGCAGCTGATTGTCGGTTGGATCGGCCTCCCAGCTATCAGCTGTTTCAGGCTGCAGGGATTGTTATTGCCGCCTCCATGCGCTCCATTTTCGGCCTTCGCATCCCATTTTTGGCCTCTGCACACCCCATTTTTGTCCTCCGTGTGCCCCATTTTCTACCCATTCTGATCCCCGCCATCAGGAATGGGCAGAAAATGGGGCATATGGAGGCTGAAAACAGGATATAGAAGCCAAAAATGGGGTGCACGGAGATGGCAATAGACTATGGCAATCCCTGCAGTGTGAAATGACAAAGAGCTGCTTGTGCTAATCAGGCTGTGCTGAAATTGAAATTGAAACTGAAACAGGATGTTTTCTGTTTGCTGCAAGAAGACAAATTACTGGGAGGCAGAGGCAGATTTTTTTTCTTATTTTCCTCCCCAAAAGCTAGGTGCATCTTATACTTAGGAGCGTCTTATGTTCCAAAAAGTGCAGTAATTGTGAGGTTTTGTTCTTAAGCCAGGCAGTTCTTAAATGAGCCACACCTAATCTTATGACCCTTTTTCCATGGTTGCTAAGCAAACCACTGCAGTTAGGTGAATCATGTGGTCATTACATGAATTGGACTTCCTCCATTGACTTAGCTTGCCAGAAGCCAGCTCGGAACATCACAAATAGTGACCACATTGTTATGTCCACCCAGGCAGGAGCAGAGGCTTTTCCTTCTGCCGTGCAAGTGTGGGACGTATTTTAAAGTTATTGGTTAACGGCTGACAGCTTCCCATAAAAGGGGCTCTGAGTCGGAAGCTGCATGTTGGGTTTATAGTCAGCTCTTATCTTGAATAAACAGCATTGCTGGAATGTGGCGCCTCGTCTGTTACCCACACACAACATTGCAGGATTTCAGGATGATGGTTGTCAAGTGCCCAGATTTTGATCACATGATCATAAGAATATTGTGACATTCATAAGTGGAGCAATGGTTGTAAGTCATTTTTTTAGTTCCCTTGTAATTTTGAATGATCATTCAATTAATGGTTGTAAGTCACATACACATCTGAAGGGCCACTATTAAATGGGAAATCAGATGTGAAGCCAGGCTGATAGGAATGAAACTACCGTAGATTAAAGGGAATTTCCTTCATAAATGTAAGCTTTCGATTTTAATTAGACCCTGAGCTGTAATTATAGAAAAAAAGAAGTTATATTCAAGAATGACATTCAATTTCTAGAAGATGAAAGCATTTCCCCAAGTGAAAGGTTACAAAATATTTTCTGAAAGGGAACTAGAAACTGATTTTAAGCAACACTGATTTGAAACTGTAACACTAAAAGAACTAAGCTTATCTTTTGTGTGATTTTGTTTTCAGAGCATGCTGTTTGGAATCAGAAATATTGCTGTGTTTCAAATATTTCCTGAACATCTTTATAGAGACTCAAATTATGCACAAAGGGTTGCCCTCATAATATACTGTGAACACCTTATGATCCTTAAAAACACATGAATTGTGGACATATTGCATATTGAAGAATCTAAGCAGAAACTAATCCATTAGAGCAATATTTCTCAAGCTTTGGAAATTTAAGATTTGTGGATGTCAACCAGTGGTGGGTTCCGGATCCCATTGCAACCGTTGCAACGGGGCCCGCCGTCCTCCACATAAACGTGTGCAGCACGCACATGCGTCTTACCGTCCAGCGATGCCTCCATTAGCCTCCGTGACGCTCCAGCTGCTCGGCGGAACATAACGCAGATGCTGTACGTGCCGTGCGCATGCGCGGAAGCACCAAAGAGTTTAAAAACAGGTAAGGAGCGCAGGCGGGAGGGTAGGCCCTCCAGAGCACCAGAACAAAATGGTACCCAGTGCTCTGGGCAGGCTCCAGTGTGCCCGTACCGGGGCATACCGCCTGCGACCCACCACTGATATCAATGTTCAGGATTCTCCAGCCAGCATCGCTGGCTAAGGAATTCTGGGAGTTGAAGTCCACACTTCTTAAAATAGATAAGATTGAGAAACACCGCATTAAACTATGGAGTGACAAGTGATTCAAAATTGGGGAAATAGTGTTGCAAACTTGTATACTTCTACCTTACCTATTAAACATATGCATAAAATATCACAAGCAAGATTGAAAGACAGGAGAACTAAAATTGCTTCAAGAAATATTAATGGTCTCAGATAAGCTGGCAATATCACTTCAGGGGAAGAAAGTGAGAAAGACTTAATCAAGGTGAAAGCCAAGTGCAAAAGCTAGTCTGGCACCCAATTTCTCTCTTAAAAAAAGGAAGATTACATCAACTGATTGTGCTAAACTAGTGCAAATAACTGAAGAAGTAATGGAAAAGGTATGAATGCTCATATTAGAGGAAATTGTTGAGAATTTCTCAGGCAGAAAATAAAACCAGTCATTCAAGATTAAATGAAGTAACATCAGACTAAGGATAGTCCTTAGCTGATGATCACAATTGAGCCCAAAATTTCTGTTGCTAAGCAAGACAATTGTTAAGTGAATTTTGCCCCATTTTACGATCTTTCTTTCCACAGTTATTAAGTGAATCACTGCAATTGTTAAGTCAGTAGCACGGCTGTGAAGTGAATCTGATTTCCCCATTGACTTTGCCAGAAGGTCACAAAAGGTGATCACGTGGACATGGCAACTATCGTAAATATGAGCAGTTGCTAAGCATCTCAGTTTTGATCATGTGACCATGGGGATGCTGTCATAAGAGTGAAAAATGGTCATAAGTCACTTTGTTTAGTGCTGTTGTAACTTCAAATGGTCACTAAACAAAAGGTTGTAAGTCAACATAAGTGCACTCATTGGAAACACTAGTAACAAAGCTAAAGTTCAAATGCTTTAGAAAAATAATGACAAAGAATAAATCTTTTGAGACAATTTTCACAAAATATGCTTGGAAAAATCCAACACGAAAAACTAGCAGGTGGCAAGATGCTATCATATACAGTAAGCATGAACTTATGAGAACTTACCGTATTTTTCAGTGTATAAGACACCCCCTTTTCCCTCAAAAAAGAGGCTGAAAAGTCTTATACACTGAATACAGCATTTTTTGCCTCCTGAAACCTCGCCCCCTCACCAAAATGGCCGTGCACAGCTTGTAGGAGGATTTCAGAAAGCTCCTGGGGCAGTGGTGGGTTCCGGATTCCATTCCAACCGGTACGGTTGGAACGGCCCCAGCATCACCCACATGCTTGTGCGTAGCGTGCACGCACACATGCATCACACGGACATGCATCGTACTTACCTGTGATGCTTCCGCAAGCTTCCGCGATGCTGCAGCTGCTCGGCAGAGCATCACGCAGGTACCGTATGTGCCATGCCCGTGCACGGAAGCACCAAATGCTTAAAACACAGGTAAGGAGCGAGGGAGGGCAGGTGAGCCCCCTGGAGCACCATACCAAAATCTGGTGCTCCGGGTGGGCTCCGGTACGCCCACACCGGGACATTCCGCCTGCAATCCACCACCAATTTTGCCCCCCCAGCCCACAGGACCACTCTATAAGGTTCCTAATGCCCTTTATTGACAAAAACACAGGCCATTTTTTGCTCATTTTGCCCCTCCCTCCCAGGAACACTTTACAAGCCTCCTAAGAGCTATTCATGCCCTTTTTTTAAAAAAAAATGGGCCCGTTTTTGCGAAAAAAAGGGCCATTTTGGGGAGGTTTGCAGAGTGCAAAACCTTTTTTTAAAAAATTTGCCTCTTCAAAACCTTGCTGTGTCTTATACTCCAGTGCATCTTATACTCTGAAAAATACGGTAGTTGCATATAGACAGATATGGCAAATTGCTGTACATCGACCACAGTGAGTTGGAAATGAATGAATAAGTGAAGAAAATAATAATACTAGATAGTGTACCATTGTATCATATTATCAGAAAGGGTATCTTGTACTACATGGACATCCAGATAAAATTTATAAATAAACTTTGAATAAGTCAAGACAAATGAATTGTCAAAGGAAAAAAATGTAAAGGGCACATTTTTATCTTGTGGTTGCTCAAGAAATAGATAATAAGAGCAGAAGGAATATTTTTTCAACACCACCAGATCAGAGAGACTTTTGAAACAGCTTGCTGTTGATCTCAGTGGGTTCAATAATATTTAGATGAATATATAATTATTAATGAACTAATCTTACTTGAATTTTACGTACTCGGATTCTGCCAGAACAGTGATACTATTTTGAACACTATAGTATTTTGAACATTCCTTCCTCTGTCCTACTTATTTAATCGCTATTAAAACTTAGAGATGACAGACTGAATATTACAAAAATTGTAAGGAGGTATTTTTAATAAAAAAATGTCTGTGTGTACATATTATAACAATATGTAATTTAGCCACCAGATGGCATAGAATTTAATTGTATATCACTGGATCAGAATCTATCTATTATGATTTTAATTTTACTGAAGGTGATAAAGTTCTTACTTTACTGGCTGACCAGCAAGCCTGCTAAGCTTTCAAATAGCTATAAACCAGAGAAAGGGAACCTCTACCCAGTTCAGCACTCAATGGGAAAAGGTTATTAATTGTATAGAATATACTCTAAATGCAGAGAGTTTAGAATGCATTGAAATAATTTTTATATGTGATGTCTTACCCTTCAACACACAAGGGAGGACCCTGGATTATTTTATGAAGGGATGTACTCCGGCCTGATTCATCACAATGCAGCCTGTAAGACAGGGGTGTCAAACTCTATTTCATTAAGGGCCACATCAGGGTTGTGTTTGACCTTGGTGGGTGGGTGGGCGTGGGCAGCTCCACATCACTCATGTCAGGGCAGTGATGAAATTCAAATGTTTTTGGTACCGGTTCTGTGGGCGTGGCAGGGGAAGGATACTGCAAAAACTACATTCCCACCCCACTCCAGGGAAAGGATACTGTAAAATCCCCATTCCCTTCCCACTCCTGGTGGAAGGATATTGCAAATCTCCATTCCCACCCTACTCTGGGGCCAGCCGGGGTGGTATTTGCCGGTTCTCCAAACTACTCAAAATCTCCACTACCAGTTCTGCACAGCCTGTCAGAACCTGCTGAATTTCACCCCTGTGTCAGGGACGTCTATGGTGGCCCAAGCGTTCTGCCAAAGAAAATGGCACTTGGGAGGCTCCTAAACTCCATTGTTGCTGGCAGAGGGTTGCAGGAGGCCCTCACAGTTTAAAAAAAAAAAAAAAAAAAAACGGAACTCAGGAGGGCCATGTATGGCTCTGTCAAGGTCCATTTTCACTAGCAGAGGCACCATGGGCTGGTCCTTTGCTGTTTCCAGAGCAGCCCTGCAGTCCAGATCTAAGCACCCTGCAGGCCTCATCTGGCCCACAGGCCTTGAATTTGACACCCCTGCTGTAGGTGAATGCTAATGTATGCTGTAAATATCTTTGTATGTAACCCCATACATCATTTTATACATTGGTAATACTAAGATCCAAGCATGATTACCCAGCCAACACATGCAGATTTTGTGATAACAATTCATTGAATGCTGGAGTTATTAATAGCTTGCTCCTCATCATCCCAGAATTAGCCATTTCCCTCTCCCAATGATTTTCAGATGAACTTTAATTCTAAATGACACAACCATGAAAACCAGCTGATTCAGTACAGTGACAGTACGGTGTTTTTGACTAATACTACAAGTAGATCAAAGTCTATAGGTAGATCTCTGGTTTAATTAAGTAACTCAGCAAGGGTTGAGCTTGTTGAAATGAAGAAATGAATTTGGAACAAAAGAGCTGAGCTAAAATGAATTCTACACTAAACCCTGGATTTAATAGATTAATGAAGGAAGGATGTCCCTTAAAGCTGGATAAATGACATCTTAGTCTATTAAATGAAAACTGGAATATTTTTAGCCTCAAACATACTTATATATAATGTAAGATTTGTGTGTTTGAATGAATGCATTAACTCTTGACAACTGCTTCGACTTATCCCTGCAGTTTTTGGAAGAGCATTGTTAATTGCTTTCTTCTTAGTGGTGTGAGGGAGCAACCCCAAATCACTCAACTGGCTACAAACCTAAGGTAGGGCTAGAATTCAATCTCCAGACTTTTAGTCTAGTGTTTTAACCATTATACCAAAGTGGCTCCCAATATAAGAATTCCACATAGTATTACCAATAGCAGAGAAAACTCATTTTGAGGGGAAGCAGCAAACAATGGTCTATTGTCCATGGTTAGGAGAAACTCTGTTACTGCTTGCAATTAGGACAAAATTCAGATACACTAGGTTTTGCCAATCAGCTGCCACTTAGCTAAGATTCATTGAATCAATTATTTATTGTATTAAAATAATTCTCTGTGTTATTGCAACCAGTTGGTTTAGCAGAGATACATTTTCACCAAGGAAATGGGTGTTTATTTGGGCGGGCATGTGAATTAAGGGAACTTATCTTTAGATATAGATATATAGATATATAGATATATAGATATATAGATATATATATAGATATATAGATATATAGATATATAGATATATAGATATATAGATATATAGATATATAGATATATAGATATATAGATATATAGATATATAGATATATAGATATATAGATATATAGATATATAGATATATAGATATATAGATAGATATATAGATATATAGATATATAGATATATAGATATATAGATATATAGATATATAGATATATAGATATATAGATATATAGATATATAGATATATAGATATATAGATATATAGATATATAGATATATAGATATATAGATATATAGATATATAGATATATAGATACACACACACACAGAGAGAAAATTAAAATGATACATTATATGGTAAATGCACCTTTGCTCATATTAAATATGTGTGAGGTTTCATTTCAACTTAACTCACATAAAATTCACAAGAAGAAATTACACCTGGGTACATCAAACTATTTATTTCTGGCTATGTGCTTTTTGTACCTGGCTCTAAGATAAAATGGCTTTAATTTAAAAAAAACACACAAACAAAATGAATGTAATACATCAGTGTTTCAATTCCTGTTCTAAAACCAAGAGCAAACATTCCTATAATTTATTGGTATATCAGCAAAAAGGAGAAAATCCATTTGTACGCCAGTCCAAGTTCTAGTAAAATATTTATCAGTTGATCATGGGCTCAGCGATATTTTCTCCTGTTTTATTTCTGCCGCTCTGCGTGTTTCTTCTGGTCCTGAAGAGTCTGAAACCGCCTGCAGTATTTGGTTAAACAAATGCTGCAGTGCAAGATGATTGCACAGACAACAATATGGAAATGATTTGAAATTACTTTCTTCTAGGCATTTTCTTTTTAACTTCCTACGATATCTGGATTCAAGCCAGCGTAGCTTTGAGAGATCAGCCAAAACTGCCTAGAAGCTGCTAGGACTACCTGGGACTAATGGGTGCAAGCTAAATACATTGCTGAACGTCTGGATCCCAGTTATCCAGTTATTCCAGATGATCAGCATCTGGATTCTGGTTTTCTAGCATCGATACAAAGCCCGCCAAAGGGCTAGCCTTCCGTGGCACCCGTTCGGTGTAGAAAAGCAGAAAGGACTCCCTCCACTTAACTCTGCAAATCCAGTCCTGGACTGCATCTTCTTCCCAGTTTAACCTATAGAAATGGAGCTATTATAGAATATAAATAAAAGATTACAGATTAAGTAATCTAGACGACACACTATTAAACAAAGGGGAGAGGAAGGGAAAAACAAAAAAGTATTACTATACAGATATACAGTCAAAAGGTGACCTATGTGGAACTATTACAATGAAAATAAAATGTGAAAGAAGGAATCTATTTTTATGTAAATATAAAACCAGGTTTGCTTGAATCCCACCCCGAAAAATACATCAGAGTGAAGAAGAAAATAAGTAAATACAACGGAAGGTGGGAGAAAGGAGAGGGAAAGAAGAAAGGGAAAAGGAGAGGAAGCAAGGGAGGGGTAGTAAGAGTAGGCGAGAGGGTAGGAAGGGGAAGAAGAGATGAGGAGTGGGAGAGAGGGAGGGGAAAAGAGAAAGGAAATAAGGTAGAGAAGGGAGGTTGGGAGGAAAAGAGAAGGAAGAAGTAGGGTTGTTATAAAATAGGATGGCTGTATAGGGTGGCAGGAAAGCGACCCCGATTATATTTTTAAATGAATTGTGATAAATGTCACAAGATAACACATAAATATTAATAGTACTTATAAGAATGTATATTTGTGAATGTATATGTGAGGGGGGAAATTAAAAAAAGAAAAAGAAACGCAGCTATTAGATAAAGTCTCTAGGCCAGTATTTCTCAACCTTGGCCCCTTGAAGATGTCTGGACTTCAACTCCCAGAATTCCCCAGCCAGCATTCCCTGGCTGGGGAATTCTGGGAGTTGAAGTCCAGACATCTTCAAGGGGCCAAGGTTAGGAAACACAGCTTGGCATTTACACAAACATTTCCACCTGCTTTTCCCCCTCACAAAGGAAAGAGCGAGCGGGCCGACATGGCCAAGAGGAGGAAAGCCACGCCCACCCTTCCAAAGGGGCGGGGATTTCATAAAGGCAGTTTTAAAGGCGCAACGAGAAGCGGCGGTTCAAATGCGCTCTGTAGCCTTTCCACGTTTCCCCGCCACAAAGCCCCTCCTGCCGCGCCGCAGCCCCCACGCCGCCCTTTCCCTCACACACACACATCCGTTACCCGCCCCTTCTTTCTTCCTTCCTTCCTTCCTCCTCCTCCCCCTGTCAAACCCGTGACAGCCTTTGAGGCACGCCCTGCCAGGCCGGTGTTGCCGTTTACGGGCAGGCTGAAGGGGCGGCCGCCCGTTGCCTCCAGCGTCCCCTCGTTTGCGGGCAGCCCACGGGACGACCCGCGACAGCGCGGGGTGTGCGCCCGTACTGCGCCCCTTCCCCGCTTTCGGAGGCGCCGGGACCGACGTCGGAGACGACCATGGGCTCGACCGAGGAACTGCTGCTGCCGCCCGAGTGCCTCTTGGAAAGCGAGTGGGAACGGGGATCGGCGCCGGCGCCGCCGTTGCCGCCCTTGAGGGGCAGAGGGGCCGCATCCCGGCACAAGCGGCGGCGGCAGCAGCAGCAGCAGCAACCGCAACCAGCCCAGTCCTCGCTGCCTCTAGCGGGAGACGAGGACAAGCCGCCGCAGCAGGTGAGCGCCTCGTGAGAAGCGGCCACTTGCCGGGGACGCGTGTCAAGCGTCGCCGGGTGGTGTGTCACCGAGCTCCGGTTTCCTGGGGAAGGTTGTGGGGAACGGGGGGAACCAGGTCGGGGGGTTCGGTTTGGGGAATGCGGATCGAGAGAGGCCTTTGTTCCGCCCTGGTATACACGCTTTGCCTTCTGCTGTCAGTGGCAGACAGGAGGGAAATGGTATGTGTGCGTGTGCGTGTAACGACACACCTACTTGCACGAGGCAGTCAAGACTCAGTAATCTCCGCCGGCAAGCAGGAGTCCCCCGTCGTCGTCCGTCCCCCCCTCCCTTTTCTGGGAGAGCTGCAGTGTTGGAGCTCGGAGGTGAGGTGGTATTTTTCCCCCCTGCCATTCTCGAAGAAAAGAAATCTAGTATTTCCACCACCATAAAGCAGTATTGGCCTCCGAGATTGGCCTTTGGGTGGTCAAGTTGGGGAAAGGCTTCCTCCTGGAAAACATGACAATCCTGCACTTCCTCTAAGGACAGTGGAAGGTGTCCTCTTGCCAATTTTTTTGTGGGGGGAATATGCACAAAAGACTATTTTGACATCGTTAGATAAACTCCTATTGTGTACGAATAGGATCATTTCCTACTTCTGAGCTGTTTCCCAGATCTGGTCAAAATGTTATAAAACAATTCTGCATTGACATTTAACTGTTTTTTTCTTCTTCTCGGTCTCATGTTTAGGGGGTCTATAGATTTTGTATATTTGAGAATAATTTACTATTCTGTTTTTCATGTTGCTTTCTTTGGCTGTAACCCATCCTGTATCAATCCTCTGCATCCTTTGCAGCCTATCCTACCCAATCTGGAGGCCTCTAATTGTTGAGACAGACATGTACCAAGTTCAGTAGGCTGTTGAAGAAATGATGTATAGTCATATCCCAAAGAAGAAATAATAAACAGTCATATCACAACTAAAGTGTAAGAATTCCACACTTGCCAATGATAATTTCATTGAAATGTTGGCATTTTTAAAAGCAGAGAGTTTTCATGTCCATAAAATTTAAAGAGAATAATAAAACACACCCACACTCACATAAAGAAGAAATGCTTAGCATAATACTTAATCAGCCTAAGATGACATGCCACATCATTCAGGTATTTCTGCTTTTGATTTGATACTGAATCGTTTTTTTAAAAAAATATCTGGATGGATGCTTGGAACATTTTGCTAAGAACAGTATGAATATTTGAATAACAATTAGATTTACATCTCACAAGTATGACTTGAAAAATGGACAGACATAACTAAAAGTTCTGAATGTTTTCACATTAAGCAGCTGGCAGCATCCCACTGACCTTGGGTAATGTACAAAAGCTCAAACATATTTCAGCTTCATTAATATCTGAATGGGAAAGCACTAAGAAATCCTGGGGAGATGACAATGCTGGTAGGGCAAGCTCCAATGTATAAAAAGCCACCAAACCCCGCTGCTGATTGCACTATTACCTAGCATGAAAATGAAATGTCTACAAGAAAACAGCTAAGCTCAAAAAGCATCAAGGACGCAACAGTTGATCCCTGAGCTGTTCTACTAGAGGTATAATACCACTGAAGCAACTCTCACACACTAACTTTAGACTGACATATTTTGCACCACCTGTTACGTCCAAGTGGTTTTCAAGGACAGACTCACATATAGTGCACTGCAGTAAGCCAATCATGGAGCAATAAAGTGCATGAGTGACAGTCACCACAATTTGATTGAGATTGTTACTACAGTTAAGCAAAAGCAGTGGTAAATTCATTCTGTCTCTTTATTTGATCCTAAACATTAGAAAACAGACTGTTTCAGAGAAAACTCCCAAATAATTCTTAAATATATTATTTTTGTTAAGTTTCTCTATTATTAGCAGTGGTATACAATATGCAAAGTAAAAAAATAGAGTATGTGAAATAGAACTTCTCTGCATCAATGATCTTCCACATGATAATCCTCAGTTTGTATGAGTCTCAAGAGCAAGTGGCTCAACAGCTGACATATGAAAGTGCATGATGACATTTTATTCAAAGTGATAGGAAGCTAGTCCTTTACCAAACTGAAGAAAACATGAAATTTTGCAAATAAACACAGTATCCCCAAATTAAAAGATTTAATTTCTAAATTAGTGATTGCTCCAATTAGACTTTTCTATTATAATTATTTAATATACTAGCATATTTTATTTTCTTTGAGGCTATAATTTTCAGAATGTACTTATTAAAGAGAATAAGATAATATACTAAACACCGGCATCTGCAGTTTTGAAATTATACATAATTCTGTGATGAAATTTCTACCTCTAAGCAGATATTCCAAGGACATTATTAAATAAATTGATTTTTAGAAGTATTACAAATTGATACGTTTGTATGAAATAATATTAATGTAAATAAGGAAATGAAATTATTTCCCAAGTACATTCTTCATTTCACACTTCCTATAGAAATAGATGTTTACTACAATAAGAGTACTTTGTATTCCTTTTTGCCCTTTAGATCTCAAGGTGCTACATAAATGTGTATAATGTTTCTATTTACTATGAACAAAACTGCATCTTTTGTTATGTATCCTTAATCACTGAAATTTTATAAAGTAAAATTGAAACAAAAAGCATCCTTGAAAGTATATACCTAAAATTCATTTTAAGTTATTATAGGGCATATTCTCTTTTTTTTATTTTTAGCAGGCTAATTAAAAGTAACCTTCCTGGAATGAATAAAGGGTATGAAATCCTAACATGTTTGAGCAAATTTGTACAAGAATGTTTCAGTTATATAGCATTGTACTCCAAAGTCCTTGACCTATATTTATTCTCAACCTAATTCTGTAACAAGACCAAATATCTTTATGACTAAGTGCTGGTTTCAATTGAGTTGCTTACAAGATTTAAATTAGTTCATTTTATATTGCGGTATATCTTTTTGATTTTTGAGTTTCTCAGCCTCTGTAATAATGTAAGAAAATAATATAGTTTTAACAAAATTAACATTAAAAACATGTATAGCATCTATCTTTTATAAAGCTTCAAAATCAATTAAAGTTGGAGAGCTCAATCAAGAGGAGGGCTCAAGTGGAAAATTAGCATGGACTTGCATCTAAACATAAGAGGCCAAACGATTCTCTCTCTCTCTCTCTCTCTCTCTCTCTCTCTCTCTCTCTCTCTCTCTCTCTCTCTCTCTCTCTCACACACACACACACACACACACACACACACACACACACACACACACACACCATACATGCTTTTGAAATTTATTTAGCTTACAGGCTACAACTACTTTTCTGGGAAGATTCCTGTGCTATAGGCAGAAAACAATAAAATAGTTTGAAATCTACACATGAGGGTTTGGTTGTTTGTGCCTAACAGTTACAGACAGTTTCTGTGTACCTGACCATAAATTTGGTTATTGTTGTAGTAGTGCATAGTTTGTGTCAAAAGCAGAAATATTATACAATATCTAAAATGCCTAGAATACATTCTAATATAGAAAGAAAAAAATGTGTTCTATTCAATTTTTAAAATTAAGACTTGTTTTAACAGTTAACAATTATTGCATGGTGTCTGCATTGTTAGAATTTAGAATTATCATGTAATATATTCCACATATCCAGCTATAAAAAGCAAAACTTATTTCTTAACATTCCTGGTCAAAATTAGATTGAAATCAGTTGGAGCTATGGGTTTGTAATTTATGTTAAATTGGTACTGTTATTTCCAGGTCTTTTTTCTTAAGTTACATATTTTCTGCCTTTGCTCTACCCTCTAAAAGGTCTTTTAAATGTGTCCTAGATGTATAGAAGCTTCTTTTCTCTGAGTACTTCCCCCATAATTGCAGATATATTTAAATTACTCAATTGGGATATTCAAATTAGGGCTCTTTTGAAATAATTTGAAAACAAATTCTTTCAGCACATAGGAAATTGTTTTTCTAGATTCCAGTAAACTATTTTTGTGGCCTCGCATGCCCTGAAATATCTTTTTAAAACTGAATACAAAGCATTAAACACACAGCCTTACTATACAACCTTAAGAAGTAATACATTTGCAATACATGGTAGCATGTACAAAGTGCCTCTTTTCAAATTCTTAAACATTCTTGTTCTTTACAAACTTTATTTGTGCTTCAAAAGACACTCTCCAACAATCTCTGCATGCATGTACACGATAGCCATTAAGTGAAGTAGCCATACAAGTATGTAATGCAGAGATAGCCAGCTGTAGCTTAAAACAGGTGCTTTGTTTGCCCAGTGCTATTAACCAATTGACAACCAATCTGGTGCAGTGGTTAAGGCATTAGGCTGCTGGGTGACTTTGGGCCAGTCGTTTTCTGAGTCCTGGGAAGCAGGCAAAGGCAAGTCAGTTTCAAAGATTAATCCAGGCAGTTACCAATAGTCATCTGATTTAAAGGCACTAAAAAAATTGCCCACTGTTTGAGCCAGATCAAATTACCGGTCCTGTACAAAGGAGAGAAAGGGAAAGGTGCCAGTGTGTCTCTGCCTCTGTGTTTTTATTGTTGGTCTATGACTATACTGATTTGATAGTATCTGTGTGTTTTATTGTTTATGTAGTATTTTATGTCTGCCATTAAGGAAGAAACTTTACTTCAAAATGGCAAGGAATGTCTACAGGTACTTCTCAGGTTATGTTTGGAACCAGAATTCCTATCACTGAGCGGTATGGTCATAAAGTGTGATGTCACATAACTGCATCGCTTAGCAACAGCAATCCCAGCAGTCCCCACTGCTGTCATGAAATGAATACCTCACATGACTACAATTTGCAACTTCCTACCTGCTTCCAGCAAGCAAAATCAATGGGAAAGTTGGCAGGACGTCACAAGTCCTGGAAGACTTGTAAGCAGGCTTGTAGGTGGGTAAGTGCTATGGAGGTGGGCAGGTAGGTACTGTGGCACCATATAAGAGCAGGCAGTGGAGAATGTTGATGAGCCAAGGAGAGGTAGGCATGTACTAAGGCGGCAGTGGTGAGACCCCTCATGAAGAAACCATCTTTGGATCCAGCCGTTTTAAACAACTATCGTCCAGTCTCCAACCTCCCCTTTGGGGGAAGGTTGTTGAGAAGGTGGTGGCCTTTCAGCTCCAGCGATCCTTGGAGGAAGCTAGTTATCTCGATCCATTCCAGTCCAGCTTCAGACCTGGCTACAGCACAGAAACCGCTTTGGTCGCATTGACCGATGATCTCTGGAGAGCCAGGGATGGAGGCCATGCCTCCATCCTGGTGCTCCTTGACCTCTCGGCGGCTTTCGATACCATCGACCATGGTATCCTTCTGCGACGACTGCGGGAGGTGGGGGTGGGAGGCACTGTTTTACGGTGGTTCTCCTCTTACCTCTCAGACAGGTCGCAGTCGGTGTTAGTCGGAGGGCAGAGATCAACCCCTAGGCCCCTAACATATGGGGTGCCGCAGGGTTCGGTCCTGTCCCCCCTTCTTTTCAACATCTACATGAAACCGCTGGGCGAGATCATCCGACGGCACGGGATAAAATACCATCAATATGCGGACGATACACAGTTGTATCTGTCCGCCCCGTGCCAACTCAATGAAGCGATGGACGTGATGAGCCAGGGTCTTGAGGCTGTTAGAGACTGGATGGGGGTTAACAAGCTTGTGCTCAATCCAGAAAAGACCGAGTGGCTGTTGTGCTTCCCTCCCACGAATTGGCCAAGTGTTCCATCTCTCAGGCTGGGGGGTCAAATTGTACGCTCCTCAGATAGGGTTCGCAACTTGGGAGTCCTCCTGGATCCTCAGCTGACTTTTGAACACCATTTGTCAGCTGTAACCAGGGGGGCATTTGCCCAGGTTCGCCTGGTGCACCAGTTGCGTCCCTACTTGAACTGGGAGGCCCTCACAACAGTCACTCGTGCCCTTGTGACCTCTAGGCTGGAGTACTGCAATGTGCTCTACATGGGGCTGCCCTTGAAGAGTATTCGGCGACTTCAGCTGGTCCAGAATGCAGCCGCGCGAGCGATCGTGGGTGCACCTCGATTCACCCACGTAACACCTATCCTCCGCGAGCTGCACTGGCTGCCTGTTGATCTCCGGGTGCGCTTCAAGGTGCTACTTGTCACCTACAAAGCCCTTCATGGTATTGGATCTGGGTACTTGAGAGACCGCCTACTGCCAATTACCTCCACTAGACCGATAAGATCGCATAGATTAGGCCTCCTCCGAATTCCATCAGCCAGCCAGTGTAGACTGGCAACTACCCGGAGGAGAGCCTTCTCGGTGGCTGCTCTGACCCTCTGGAACGAACTCCCCGTGGAGATCCGGACCCTCACCACCCTCCAGACCTTCCGCGCCGCGCTTAAAATCTGGCTATCCCGGCTGGCCTGGGGTTAAAGACTCTAACCCCTACTCGAATTGTATGACTGTTGAGTTCTTAAATGATGTAGTGCTTTTATGTTGTAAATTGTTTGTCCTTCCCCACCCCCTTTGAACTGTGAGCCGCCCTGAGTCCCCCCAGGGAAAAGGGTGGCATACAAATAAAGTGAAACTAAACTAAACTAAACTAAACTAAACTATTGAAGGCAGGGGGCAGGTGCACGTACTACAGAATACAATATCTCTGGGATCTTGTACTCCATAGCCCAATTCTTTGGGGGAAAAGCAGGAGTGACTTGTGACTTTTTCTGCCAGCTTCTCCGTTGACTTTACTTGTGGGAAGTTTAGTTTAGTTTAGCTTAATAAGATTTGTATGCCGCCCACTCCCTTGAGACTCTGGGGGGCAACAGGTGCTTTGTTTGCCCAGTGCTATTAACCAATTGACAACCAATTGACAGGGAAGGTTGCAAATGGCAATTCCATGACTATAACCATGATTAGTGTGAGCCAGTTGCCAAGCATCCAGATCATGATCGTGTGCTATGAGGGTGCTGTAAATAACCAGAACCTTGGGATGCAGTCATGAGTACCACTTGTTAAGTGCTGATGCAAAATTGATGGTCACTGGATGAGTGGTTAATTGAAGATGACCTACGGTATATTTATAATAGAATAAAAAGTACATACATTGGTGCTTAATACAGGTTTATGTTCTCTTATTTAGTTCTAGTTCCCTATATTCAGCTTTTATTTAGAGGCTTTCAAACTTATCATTTCAATTATTCATACTCTGCATTCGAATATAACATTTAAATGTATTTTCAGTTTGATAATTGTGTATATTGATAAAGGGATCTGTTTTTCTGAATGGTTTCCTCCCAATAAATGTACATAATTAAAAATCAAAGTTTTGAAGTTCTACAAATTAAAGAATCATAAAATCTTCATCAGACTCGGAATCAATACAGATAGTCTTTGACTTATGACCACAATTAGTATTGAAACTTCCATCACTAATCTATGTGGTCATTAGGTAAGTTGTGCCCGATTTTACAACCTTTTTGGACACTGTTAAACAAGTCACCACAGTTACTAAGCAAATCACACAGTCGTTAAGTCAATCCCCCCACTAACCAGCTGTCAGAAGCCTCCTGGGAAGGGCACAAATGGCAATCATGTGACCTTGCGACACTGCATCCATCATTAATACATGCCAGGTACCATGTGCCCAAATTATAATCACATAACTTATGTGTTATTCTTTGTAACTTATGAACTGTCATTAAACAAATGGTCATAAGTGCAGGACTACCTGTAGTACTGTTAAGGCTCTTGGTCAGTTTATCAGAATTATGTGGACTAATTAAAAGGGCACTTTCTGAGATAATACAATACAATAGCAGAGTGTTGGAAGGGACCTTGGAGGTCTTCTAGTCCAATCCCCTGCCTAGGCAGGAAACTCTATACCGTTTACTGTTGTTTCCAGTAAATAGTTCTTGTCTAATGACAGGCTTTTAGACTAGTGCTTGTATGGAAAGTTAGAACGTTTTTCTCCATTGTAAGTAGACTAACCAATGTGGAATACATATCTTGTCATAAAAATGAAAAAGTCAAAAGATTGCTCTCCGAGACATCTAGTCACAATTTGTGTGTGTGTGTGTGTGTGTGTGTAAGAGAAAGAACACTGTATATGCTGTATAAGTGTAACATTGTTGGATGAAAATGTGAATGTTTCTACTTGGCTTTTGAAATTTGCACTTAACTATCCCCAAAAAAGTTTTAAATAATTATTGTTTAACTTCATTACGCTGATAGTAAAGGCCTTGTCCATGAAATACAACATTTGTGTTTCTACTACTCAGAATCCAGTTAATACATTTCTTTTGTCCTTAATTGAAACATGTATTTTCTAAAACAAGAAACTGGGCAATTGCAGTTTTATCACAAACGTTTGCAAGCTTTTATAAGTGCTAAATAAGTAAAGAAATACTTACAACTGCCTTCAAAATCAAGCACAAGAGAAACTGAATTAAAAATCTTTAATATCACAAACAATACGATGCAGTTTTAGAACAGGGCTTCTTTGTCTCATTGCTCAGCATGGAAAAAACAAATGGCTGTAATGCTGTTGCTTTTTATTGGAATATGAAATTTGCAAGCAAATTAGAACATTATGAGGGAACAATTTTCATGAACTCCATGTGAGGGTTTGGATTCTACATTATCTATTAAACTGATTTTAGTGTAGAATAGAATTTTAGTAATTTTTAGTAAATTCTATTCTGCTTACTAAGAGCCAGTTTAGTCTAGGGCGGGGGTCCCCAAGACCCTCTCCATGGACCAGTGCCAGAAACAGGACAAGCGAAGCCCCATCTGCAAGATCCAGGCAGCACATGAAACCATGTCCCCTCTGTTCCAGGAAAAATCTCTCTCCATGGAACCAGTCACTGGTGCCCAAAAGATTGGGGGCTACTGGTCTAGTGAGAAAGGCACCAAGTTAGAAAGCAGGATACTGAGTTTTAGTCCCACCTTAGCCATGAAGTCCTTGGGCCACCCAATCATTCTCTGCCCGGTTTACCTCACCTGGTTGCTGTTGTGAGGAAAATAGGAGGAGGAAAATATGTTGGATATATTCACTGCCTTGGGTTATTTGTAAATAATAATAAAAGCAGGATACAAATAATAAATGCAGGATACAAATAAATAACACAGAAGTAATATTGAATCATTCAAATTATGCTGTAAAATAAAGAAACCAAATAAAGACTAAATCCAGATAAAAATGTTTGTTTTGCACACACATTTTATGAAGGTACTTATTTTTGCAACATTTAATTAACAAGAAATAGTGGACCTCACAAAAACAAGTTACTGCGTTTTGTGAAACAAAAAAAAATCTTAAGGAAGGGAGGAGCCAATGTGGTGACGATACTCATGCGGACTTGACAGCCCAAGCCCGCCGATGACACTTTTGCCCCTGGACGGTCCTAAACCATCCCGAAGAGACGGTGACTAGGAAGACAAAACCTTGCTGGTCGCAGGGACACCGCAAAGTCCCTGGTCGACCCAAGGAAAGCGTTTCCAACCGGCGGCAAACAGGCAGTCCCCAGGCTGACATAGTCGGAGATGGCTCCGGAAGAAAGAAGAAGTGAAAGTGTTCCATCTGGTGAGGGTTTTTTTCTTTTACTTTCAGAAGATTGCCCTAAGAAAAAAAATTTCTTTTAAAGATATTAGTCCACTAAGTAAGAATAAAGCAGCGAATTTAATCCTTATTGGACTGTCTTAGAAAACTCTTTACTTTTGCTTGTAACGATCTTTTGTGGATTGAAGTGATTGCAATGTTTCCTGTTTCCCTGCTTAAAGTGAATGGACTGATTTTTTTCCTTATTTTTTACTACCTTAATTCTTTTGGCTTAAACTAAAACTTTTTTTATTTTAACAATTCCTTCTTTTATTTGTTATAAAAGCATATTAAAGATACTTCAAGAAAAGGTATATTAAAAAAAGTTGAATCTGCCAGTCGAAAGCCTGAGCCTGAGGTTTTTTTTTCCTGAAACAATGTATCCTTTGTTCACGTGTACTTGACTTCACTGACTTTGCAAAGGAAGGGTTTAGAGCTTGTTTATAAAATCTGATAAAGACTCAAGGGCACGAACAGTGCTTTGCAGGTGTGTTTGGAAAATATTTTTGCAAAAGAAGGAAAAGGAAAGAAAAAGGCAAGAACCCTTCTACTTTGAAAACTACAAAAGAACTTATGCTTAAATATAGATATATTCTCCAAGAAACTTTCTCTTTTTGATAGACTAGAGTGGCAGAGATTATCAGATTCTTTTTCTTTACATCTCTTTTCTTTTGGAAAAATGGATCAATATTCAGATGAGGAAAACTTAAAAGTTCAAAATATCCTGAATGACTTCAAAATATCTTAGAAGGATTTGAGAGATTTGACAAGAAATGGGATAGACTATGGGGTATCACAGTAAAAGATGATGGGGTTGGACCTCCAAAAATTAAAGAAGAGAATGAAAATACAGAAAACAAAGATAAGATAACAGATGAACTTACTAATGGAGCAAATGTGAGTGAAAGTGGAAAGAAGCTGGAAAAGTGACTGTGACAATTTGGAGCTTTACCCCAAATTTCAAGATCTAGGAGAAAAAAAAGAACAAAAAGGATGGAGTTAAGACAAACCTATCCAGAAATAAGTTTGATAACCAAAGTTAAGCTTATGTTAAAAACAACTCCAGGGCAACAAAACTACATGAGAGATCTTCTAAGCTACAAAGTGCGGAGAGAAGTTCAAAACTCTGGAAAGGAGCTGAAAAGAGAATTGACACAACAGCAGCTGAGAGAGATAAGACCATTTTGCTACTGGAAAGACACTGGTTGATAATGCTAGTTGATGATAAAAAAACTAGCCAATTTTTGATGATTAATAAGTAGGGATTTTAGTATCTTGTAGACTGTTTTAGATTATCATTGAATGTTTATTCGTTAACATATAATTTACCATGATATTAATAATTAAATGATAACCTTAATTAAGATAAATAATTGGGCCATAAATTTTAAATTGGGATCTGGCTAAAAGACTTATAAATTTTACTAACAAACCTTTGTCTAGATCTTGTTATGAAGGTAAATTAATCTGGGTCAGAAGAGAGGAGATGTGATACAAATAGTAAACAATTCATTTTTCCTTTTTTTCAACTATAATAACAATAAGGAAATGTTAATGGATACTTTTGGTGATTATTAAGCAGAAATGTTAACATTTTTAGAGTGTTCTAGATTTTAAATGTTTAGTCTGTTAACATCTAATTATTCAAGATAATAACAATGAAATGATAACCTTAATTAGTAAAATAAACTGGATATAAATTGCAATTTGGGGATTAGGGAAAAGACCTATAAATCTTATTAATAAATTTCTGTTGAGAGCTGGTTATAAAGGTATAATCTCCTTTGGGCCTGAACAGAGGAGAGGTGAGACAAATAGTAAAGATTTTTTTTAGTTAACTACAATAATAATAAGGAAATGTTGATGGATAATATTTAATGATATATACAGGTGTGTTGTACTACTAAAAGTAATTCGGACAGAAGCACTAATTTGTGAGTTGGGGGGGAAAAGGGGGAGGGAATGTTAGATATCCTACTAATTGACTCTTTTTTAGAATATATTATAAAGATTTAAAGTTATGGTAGACTCATTGAGATTCTGAAAGTATGCCAGTAGGTGGTTGTGTCTTTAAATATAAATGATTTTAGAAAAAAACAAGTTTAAGTAACTGTAATCAAATATACTGATAGTAAAATACACAAATTCTAAAATGTACAACTTAATTTGAATGAAGTATAGGTAATGATTGTGGAAGAAATGCACGAAATGTATCTGTACCAATGGAAACGCTTTCTACAAGATGTAACAAAAGGGTTCTACCACAAAACCGCGGACGACAAAATCGCGGTCGACGAAAGCGCGTATGTGACGTCATCACATCGCGACGAAAAAGATCGAAAAAGATCGAAAAATGTAAAAATAAAGCTAAAACCTTCCCCTAACCCCCCCAAACCTAACCCTAAACCTAAACCTAACCCTAAACCTAACCCTAAACCTAACCCTTAACGTAATGAAAAACCTAACGCTAACCCTTAACCTAACGCTAAACGTAACGCTAACGCTCTAACCCTAACCCTTAACCTAACCCTAACCCTAACCCTTAACCTAACCCTTACCTTTATGTGAATCGGCTTGCTGTAATTTAATTTTTATTTCAATTTTTCGATCTTTTTCGTCGCGTTGTGATGACGTCACATACGCGATTTCGTTGACCGCGCTTTTGTGGAACGCGCTTTTGACGGGTCACGAACAAAAGATGATTCTTTTTTTTCTTTTTGTGTGTGTGTAATAAAAACAATAAAAAAACTATTTAAAAAAATCTTAAGCAGAAACAGGAGCAGAAGTAAATTGTTTTTGATTATTTGAGTTCTTTTTCAGGATCTGTTGGAAACAAAGGGAAGGAAGCAAATTACAATTTCAGGGTGTATTGTAGCTTATGTGACAGTGTCAGTATATCATAATAATAAATGCGGCACTAAATCAAATCAATCTAAAATGTTTTGTTTCGGTGACCCATTTAGTCATTATAGTCTTTTTAATAAAAACCAAGTATTTATTATTAAATATAAAAACAAATACTTCAGTGAAGGGAAAAAAATTGCTTAATAATACACTATAATTAAAGGTAGAAGTCCACCCTTGCTTTACAATAGTATTGGCACATTGATTAAAATATTGAAGACTAGCTTTTGGCTAATAAGTCTTATAGTTCTATTAACAAACTAAAGAGGAAAATGAGAGACAAAATACCTTCTCTAGTCTATGATCCATGTGGTATAGTTGAGCATTATTGCTAGAAGGTGGAAAGCCATATTTCCTTACAGTAAAATCTAAAATAATTACTGAATAAGGAATTAAATCTCATATAATATATCCATACAAGCTAGTATTTTAGGTAAGGGCTAGTAATGACTAAAACAGATTGGGGAATAAAGATATTTCCTATTTTTGACAATGTGACAAAATTAGTGGGCCAGAGGAATGCCGTCGATATAGTTTACTTGGACTTCAGTAAGGCATTTGATAAGGTAGACCATAACCTACTACTAGATAAAGTAGAAGAATGTAGGTTAGACAGCATCACCACCAGATGGATTCGTAACTGGCTGACCAACCGCACTCAACATGTAGTCCTCAACGGAGCTGCATCTACATGGAGGGAAGTATGCAGTGGTGTACCCCAAGGATCTGTTTTAGGCCCAGTACTCTTCAACATCTTCATCAATTATTTGGATGAGGGAATAAATGGGGAACTCATCAAATTTGCAGATGATACCAAGCTGGCAGGAATAGCCAACACTCCAGAAGATAGGCTCAAGATACAGAAGGATCTTGACAAACTTGAACATTGGGAACTAGCTAATAAAATGAAATTCAATGGTGAAAAGAGTAAGGTTCTACATTTAGGCAAGAAAAATGAAATGCACAGGTACAGTATAGGTGGTACCTTTCTCAATAGTAGTGAAAGGGATCTTGGAGTCCTAGTGGACAACCATTTAAATATGAGCCAGCAGTGTGCAGCAGCTGCCAAAACAGCCAACACAGTTCCAGGCTGCATAAACAGAGGGATAGAATCAAGATCATGTGAAGTGTTAGTACCACTTTATAATGCCTTGGTAAGGCCACACTTGGAATACTGCATTCAGTTTTGGTCGCCACAATGTAGAAAAGACTCCTTCTGAGTGCAGAGAAGAGCAACAAAGATGATTAGGGAACTGGAGACTAAAACATGAAGAACGGTTGCAGGAACTGGGTATGTCTAGTTTAATAGAAAGAAGAACTAGTGGAGACATGGTAGCAGTGTTCCAATATCTCAGGGGTTGCCACAAAGAAGAGGGAGTCAAACTATTCTCCAAGGCACCTGAGGGCAGAACAAGAAGCAATGCGTGGAAACTAATCAAATAGAGAAGCAACTTAGAACTGAGGAGAAATTTCCTGACAGAACAGTTAATCAGTGGAACAGCTTGCCTCCAGAAGTTGTGAATGCCCCAACTCTGGAAGTCTTTAAGAAGATGTTGAATAGCCATTTGTCTGAGACAGTATAGGGTTTCCTGCCTAGGCAGGGGGTTGGATTAGAAGACCACCAAGGTCCCTTCCAATTCTGCTATTGTATTGTATTGTATATATAAGATTTCCTATCCAGTCATGTTTGATTCTAGGGGCATAGTGCCCATCTCTGTTTCTTGGCTTAAAAAAGGCAACAGTGTCCAAAGAAATTTTCCATAGTCATGTGGCCAGTATGGCTATATGCCATATACATGAAGTGGTACTATTAATTTATTCGCATTTGCATGCTTTTGAACTGCTAGTCAGTGCAGGAGCTTACCTGATTGCTTGGTGCCAGGTCTTGAACCTGGACTGTCAATTCCAACTGACAAGCTCAACTTCTTTACTTTCTGATCCATATTGTAGCACATTAATAAAGTACTTGGTTATATGACAAAATATGATACTATTGGAAGAAAGATTTTTTTTTAATAATATAAAACAGCTAGTTAATATGACAATATTTCAGATTGTTATCCTTGAGGGGAAAAAAATTAAAAAACTATTTTTACATACAAAAAAGCAGGAATAATATCACATGGTTTTGTTGATATAGATTTGTAATCTTTATTCTCTTTTTATTCTAGGTCCTACAAGAAGAAAGGGAAAATAATACTGAATCAATTATTGATGACTATAAAAAGATGGGGACTCTCTTTGGTGAACTCAACAAAAGCCTCATAAGAATAGGATTCACAAGGATGTATTTTGGAGAAAGGATTGTAGAACCTGTAATAATCCTGTTCTTCTGGGTTATGCTCTGGTTTCTTGGATTACAAGCTCTTGGATTGGTGGCTGTCCTGTGCCTTGTTATTATATATGTTCAGCAATAAAAGACACTGGATAGACTATTTCATATCTTGATGGATTTACATACTTAGCTGAACAAGAGTGGTATTACTACAAATTATTGTGCTGAATATTATGTAGCCATTAAATGTTTGCATGAGGTTTTTTCTTCCAATCTTTGTCATTTAAAAAGAAAAAGCATTCTTATCTGTCATGAATAGTTGAGTAAAAGATTCTCAGTATGAGGCAGTGTAGTCAAATCCTTCATTTAGTAAATCCTATTACTAAGTGGAAGAATTCAAATTTTAAGAGGTGTGGAAGTACAAACATACTTTTCATTGTATGAATGGTGCTTTTATATTCATGTAACAACTGTTTTCAAAAATACCTTTTATATTAAAACTAAATGTTAAAAAGCCAATTTTATGAGCTCTGGTGTTACATGATTTTTTATCACCAATCTCCTTGCAAAATTCTTTACTGATGTGTGAATGCATAGGAACTCATCTTAAGCAAATCTGTTTTTGTATAACTAGCGTGATTAATGATTTGTAAATGTATTAGAAAAATGTCAGTCTAAACATTCTTAAAGACAGTAAATCTGGTGATTTTTTTTCCATTTTTTAATTATGTGTGTATTTATATAAAAAAAAGTTCTCTTGAAATAAATTAGGATTTTTCCGTTCTTTTTAATGGACGTCTCCTAATTTATCTCAGTTTAATTATTTTATTGCAGTCTCAGCAGACAGATTATAAGTGCAAGCTACATAAAGTATTTTTGCTGAATTTGTCCACGTTTTCCCCCTTTTAAATGAGTATTTTGGGGAGAAGAAATAAATACATTTCCTAGTTACAAAATCAAGGACTGATATGTATTGAGCCAAAATATTACTAACATTCTTTATCAAGTTTACTTTATAATGTAAATATTCACTGCAGAGAACTTATTAGACCAGACACTGCACTGTTTTAAGTTATTTAAACGTAATTGATAAGTTGATAAACAGCTTGAACAGTTCCTCCTCAAAGCCATGCTTCCTGTAAGTTTGTTAAGTCAGTATCTCTTGTGTAACTCTAGAACCCAACTGATTTTTTTTAGTGAAGCTCTTTGTGTCTCTTAAAGTATGATGGTTATGATTACATTGATTTACCATGTGAAATTTTTTTTGAAGGGGAAAATTGGGATAATAAGTAGTTTATCCATCATAACTATAGAAATGCATTGCCAAATAAATTAAGTTCACAAATGAAAAGTCCTTTCTACCATGTTTACCATATCAAGAATCCAATGCAGAAGTAAAATTTGGAAATTCCTTTTTATATGCAAGATTACTATGTCATTCTTATACTGTTCCAAGTCTGGTACAGATTTATGAAGAAATATGTATGAAAATATTGGCATAGCAATCTCCTAAACAGATCGATGATTTATAGACATTAAGGAAGATCACGACTGGATAAAAACTAGCTTTCATGATATTTGCTATTTATGGTAATATAAATTTATCTTTATACTTTAGCTGTTCTAGGTAGGATATTTTAAAATATTTGTAGCTGAAATTGCCTTTTGTTACTTACCTTTAAGAGAAATTCCAGTCTCCATTTTAATAGTCAATTCTTCTTTCATTAAAGTCACCAGTTTTTTTCTTACCCATATAGTTCATGCAAAGATTTTTTTTTAAATTAAAACTTGCTAATTTATTTTGTTGTATTTTTAAAAAATATCACTGTTCTGTTGATGTAACCCTATCTAAACAATCTACAAAGATTATTGATTCTGTAATAAAGAACAATGAATTGTTTTGTATCTTGGGTGGCTGTTACCGCTCTCTGATATCTGAAGGTTCTCACTTTTTGGGAGGAAGCAGGATAATGTGTTTCAATGAAATGTCAGAGTATATACAGAAAAACCAGCTTCTCTTTGCAATCAGTATAGCTGGGTGTTAAATTCTATACCCTTTTTTAGGTACAAGAGCCAGCTCCAGTTTAGAACCTGAAGAATGCCTTTATAGGTATTCAGAAGACTAATTAAAAAAACTTACTGCTGGTGAATTAAGTGCAAGTACCCTAAGAATTATTTTCAAATTATTTTCAAGTAACTACTCAGTTCATATCTGTAGTATGTGTGTATAATATATACTGTAGGTGTGTGATTGATTGATTGTATTTATGGCCCATCATTTGGCCTATTACAATGATTTTAGAGTGTGATTGCACTTTTTGGAATATTTTGATCTTAAATGAAACTTCCGTTATTTTGATCTTTACTTACTACCATTCTACTATTTATAACTCTAATATGTTTTGGAAAGGAATGGAGCAAATATATACTTATTTTATATGAATTCTTGACTGTACAGTACACCGAAGAGCCATGCACTATGGTTTAATTGACAGGGATCCTTGCTGAAACTCAAAATACGTTACCAGATTGGGGATGAAAATCAGTATTAGATGTTCAGGAAGATTCAATCAGACATGGAAACTCACAGATTCTTTTGAAGGTATTTTCTGATCACAGATAAGCAGTGGTGGGATTCAAATAATTTAACAACTGGTTCTCTGCCCTAATGATTTCTTCCAACAACCAGTTCACCAAACTTCTCAGAAAGTTAGCAACCGGTTCTCCGGAAGTGCTAACTGGCAGAATCCCCCCACTGCAGATAAGGTTTTGCTCTAAAAAATGTAACACCCAAAATGGTTTTAATATTCAATTATTTCCTCAGAAATGTTTGTATGAAATTATGCTTCTACAAATTCAGATTTTTTTCAATAAAATTTCTTTTGGCTTAAAAATTGTTTTTGCCTGGTAATTTATAATGAAATACCTTTAGTAAAACGGGAGCTTCAAAAGCCATACTGGTATTCTGGAGGGTTTTTTTTTAATGTTATTTCCAATAATTAGAAATTATAGGTAGTCCTCAACTTACAACAGTTCATTCAGTGACTGTTGAAAGCTACAATAGCACTGAAAAAATGACGATTGTTTTTCACACTTACATCCTCATGGTCATGTGATTAAAATTTGAATGCTTGGTAACTGATTCATATCTATGACGATTGCAGTGTCCCAGGGTCATGTGATCCCCTTTTGCAACCTTCTGACAAGCAAAGTCAATGGGGAAGTCAGATTCACTTTACAACCAGTTACTAACTTAACAACCACAAAGGTTCACTTAACAACTGTGGCAAGGAAAGTGGTAAAATGAGGCAAACTCAATAAATGTCTCATTTAGCAACTTAAATATTGCACTCAATTGTGGTCGTAAGTCGAGGACTATCTGTAGTCATACAAGAAACTTCTTTAACAATAAAAAATATAATCAAAAATATAATCAAAATGTAAAAAGAACTACCTGGTCGATTCTATAAGATACAAATAATAACGCTCATGCTTGTGAACAGGTAGCCCTAATTTCTCAATTGCCTCATTTAGTGACCATTTGTGATTATGACAGTGATGAAAAAGTAACTGATCAATCCTCACATTTGCAATCTTTGCAGGTCTATAAAGCAAAGAAAAACTGATGTGAGATCAAAGAACAATCACAGTTTTACTTAGCAACCACTTTACTTAACAAACTAAGATGCTAGTCACAATGTGGTTGCTAAATGAGGACTACATGTAAAAATACTTCAATGTATATCTTCAATATTACGTTATCAAATGGTCACATTGGAAAATCAGGTATACAGAATTTGCACATATGCACTTTTCATCTCATTAAATGCAATATGCTTCTTAGTAAAATTTCTAGTAAGTGATTAATATTACAGACTTTAAATTTTAATTATTTGAATGATTATATGCAGCTTCACTGAATCTGTTGAGCTGTTGAAAGGTAATTTCTCTGAATAAAATACACAATCATTTCTTAAATTTGTATCCTAAAAATGATTTATGTACAAAGAGGAAAATATATTGCTATAATTATATATATCACACACTCAAAACATTTGCTTCCCAAGTCCAGCATATTAATATTTTGAACTTCTAAATCAAAACAACCAAAAAGTGTTCAAGGCCACCAAGATTATTACACCTATTCAGGGCATTTATAGTTGTTTTAATTGAACATTTAAGTGAAAATGGATAAGTTGTGCAGTATTTTCTTTAAGAATGTTTATTTCAAAATGAGCTTTCCCCCCAGTCACTTCATGACAATATTCATATAGTTTTCTTGGCAACAATGCAGTAATGACTTCCTGGTTACAATTAAATAAACTATCTATTTTAAACCTACCTCATGGTTACTACATTCTATTATTATTATTTTTTGCAATAATTTTATGTATTTACAAATACAAAAATAAAAGTCTAATACAAACTTTAAAAATATAAAAAGTAAAGGAAAAAGAAGTGCAAAAAAGGAAAAAGAAAAGCTATATAAAGATGATTTCCTCCTACTTCCAGAAAAGTAAAAATAACTTCAGTATCTTAACACCATCTCTAATATTTGCCATAACTCATCCCAGATCAGTAATCAATGTATAAAAGATATTCATTTCTAATTAGCAAAAGTCTATTAAGAGCTACCAGAATAATAAAATATATTTTAACTTTAATATAATTATTCATTTTTATTCCAATTTATCACTTTCTCTAAGAAACAGAACAAAAAAAAAATCTCCTTATAAACAGATCTTTGATGCCTAATCATTATTCTGGTAAAAAAAAGAATCTACTAATAGCTATCAAAAACCACTTTTTGATACCCTGATCAAATAAGTCTACCTCGAATTCCTTCAGTTTACTTGTCTTGATCTTTAATCCTACCAAATAATATCCCGCAAGATATCATTATGTTCTCTTTCTCTCCTCTCAGGAAGGCAGTATAAATATTTAACTAAATTTCCACAATGTATAATTTTGAATTAGATATATGTATAAAAAAGGAAGGGAAGGCGTAACATACTTGTTCCCAAAATCTATATGGGGATAGCAATTTAAATTAATTTAAGGCTACAAATAAGAAAAAAACAAGAACAAATCATGAGTCTGCAATTTGTTACAGTGAAAAATAGCTATAAATGGTTGTAGCGAAGAACTCTAAATGTTGATCATATTTCAGTTTATCTTGTAATAACATAAAAAAGCTGAGTGAATTTCAATAGAGGAAAAATGAAGGCACACGTAAGCCTTTTAGTATAGTTTGCCACACACTCATCTAGAAGTTCACACTGGATTTGACATTTTTATCCATCTATTGAGTTCCACCCAATGTTTGGTATAGGCAGATGTTGATTTTTGATGGTGTTAAAGATATCATGGCAGGATTTAAGCTGTTTTGAGTAAAGCTGCCTTTTGCAATTGACTGATGGTGATTTTGTCGAGGCTGATGATATTAAAGTGGTGCTCTAGTTGTCTTGAGATTTCATCCAAGGCATCAAATACTATTGGTACATCCTTTGCTTTATTTTGCCACAGTCGTTCTATTTTTACTTGCAGTATTTTGTTTTCATTATGGCTTCGAAACTAATGACATACATTTAATAATGGCCACAAACATTTTAGCAGTCACTTTCCACAAGGATAGTTTGATTCTAGTCAGTTTTAACCCAGTAATTTTAGTCATTTTAGTCCCTTCAACAATTTTTTCTGTTTTGGGATACGCATTTTAAGTTCCAATATTTTCACATATACTCTCAAACATATGCAAAACTAACAAAAAATTTTACAAGAAAAACAGATTTAGGAAAAGTAGTCCCTGGCAGTGGTGAGCATTAAAACAAACTACTGACCAAAACTAAAATAAGGTTTATAAGGTTTAATTTCTCTTCTCAATCAATGTGGATGAATCTGATTCTGCTAGTCTGGTGAGAATTGATTCTGGATAGGGATGCACGGCTTGAATGCTTTCCCCCAAAATCTCAAAACTTAGCTTTTTTATAATTAAATAGCAGTATGAAATAAAATCTAATTTGTGTCCTAAGGCAAAAAGTGTACGCCATCTTCAGCTGAATATGATTCAAGGAAGAGGAGGAAGTGGATGATTAATGTTGCTTAATCTGGTCTTAACAATCACATGGCCTGGGTTATGCAGTCTTCTAAACTGGCCAGAGTATTTTTTTTTTAAATCTAATTTGAAAGTACACTAAGAATGAACATAAATGAATTTTAAAGCAAGATGCATAAAACTGATGGTCAGTTATAAAATCCCATCATGAACTTCGCTGCAGCAAGTTCTCTCATACTTTTGTGGTGAGCACTGTTCTCGTATTGTTCCCCCATGTTATATAGGCAACTCCCTTTCTTTATTTCTTTCAGCATTTATTGGGCATGTACCATAAAATGAAAAGGGATAAATTCAAATATGTACTCACAAAATTAAATTTTTTACTGCATTTCATTTGACCTGACCTAACCTAACAATATTATGCACATTGAGAGCAGCCCTAGACCTGGAACTCAATTATCCTCTGATTGTCATTTTAAAACAAAAATGAATGCTTTTTGTCTGCAGCTCCTTGTAATTATGAACTCCTTGCATTAGCTTTCCTGTAAAATGCATTAGAGCGTCCCTGTGGAAAATAAAAACATTATGTACTTAGGGGTTGTTATGCTACTAGTGGAAACTTGGACCATGAATTATTCTCATTAACTCTGGACAATTTTGTTCTATAGGTTTTATTATGACCTGAGATTTACTGAAAGAAAAATAAAGTTGGTGCATGAAGAATCTTATAAAACTGGAAAATGCTTTTGCTGTCCATGCGTATTTTTATATATTTTTGTTAGAGATTGATATATATTACATTTTTGTTTTATAAAAATATAAAAAGAAACATTAAAAAATAGGGGGGGGAGAAAATAAAAATTATAGGAAACAATATAAGTAGAAAAAGATAAAGAAGCAACTTCCAATCTTCTTTCCATCAATTACAAACTTAATAGCCCTCCTCTCTCTTTAAGATTACATTTCCCATATTCAACTCTCTTTAATCAACAAAGCCATAAAAAACCAAATCATTTTTCTATTTTTTCAGCAAAAGCCCATAGGAGTTTTTCAGTATTTTATGAAAGTATTATTTAATTACTGATCAAACTGGTCAATTTTACCCTCTATTCAAATTCCACCATATTTACAATCCACTACTCTGATATTTCAGTGTTTTCCCATCTTTGTGAATATAATAGCCTCCTGCAGTAAGTCTTTTTTAAAAATTGGCTATCAATTTAAAAGTTCAGATTTCATCAGAATATTAATTTTTTAAGTGATTTACAGCACTAGGTGCATTTACATCCAGGTTGTGTTTTGTTTGAGATGTTTTTTCCTTCTTCCCCATATATCTACCATGCATGGTAAAATGTCCCTTTGTGTCTTTCACATTTTGAACATTGATTAGAAATACTTTTATACATCTTAAATAAGGTGTCTGGTACCTACAGCACATCTATATACTACTAAATCTTTCATGTCTGTTTGTAACCTTCAATTAAGGCGAAATGCTGCATTATAGGACAAACGTTTGTCAACAAGATACCTCAAATGAAGTAACTTATAACTGCCAGGCTCCATTATTCCTGAGGTGATGACATTTAGGGATTTTTTTCCTCCTACTTCAGCACCACTGTGCTGCTGCTGTTCAATACCGTTGCACGGATCTGGGAATCCACAATCACATGGTCCTCATTTTCAATATTTCCTGACAGCTTCCCACAAGTTGATGGGGAACTCAGAAGAAACTGATATGACTGGTAACACCCTTTGCTTCCCCATTCCTAATGGAAAGCTTGCAAGGCAAGTCAATGGAGAAACGATGGAACCCCCACTAGTCCCTATGCACTCGTATCATACTCACCACTCTCACACTTCCTCGCTCCCTCCCCCACCAGCAGCAATGACTTAACTGCTTGCTGGAAAAGGAAGGGAAGATTTCTGATGCTCACAGTGAGCTTCCCACAAAGGGGAAGCTGACAGGAAGTCAGAAGCCACTTCCCTCCCACTAAGATATAGGGTTATAATATGCAGATGGACCAATACAATTTAAGAGATGCCTGTTATAAAATGTCCTGATCACCTGTAATTTTTTTGGGGTATTTCCTTATCACACACGTATATAGTTTCTCTATTTAGGGAAGGAAATACCTCTGGAGAAATAAACCAACAGCTCATAGGTTGTCCAGGCATTTTATAAGAGTTGTATTGGTCCATCTGTATATTCTAACCAAAATTCCTAACTGATTTTATCATGCACTCTTTTAACAAGTGAGTACGGCAGGATAACAGAGACTTGTCTGCAGAAGGGAGCTTGCCAGGCCTGGCAGGAGGAGGCGGCAGTGGGGTGATGAGATGCAACACTGTCCGTCACTGAGTGAGGCAAGAGAGCTAGTAATGGCTCACAGGGCAAAGGTGGAGCTATGAGGAGGCAGTGTTTGGGGCATTGGCAGAACTGAAGGAAAAGAAATATGGTTATTCCTTAAAATCGGGTAAATCAAAGAATACATGATTGCAGTGGTGTAAGTTACTTTAAAGGGATGCGATGGCTCAGTGGATAAGACACTGAGCTTGTCGATCAAAAAGGTTGGCAGTTCGGTGGTTCAAATTCCTAGCGCCACATAATGGAGTGAGTTCCCGTTACTTGTTCCAGCTTCTGCCAACCTAGCAATTGGAAAGCATGTAAAAATGCAAGTAGAAAAATAGGAACCACCTTTGGTGAGAAGGTATCAGCGTTCCATGCTCCTTTGGCGTTTAGTCATGCCGGCCACATGACCGATATGATATATCTTCGGACATCGTAGGCTCTTCGGCTTTGAAACGGAGATGAGCACCACCCCCTAGAGTTGGGAACGACTAGCACATATGCAAGGGAAACTTTTATCTTTTTAAGTTACTTTATGCCATTAATGCTATTTGTATATAATTAGATAATCTTTGATTAGTATGCACCTATTCAACGATTCAAAGTTACAATAGCACTCAGTAAGGGGCACTTATGACGGGTCCTCATAGTTACAAGTATCTCAGCATCTCTGCAGTCAGGTGATTGTAATTTGGTAATTTAGCAACCTGTTTCTAATTAGGCTATTTAAGCATCTCATGATGATTGCCATTCGCAGCTTCATATGATTTGCAACTTCACTGCCAACTTCAGACAAGCAAAGTCAATAAGGAAGCCAGCATATCACAAACAGGACTTGTATGATCTCACAACTGGGATTGTCAGAACTGCAATTGTCAGGCGTCATGGTCATGTGACAGTATGACAGTGTTGATTAACCAAGTCCCAATTACCATCAATAAATTGAGACTTTCTATATGATTACCTATATACATATACATACATACATACATACATACATACATACATACATACATACATACATACATACATACATACATGAGTTCGATAAATAAATCAAGTAATACATAAAGTAAATGCAATGGTTAAAAACAGCTGATTAACCAAATACATTTTTGGGAACTTGGGCTATTCTTTAGATATATGATAGACACTTATGCTGTGATACTGATCACTTGAAATTTCAATTCTGATATTAATTAAACTGAAAAAAATGGGACTGGTGACTAATAGCATTCAGACTGCTAACTAATATTTCTATGGAATTATTTCAAATTATCTCTACAGTCCATTGCTTCCAAGAAATGCCTGAGCTCAGAGAGGTTTAAAAAATGGTACAAGTAACACATCATTAATTTGGTGTCTTTATGTATATCACAAGGAAACCTTCTAATGATTTTCAACATTCCATTGATTCATTACATGATTTTGCTATTAATTTTTCTTGTTTCTGATTTAAAATATGGCCATGGTTTCTGAGGCAACAGCATTTCAAAAAGAACAGAAAAGTGGATGTATTATATTTAAATTGCATCAACATTCTGAAAAAGATTGCTATTTTACGTAAAAATAAATAGTCTGAAATACAGATACTTGAAAGGCCGAGTTTTTTCACTTTGGGGTCAAATAAGTACAATAAGGTATACTAACAAAACCTGTATGCCACACCTTCTTCGTTAAGAATTTAGTAACAGTAATCCACAAATCCTTTTGCAGAAATATAAATTATTCTTACATTGATATAAAAAGAAATAGCTCTCATCTGGGTCTTCTAATACCTCAAATCACATTTCTGATACACACCGATAGAACACATATAAAATATTAGAATTTATCTTTTTCACTTCTAGAGCAAGATCAAATGAAATTTTACATACAACAAGCTTTACAAAATAAAAACAAAAAGAGATACGCATGTTTTCAGAAGGTCAGGGCAGAGAAAAATCCAAATGCTTCTTACGATTTACTCTGAAATCTGAAATGATGAACAAAATTTGAAAGAGCAGTGCTCCAGATTTTTTTTGGGGGGAGGGGGGATATGCATCCTGTTTTAGCTAAACTGTAAATATATTTTAAATTGGGATTGAGAATAGACAGCCAAGGAGAGATTTTAAAAAAATCATACAGTATTTCTCTGGGAAGATTTTCTATTTCTTTGAAAAAGAAATTGAAAATCTCCTTTTCCTTTTCCATTTTTTCCCCACAGCCAGATTCAGGAAATGTTACATACTTCTTTAAATACAGGTAGACCTTCTAATTACAACAGTTAATAAAGTGACTTGGGGCCATTTTTCACAGTTACCACCTTTGCAGCATCCCCATGGTCATGGGATCAAAGTTCAGATGGTTGGCAATTGGTTCATATTTATGATGGTTACTGTGTCGCGGAGTCTGTGATCACAGTTTGTGATCTTCTGACAAGCAAAGTCAATGGGGAAGTCAGATTCACTTAACAACTGGATTACTAATTTTAACAACTTCACTGATTCACTTACCGTATTTTTCAGAATATAAGACACACCTTTTTCCCCCAAAAAAGAGGGTGAGAATCTGGGTGCATCTTATACAATGAATACAGCATTTTTGGCCTCCCCCCCCCTTTGCAAAAATGGATGTGCATAGGCTTTGGAAAGCCTGTAAAGTCTTCCTGGGTGCTGTTTTTGCCCATCCCCCCCATCCCCCAGGAGCACTCTACAAGCCTCCCAAGGCATATGTATACCCTTTTTTTTGCAAAAGAACGGGCCTGTTTTCATGAAAAATTGTCCGTTTTTGGCCCCCCCAGCCCCCAGGAGCACACTACAAGCATATGTATGCCCATTTTTGCAAAAAAAAACCAAAAAAAAACAGGCCTGTTTCCTGCTCGTTTTTCCCCCCCCCCCCAGCCCCAGGAGCACTTTGCAGGCCTCTCAAACTCTCTGCATTGAGATGAGATTGAGATGCTTTATTTGTATGCCGCCCTTTTCCCTGGGGGGACTCAGGGCGGCTCACAACTCAAGGGGAGGGAGGACAAACGAGTCACAAACATAAAAACGATACATCATTGTCACACAAAATGAGGCATGCAGAGGATTATGGTCCAAAAAATACAGTAACACCTGTGGCGTGAAATGTCGTACAATGAGGTAAATCTCACGTAACAAATATTTCACTTAACAACAGAAATGTTGGGCTCAATTGTGGTCGTAAGTTGAGGACTACCTGTACTCAGGTGGGTGCTGATTCTTCTCTCCTAGTAATCAGTAGAGAGCAGCAAAGAGTCAGAGGTTTTTTTCTATATTTCTCTGCTGCCATCTAATGCCTGTTTCAAAATCTTAGTGTTTGCTATGTCTGGAATTAGCAATTCTGTTCCAGATTGTGGATTTCCATCTTCTGGAATCTTCAATAGGCAGCGTATGTGAAGCAAAACACATTTCCTGTTCCATGCATACTCCTTAGTGGAGAACTAATTGGCAGTGGGTGTACCATCACAACAAAATGATCTTAATTACTAAAATAAAATAAAATTCAGGTAGGACCAGTATCTGAAACAGACATTCACAACAAGAATTAAGAGTGTGTTAAAAGTTTATAGAAAAAGAGATATTGCTTGAGAAAGCATAATGGCTATCATAAAGTTCAGCACACCTGGTCTTTGGCAGATATTTGAAAGTATTACACAGAGACATCCATAAAACAGGTCAAGTTATATGGCACTTTTATTCCTATCTGGATATGGGTAACATCAGAAAGAGGGAGGGAAGGGGGGTGGGAAATCATTCAAAAATTGTTTCAGTCATTTGGATTAGAAATGACTTGATACAAACATTGATTTCCCCAGTAGTAATTTGTATGAAATAATAATGATTCAAACTGGACTGTGCCAAGCAGCGGATGTCCACTTCAAATATTTTATTTTCAGAGAAAATAAAGAGAGAAGCAACCGCACCTCTATTTATATTAATACATACAGTATATGTGTGCTATGAAACTAATGAACAATTGTATTCCCAGTGTTTCATACATCCTGCCTTCAAGAAATAAAGATAATTGGTATTATTTTGTGGACAACTGAGCAATGGCCATACCTGTGCATGCAAATAACCTGCAAAAGTCAACCTCTTCTCAGTAGAATGACTTCCTGCTCTATTAATCCAGACTATTTTTAGTAAACCTGGCATGCAGGTCCCTAACACTTCTCCCATCACGAAAGAATGAGAACAGAATGTACACACGTATATAAAACCTGGAGATAGAAAAGTAAACTTTAGAAAATTAAGTCATTTTTCATGGCTTCTCTTCACCCTAAGTTTTGATTGGATTCATATAACTGTAAGGCTTGGTTTATAAATCGAAATGGCTGGATTTATACAGCATGTTGGTTAAAAGCCACTTGGATAATGAATTAAGTTTATTAAGTAAGCAACAATGTAAACAATAAAGGCTGGATAAAGATCTAATAAATAAAATAGCTGTTGAATTTTCCACATTATATTATACACCAAATGCCATCATTTATAAGCCATAATGTCTGGTTTTGTACAACAACACACTTGGCTTATGCCTTAACTTGATAGTCATTAAGAAAGAGTTTTCTCCTTAAATGTGTTTTTAGAGGGTAACAAAGTATGGGGTAGGGGGCACACAATCTTACATATGTGAATTCTGTAAATAAAGGATAGAATGTTGGAAAACATAAGTCTATCACCAACTCACTTTCATTTGTTGTGGCAATAAGTCTCTCCAAGATTTATTTATTTAAAGTTATTCTTTAACATTGTTCAGCCAAAAATGCTGCCACTGTGGCTTACATTCTATCAGCAAAATCTGCTTTTATGTTTATATTCTGAAACACTAGCGGCAAAAGATAAAGGGGGATGAAGTCAACAAGGAAATAAGCACTAGATACTAAATTTAAATAGCAATTCTTCTGATGACCATCAGAAACAGGAAAGTCACAAGAGGCAGTGGAATGAGCCAATTTTCCTTTGGTTGGAGTTAATAGAATGAGATTTAACATTGTGTCCTGATGGGCAGGGACTGAAGTTTTTTTCGAACAGTAATTTCTCTAAGTATCAGAATTCTCTCTTTTATAATATTAACATTATAAAAATGTGTTTCTCAACCACAGCAACATAGGGATGGGTGGACCAACTTCCAGAATTCTAGGAATTGAAGTCCACACATCTTAAAATGGCTGAGGTTGAGAAACACTGCTCTAAATGCCTTTTTATGGAAATACATGTATAGTCAACTGCCTATTGATGTACACATAATGTTGCAGAGTTTTCTTTATATCTATGACCATTAAGTTAAGAGAAATCCATGAATTAAGTAAGTAGTTGTGAAATTTTTGATACTTTTTTTAAAGCTATAGTTTTTTGATTGAAAATATTTAAATAATTGTGTTTGCATTTAGCACTTTTAGTTTAATACTGCATCTATAAACTGTTAAGTGAACATTTATGCCACACAATTTATAGTTTAATCACAAAAAGAGGAAGAATTTGATCTTATATAGGTGCTCAATAGATCAGTGCAAAAAACCCTTTAAATATCTGTCACTTCGGAGAACAGAAAATGTTATATGTGTAAAAAGAGGCCAATATACTCCTATAATTTCCTGCCCTTGAAAAGGCAAGAAATATTTCTGTAAATACTTGTGTGTTGTTTTATATTGCACAAACAATTTGGAGCTAAAACACTTACCTAACAAGATGTTATTTGATTTATATACTGGCCTTTTCTTCCAAGACCTCAACATAGAATACTCCCATCTTCAATTTAAGATGTTTAATAATCCCACAAGATAGGATTATTGGTTTGAGAGAAAGCGATTGGCCCTATGAATTTCTATTCACTTTCAAAACTAGTTAAACACTGTAGCTACTATACCACATTGATATACTCAACAACAATGTCTGGTTCTTTTTAACTTTAAGCAAAGGCAGTCAGTGGAAAGAGTGGTATGTACATAAACTCATATATGAAAGGAAAAATATGTGTGAGAGAACTTTTTCTCCATTCCACAATATTAGAACAAGGGCTTCTCTATTAAACCTAAATGTGGCAAGGACCAATTCAAGGGTGTACTTTTTACTCAATGCAAACTTGCACTGATGCTGCCATCAGATGTAATTGGCAGCCATCGGCCAATATTATTTTTTAAATAGGACTGTAATAATGGACTTTAAACAGCTAATAATTTTGATGTAGTTTGTTAGCTCTAAAATCACAGAAGGCATGCCTTCAATGCTCATTGCTAAGATGCATTGATGGAAGAGGTGAGATCATGCTCATGTTCATATTTGTAAACATCTTGATGGATCGGATTGCCTACTGTGGAATACAATGCAGAAAAGTGAATTTGATGGGCCACTGGCTATAAACCAGCAGGGTTCTTCATATTTTCTTAGAAGGGATTGCTTGTTTCTTTTCTTTTTGTGCCTATGTTCTATTGTTGTTTTGTTCCCTCTGTTTCTGTTACTACTGCATCATTGGGCAGACAGTAAACTTCCTCTGTATTGATTTGGTGCCACCCAGGGGCCATTTATGATTTGCAGAAAAACAAAATGAGATTTTTTCTCATGCATGGAACATGGAAAAACAAGTGTTATTCATGACAACATGGCAGAAAGAAAATGTTGATAGGCCATGTTTATGTCATGAATGCTGATACAATCTCCTTAGGGGTCATTTGATGGCAACATTTTCTAAATATTTGAGTTGAAACAGATTGTTTCCACAAAACTGCCACATTTTGCTGACTGCTAGAAGATACATAATTTTGAAAAATTAATGTTTATGCTGTGGTTAGGCGTAATAGAGAAAAGGCCGTAAACACGATTTAGAATCCATCACGGTTAAAGCTTTCAGCCAAAGAAAACAGTGCAGATGATAAAGCAAATCAGTGCTAGATAACTTGCCCACTGCCTTCGTTTTGATCAATATCCCAACCACCTGTACAATAGTTTCATTCATAGGTTGCAAATTATATTACAAATTTTGTGTGCAAAGCAGACAAAAACCATAACTGCGTCAATTCACATTTTGGCTCTTGTTCCCAATCTATTTTTTTCTCCAGCCTTTCTTTTTAAAATGCAGGCCCGCAGGCAATTGTGCAGTTTCAAAAAAGACAACAGAGACACTATTGAAGGACCATGAAGAAATAATTGCTGTTTAACCATGCATTAATGGTTATTTCAAATTTGGACAACACAATCAACCGCAGCCGGGTCAATTTAATTAAAACAATCATTATCTATTGCAGTTAACAAACTCTTGATAATTATGACATAACTGTATTCTTTGGTTTAGAGCAGGACTCTCAAATTCCTGGCCTATGGGCCAGATGTGTCAGGTGCTAGCCATGTCCACAGCGGGTTTAGTGAAGGGGAAAAATATCCTGATACGTCATGTGATGCCACTGTGACGATGTGAATTTGATACCCCTGGTTTAGAGATATTTTCCTTGGGGAAAAAAACTATTTAACAAACTCTGACTAGGAAAAAATCCCAAGTCCTGAACATCTACAATCAATGAAATAAGTTTGAACATATTTGATAGAAACTATTCAGAGGATTTCTTGTGGGCACAGTTATTCTATTTTCATTTTAGTGGTGGAGCATACATTTTCCTTCTGGTGCTAAAAGAATGTCTTTATTACATTCAATTCAGGGCAAAGCTAATAAGAGTAACTTAACCTATTGCCTCTCATCTGCAATTTAAAACTGGTTGTTTGCTAAACATCAATGAGCTTGAGAGCTTATTTGCTTGAGCAACAGCCATGAGCAAAGCAATTTGTGTGGTCAGCTATCTTTGGTACTGTTCTGATCAGTAGTAGGTCGTAGGCGGTACACCCCGGTACGGGCATATCGGAGCCTGCCTGGAGCACCAGGTACCATTCCAGTATGGTGCTCCAGAAGGCCCACCCGCCTGTCCTCGCTCCTTACCTGTCTTTAAAGTCTTTGGCGCTTCTGCACACATGCACAGCACGTATAGCGCCTGCGCAATGCTCCGCTGAGCAACTGGAGCGTGGCGGAGGCTCACAGAGGCGTCGCTGAACAATAAGACGCATGCACTTCCATGTGGACGATGCCGGGCCCGTTCCAACTGTACCATTTGGAACAGGATTTGGAACCCATCACTGGTTCTGATCTATGCAACATAACATATAAATATATATTTTCCCGATTCTTTGTTTATATGCTGCAAACTATAGTTCAGAAAGGAGAGGGGCTAATAAATGTGTTTTCAAAGTTGTTATAAATGTAGTCAAAATTAACTTATTCTACTTGTAGGACTGCATAACACTCAAGATTTAAAAAATACCGGTATATTAGAATGTATGGAGGTATATATGGACATAGTAACTCCTCAGATAAACCTTTTCCCAGGATTGCACAACAGCTGCAGAAACCAGCCTTCCTTATTCAGGAAAAGATGCTGCAAAAGATGCAAAACGAATGCAAATATGTTCTACATTCATACCCTTATATACTCTAAAGCACCTTTCTAGAATTAAGTCCAAACCATTGCACAGCTACATTGATTTGGTTTAAGATGGCAAAACCTCTATTATTCAATTATTTGGGAATAAAGTACCTTGAGCCTGGATAGTGCTAGGCTTCAGTAACCAACAGTCTCCCCAACATTTCACTAGCATCTGTGGCTGGCATCTTCAGAAGTAAGATAGCTCGCTCTGCAGACCACAAACAACTGAATAGTTGTTGAGATTCTGTCTTTATAATTGAGATTCTGTCTTTATAATTGAGATTCTGATTTTATAATTGAGATTCTGTCTTTATAATCAGATGTCCTGACTTACGTTTGGTCTTCAGCCAAATGGTTCCTGATTGGGGCAGGTTGATGAAGAATCCGTTGGTTATTTCTTTGTGTTCTAATTCAACTGAAGATTTAAAATTCTGTTGTAATAGACTTTCTCCTTCAGTTATGGGAAAATTAGAAAGCAAGTTGCTAGGTTGGCAGGAGCTAGAGCAAGGACAAGAGGTTACCCTGTCGCGTGTCACTTGGGTCTCAAACCAACATCTTAACCGCTCAACCACCGTGCCAATCTAATATATAAGTACAGTAAGCATTTAATCTAAAAAGGGCCAAATAGAAAAATGAACGGAATGTTAGAATCACTGATACTAAATTCCAAATAAAATTGATTTAATACTGCCTGCCTGATAGGATCTTGAGATTGACTTCCTATACAGTTTATTGTGTAGCGTTGTTAAATAGATTCCTTTCTTCCTCTTGATTTCTTTCTTTTTAGAGCATTTATCTTTTAGTCTTATAATAGCAGAAAAAAAGGGAAAAAAGAAAAAAAATTACAAAGCATTGTAATCTATCTTTCTAATACCTCTGAAGTTGAATTATGAAAATGCTGGCTGCTTTCTATAAAAATTTTTAGACAAGCTATTTCAGAGCAGTATTCTGGAATTTTTTTTAAAAAAAATCTGGCTTTCAGGCCTCCCATCATGAAGTCAACTTAATTGGTCTAGGCCTAGAAGATAATTTTGGATTATAAGAAATAAATGGGATTATCACCTATAATTCTGAGGATTTATGAGTAAAATGTCTTTTTTTCAATCTAAACTTCATCTTGGCTTGATTAATGGGCTGAGACACTGATAAAAAATACTTGTCTTGAGACTGAAAAGAAAAATACTGCCTCTATAAAACCTGCTAGATTTCTCTGTGGATCTGATAATAGTTGTCACATAGAACCCATTGCTTTGAAATTATTACGCCCTTTGTGATTTTTTAAAAAAAACTAAGCCTCTGAATACCATTATTTCATTATACTGTTGGTTCCAGCAATATGTGAAATGAGTAAGAAGCAACTAAATTGATTCCAGATGGATATATAGACCGTTCCCCGTATGATCACAACCGGAAGAATATTTTTTAGATTAAAAGCAATCAATATGGATTGAATGCAGAGTCTCGGAAGCAAAGCAAGTTTTGGGACTCCGCCAAGGGACTCCCGGCATCCTCTGTGGCTATTAATAAGAAGCATTTTATTCATCCAATCCCGGTATCCAACAGCCGCTGTCCCCTCCACCGCAAAACACACAGACACCAGCCTTCCAACTCTTCCCAGCGTGAGATCACACTCTTATCTCATCTAACAGTAAGGGAGGAGTCAGAACGTCTCGGTCTACGCATGCGCTTCTCTGCCATTTCGGTTCCCAGCCCCGGGTGGTGAATGATTCGAGGGCGTGGCTGACGGCCGCACGCGACTGCCGAGCTCGCCGTCACAACGTGAGGGGGGGGAGCTCCATGAGGCGGAGGAAGGAGCGGAGTCGCTGCTTTCCTCGGCTGCGCCGCCGTAACGGCTGATCTCCGCCGCGTGTCCCTTTCTCCTCCATGCCCGAGAGCCGTAGCCGCCACAGCTGTTGCCCCGCCACCTCTTTCTTCCGCTCGCCGCCGAGGGACTGTGGTAACCGATTCCGGCGCTACGTCGGTGGGTGACCCGAGCGCCCCCGGCCGCCCCTCTCTCAGCATGCCATGGGCAACAGCTGGGCGGCGCAGTGGTGTTGCTGGGTCTTCCCGAGACGGGAAGCGGGGCGCCTCCAACGAGGAGGAGGGTAAGCGCGGTGGGACGTCAGGGCTGGGCCGGTTGACTTCCATTCCGCCTTTCCGGGGGAGGAATTCAGGAAAGGCCGGCCTGTGACTGAAAGGCAGAGCCCTCCTCGCCGCTTTGCTTCGAGGTGCCTTGGAAGAGGGGAATTCGGCTAGAAACTCGACCCCGCGCTTTGTTAACCGGGAGGGTGGAATAAAGCCTCCACGTTCACCGGCAGTCTATCTGAATCCGAGCGAACAGCGGGGCAGGCGTTTCTGAAAGGCTCTGGCCTTCTAGCCATGCCCGGGCGGGGGGGGGGGCGGTGTTTCCTGAGGTATCAGGTTGGCCTCTGCGGCGTAGAGTTAAGTGATCTTTCAGTCCGGTGGAGCTGCAATGGACTGCCAGTTAAGTGCGGATCGAAGGTCCCTCCCCCAAGAGACAGGAAGCCACTGAAAATAGTAGTATAGCCTTTATTGTCATTGTACATCATGTATACAACGAAATAGGTTAAAAAAATTTAAAAGAGGGGTGATGACGGTTGTCTTAGCGAAACGATGGGATCCAGTGGTGTCCAGGGGCTCTCATGACTTGCACGTGGCCTTTCTAATAAAGTCTGGTGGTGTAGGGTGAATAAATGATTTTGGTCTCATTTGCTATACTTACAGGCCAATTCAGGTATGTGCTTAATTGTGTTCACAGCGAACTAATAACCAATAATGTGGCAGCCTTTCCTATTTGCCCCATAGGGAATAGAATAGAATAATAACTTTATTGTCACTTTGATTGTACACTAATCGGCACACATTAAGATGAAATTTCGTTGCATACAGCTCTCAAAGGCTGCAGTGTTATTTGAGGATAGCTAAGTTATGAAGAAGGAAGTGGGGAGGTATAAACAGTTTACTTTTGATGAGCACACTTATTACGACATTTTCATAGGCCTCCTATGGATCAAAGGGGACAATAATTCAGAAAATGACCCTCCTGGTAGTTGATGTTAACTTTTTTTTTAACCATACAGTTTAAGTTGTCTACAGCCTCCTAACTTACTTTCACTTTAGATTTGTTTGCAAGATCGTAAAAAAAAATCCTCATAATTCATGAGGAGACTTTGTCTATGATTTTTTGGAAACTGATGAAATAATGATATCTGTCTCTGTGCATGGAGTAATCATCAGGCATCTAGCTAGTAACCTAGCTGAACCTCTAGCTCAGTGGTAGTCAACCTGGTCCCTACCGCCCACTAGTAGGAGTTCCAGCTTTCATGATGAGCGGTAGGGGTTTGCTGTAACTCTGCTTTATAAATTTTATAAAGTAAAATTATTTCCCTACTTTATAAATCACGATTACTGTGGAACCGGTGGGCAGTTAGAAAATTTTACTACTAACAGAGATACAAAAGTCAGCAGTATCAGCAGTTGACTACCCCTGCTCTTAGCCTATAGGAATTTGTTTAATGCCCCCCTTTGAACCTCTGTGCTAATATAGGTAGTTCTAGACTTAATGGTCTAGAACTTGTGATCATCCAGCAAGGTGTCCACATGCTTGCTTTGCTTGATGACTGCAATCCCTGCTCTCCCATTGTCATTAAGTAACTGCATGGATCATGCAGTCCGAGCATGGAGTGATTCAGGTAGAGAAAAGCACTGGCAATCCTAGCGCATACCCAAGCCCACATTGCAGCACCTCCCTAGCTCACACATGGCTTCCCAGGACCTCTGCCACCCTAGAGATATCCCTGCTCCACTTCCCACCCTGCTGAGTTCCCACACACTCCTTCCCAGACCCTCAGTCCAGCTTAGTCCACTTACCTTCTCTATAGATTTCCTTCAGGAAGCAAACAGTATACTCTAATACGAAAGCCGAAGGACAGATCAGCCAGTTTTCCTTGAAGCTGATTAACCAGGCAACCTTCCTAAACAGAAGCCATGTGGTGCTGTCATGAAAGTGGGTGCCATTTTGGGAACAGCCACAGTGAATTGTGGCCTTTCCAAAATGGACCCCGCTTTTGGAATGGTGCCATGTAGCCTCAGTACTTTATGGGGAGCAGATGAGTGGATCTCCATCTGTATTATGTTAATCACTATATAGGTTATATTTCTGTGATGTCTTCAAGGGAATAAATGACAATATGTGCACCATGATGCCCACAAGTAAATGCATCAGATCTCATAACACATCTCATTTGTATGATATCATGACATTATTTCATTTTGATATAATTGTGGTTTATTATATAGCTGCCTTTGGCTTAAATTGTTTGTTGTAAAGGAGTCTTCTTTATGCTGCAGGTATAATTAGAAATTCAGTCATGTAATTTCAGCTTCTTCATTGTCAACTTTCATTTTACCCCCAGAGGAATCACAACATTATTCTTTTAAGTGCTTATGGGGATAAATATAATTAGAGCTTTGGGAGTACTTTTGTTATCCTATCTGGAGAATAACTAAATTTATAATACTCCTTTATTTTGCATAAAGTAATAGGCATCATGCACTTTCTTTAAAAACAGTCTAGGATCTCATTTTACTGACCTCGGAAGGATGGAAGGCTGAGTCAACATGAGCCTGTCAGGATCGAACTTATAGCTGTGGTCAGAGTTAGCTTGCAGTACTGCATTCTAACCACTGAGCCACCAGAGCTCACAGTAGAGTTTTCTCTGAAAGAAGAGTGGATTTTTCAATTCACCAATCACCCTCCATGTCACTACTTGTTCCATATAGTCAGATTTTTTCTGGAAGGAGTAAAGGATAAAAAAATACTTATCCTTTCTCCTAGTAGGTGGAGACATCATCCAGACATGGGTATGACTCCGTCAGGATCCAATACGGCTGGGTCTACAAGTATTAAAGACATGCCCACGAGGCTCCTCCTCCCCAGAAATAGACTCAGTCGATCCCTCAATTAGCTGTGTCTCCTTATCTCTGCTTGCTAATTAATTCATTTTACTCTAAAATTCTTCCAAAAATTCTCTAATTGGTTTTCTTTCAAATTGTGTACGATTGGCGCTAATTGGTTGCTCTTTTAAGACGTTGCAGCCTCTAGGAGGCTCGTGCCTCTCCCTGACTCAGCTGCTCAAGCAGCGGAGACAGTTGGCGGCCAACCTACGAGGTTTTCCCTCAGGCTCCTTTCATTGTCTCTCGCTGCTGCCACGCCGCCCAAAGTGCCGATCGCTGCAGCCACGCTGCCAGAGAAGCTGATTGCTGCAGCCGCACCGGCTGACAAGACGATCGCTGCAGCCGTGCTTCCTGAGATGCCATTTCTAATTGCGGAGCGCTGGGCATTTTTCACGCTGCTGCCTCTTCTTGCCGCCTCAGCAGCGTCTTTCTTACAGCCTCAAATTCCACTTCCTGATGTCGGAGCGTTTGGCGGGCAGCCTAATTACCTAGTGCTAAGCCGCCTTGTTGGCTCGCTACCTCAGCCCTTCCTCAGGGCCCTGTCTACCCGGGTGGCCGTTTGGTTTGAGCGCGAAGTCTGTGGCGGCCATTTTTATTTCCTCTCATTCATCTGTCTCAACTTGTGGGAAAGATGGTGTCCACTAAGAGCTGTGTTTCTCGCCCTGCTTCGGTTTGAACCTCTCGTGGCCAATGCGTACGTGCTCGTCCTTACGGACAATACCACCACCAAAGCACACACAAACCGGCAAGGGAGGGGGGGGGACAAAATCCAGGAGAGACCTGTTGTCTCTCCAGGCTGAGCACATAGCGCGGGCCCAAAACACTCAGGCAGACGGCCTCAGCCGCATGCACATCGATCCAGCAGAGTAGAGCTTACATCGTCTCATCTTCCAGCAACTGACGGTCAGGTTCGGACTTCCAGTACTCAACCTCTTTGCCTCCCAGGGCAACAATCAGCTACAAAGGTACTTTGCACACTATGCGACTCCAGGGGCTGAGGGCATGGATGCTCTGAGGAGCGAGTGGCTTCCGGGCCTCGTGGGCATCCCTTTAATACTTGTAGACCCAGTCGTATTGGATCCTGATGGAATCATACCCATACCTGGATGATGTCTCCACCGTCCTGAGAAAGGGCATATCAGATAGAAACCAACGCCCATTTTATAGCTGATACACATTTTTACATACCATATAGACAGACTTTACTGTCTTTAATAATTTCTTTCATAGTATCATATTGAATGTACCAATCCCTTCTTTACAGGTCAGTGCATCATTACTTATTCACTTGAGAACAGATAAATTAGTGTTCTGCAAAATAGACCGGTAATTTCTAATTCTTTATTTCTAGAAGGATAGGAAAGGAGATTCAACTGTATACTTTGTTGTTCTGCTAATATGTGCTGGCAAAAATTACAGTATTGCAATACAGCAGAGCTAGGTGTTTCTTTTCAATTATTCAGATATATATTGTTTCCAAATTAGGCTTGTATATGGTTGTTTCGCTCACCCATTGCTTTACACTGCCACAAGGTTGTATTAGTTTTGTATTAATGTAATAAATTGTGATTTATTCAGAAAACCAAGTCTAAACAAACATGGTGTAATGTGATATGTAAACTCTGTCTGCAGAATATTTTTAGCAATGCACAAATGGTAGCAACTTTGGATTTAGGAATCAAGTTCTAATTTCATGCCTTTCTTTACTAAGAAAGACTGATCAAGCTTTTATTAAAAGAGTATTTTTTTACAAAAGGGGCATGTAACTATGTGCAGTCTTCTCATGACAAAGTATTGAAAAGTACAGTATACAATATTACACATGGAGTTTATTAAACATTTTAACAAGGGAAAAATTATTCTGATGATTTTTTAAATATAGCAGTAATTCTGTTGGTTTATATTCTAGATCAAAGTACTTCAGGACATGCTCAACAGGAGAACATTTCACTATAGAGGTAAGTAAATATTTTAAGTACCACTATAGTCATATTATGAAACTAGCATGATGTTTTTCTTATTGCAGATTTGCTGGCTGAAACATTATGCAATAAATAAATAATTTTGAGTAGTTAAAATTATTTGTTGCTAATTTCAATCACATCAATTTGGGACAGTCTGTTCTTAACAATGACAATAATTAAAATCACAATACACTATGTTTTATGTTCATTAAAATGCAAAGAAGACATTAAATACTGTAATATTGGGATAAAATACATCTAATAACACTCATTCAGTTATGAACTGTGTATGTTCCATTATGTGACTGGGTAAAAGGGATGGAAGGTGGTGACAAGTTACCAGCTTCTTTGAGCTCTTTTGGTTCCTTAATATTTGTGTCCTACTTTTGCTCATTATTGTGTATAATTTCCCAAAGCTGCAAAAGTCAAACATTAGAAAAGTTAAGACATGGCTAAAGACAATCTGTGACTTCCAGTTATCAGTAGATTTTCAAACATCAAAAGATCAGTGAACTATTGCATGTAGGTGATTGTAAATGGCTGCTAAGTCCTCAAAACTCTTCTGTCACCAATATTTTTGCTTTTCCTAGAAGTTAATTTGCTGCAGAAATTAGACAATAGCCCAAAGAATATTAAAGGAATATAGTTTAAAATAATTCAGATGAAAGTTAATTTGTTTGATGATCATCTAGTTTTTGTTAATTGTTAATTCTAATTTTATCCCATTTAATTTTTTAAAGAACTTTGGTGATTTGATAGGTGTATATATGAATCTTACTAAATTGAAAACAATCTTTATCAATATAGAAAAAAAATACAAATATATTATAGAGCTTATCAAGCACAAAATTAACATAAAATACCTTAGTTATTTGAAGGTAATCATATCTAAAATGTTAAAGATGCTCTTAAAAATTTACACTTATTGGAGATATTAAAAATATTCAAATATTAATTCATGGAAATCGTTTAAGGTACCTTGTTTAGGGAAGTTGATCAAAATCTGTTTCCCCGAAAATGTGACCTGTCCCGAAACTAACGCCTTGCCACATTTTTCGCTTGGGCAAAAATATAAGCCCACCCCCGAAAATAACCTCCCCCCCCTCCGGCCAGGCAGAGCACCACTCACCGACCTAGCGGTATCCCAAAGATGCCAAGCTGCGGGAGCCGGGAGGGGGGGAAAGGTGCTCATGTTGCTTGCCGCCTTCGGAATACCACTAAGTTGGGGAGTAGCGTTCTGGCTGGCCAGAAGAGGGAGTTGCTGGGTGGCTGCTCCCTTGCAAGCTAGCTCACGAAGAGCCAGGCACAGCCTCAGGCGAAGTAGCCATGAGGTGACCATGCTCACGAGCAGCCACCCGGCAAATCCCCTCTCCAGCCGGGCAGAGCGCCATTCACTGACCTAGGGGTTATCACTAAGGTGCCCAAGCCATGTGGCGCTCTGCCCTCTCCAAAACTTGGGGCCGGACAGAGAGTCTCCCAGCAGCCAACCCACCATAGAGAGCACTCCTAGAGTGGCCGATGCTGGAAGACTCGGCCCCGACTTTTGGAGTTTGGAAGTTATGCTCGGAGTGTGGTGGCAGGTGGCCAGCGGCGGTGCCCTGGGAGAGCTGCGCAAGGGCTTGGTGAGGCTGGGGGGCGGAACAGGCGCTTGCGCACTCCCCCTCTCCAGCCGGGCAGAGCTCCATGCACTGACCTAGTGGGTATCCCGAATGTGCCAAGCCGCGGGAGCTGGGGGCGAGCAGAGCGCCACATGACTTGGCACCTTAGTGATACCTCCTAGGTCAGTGAATGGCGCTCTGCCTGGCTGGAGAGGAGATTTACTGGGCGGCTGTTCGTGAGCATGGTTACCTCATGGATCCTTCACCCCTGAGGCTGTGCCCAGCTCTTAGGCAGCCCGTTCGCAAGGGAGCAGCCGCACGGCAACCCCAAAACAATAAGCCCTCCCTGATAATAAGCCCAAGGCCATATTTCATGGGGCAAAAGAAAATAAGACCCTGTCGTATTTTCGGGGAAACACGGTACCATGTTAATTTTTTATTTCAATGTCTTCATCTGGCTATTTATAAAGTAGTTATATGGCAGAAGATTAATAAATAACTATACAAATGGGGAAGGGCATGAGTTGAGACTGAAATTAGGTAGAGCAATGCAAATAAAGGAATAAAATATTCACAATTTACAATGCTATAGTATGCAATAAGATATTTATATATATTTATATATTTATAACATCAGAATATTTTTCAGATTTAAATTTGATTTAAATATAGTTTTATTATTGTTTTATAGCTGTTCAAAAAAGTAAAACTTCAAACTCTTTTTTGGGTATCATAACACTTCATCCCCAAACCAATCAGAAAAAAAAGACTTGACTTTCTAATATTTTTGAGATTTGATTACAATATCTACAAGTACTTTATATAGGATTTGAAGACAGTTTAAAATATTTAAAACAAGTTTCTAAACTGTTTTTGGACTTCTATATGGGCAAAATCAAATAAATATCTGCTAAAATTAGGAGACATTAATTGACTTTGCTACATAGATAGTCTCTGTCCTTAAGAAAGCTATGTTCAGTAGAACCAGAGATAAGCCCAAGGTTTTGGCAAAGCTGTACCCAAATTAGATCATATGTACATAGAATATCTGGTGGTCTTATATAAAAATTTAAAGGTTTTAGCAAATAGTTTGCATTCAAATAAGGAAAATAAATAAGCAAAAAAATTGCCCTAGATCCTAGGTCAGTCTTACTATCTTTATTTAATGAATCAAATAAAAACTGTTTGGTATTATTTTATTATCTGTACACAAAGTGGAATAAATTTATATATTCCTAATACAAATACTAATGCATAGTCAGTTATTTATTAATTTAAAGATAAACCTGAGCAATATATTTTTCTGCATCATTGTTAACTATTATATCTAAGTTATATATAATATATATTGCAAAATTATATATTTGTACCATGTACTTAAATTTAAAATAATAATTTACAGGTTTTATTAAAATATAGCTGTTCAGCTTTATTACACAACACAGTTATTTTGCCTGAAGTAGATATGTATTTGGTACTTCCTTAAACACATTATTTGTGCTGATTAATTGAAATATTGTATCTATTTTCAGTTTGAAAACCTAGTGGAAAGTGATGAAGTAAGTTCTTCATACTGACCTTATTAAGTTCAGTAGATGTATTATATATGCAAATGAGATTCTAAGGTATTTGAAATTAGAACAACTAAAAGTATAGTGAATTGGAAAACTGTTTAGAAGTTGTGACATCTAAGATTTGTTCAGTTTTTAGAATTAATTTTATGAATTGCACTACTATCTTTAGTTTCTGGCATCTGTGCAGAATGATGGGGAAATGTTATACGCTATGCTTTAAGAATAATCACAATTCTGTGTTATTTAAATTATGTTCTTTTTAGACAAATTATATAATGTTCATAGTGTTATGTAATAATTATTTGGGGGAAACTTAGCAGTTGGACCAGGGAAAATAATAATATTGGCTTTTTCAAAAGGATGCTTATAAAGATCCAATCCTTTTATATACCTTAGTGTATACAAATATATACATAGATGGGTGGGTGGATGATGGATAGATGGATGGATGGATGGATAGATGATAGATAGATGGATGGATGGATGGATGGATGGATGGATGGATGGATGGAAAGGATTCAATTTTAGAAGCCTTTTATATGGGCTTTTTCCCATTTCCCATGCCTCTGACCTACTTCGATGGAAAATTTTGTAGGCACCCTATATATAAATTAATCATAAGATACATATATAATATATTTAATATAGATATAGGTATTGTATAAGAGATTAACACAGTATCCAGTATTTTCTTTGTAAAGCAGATCTTTATTTTAAGAATAATAAATCCTCTCATTTGGTAAAGGAAGATAAACTTCATATCTTGTTTGTGATCTTTCTCATCCCTAACAGCTGTCTTTATAGTTGAGAAGTTCTGAGTGAATATGAATATTCAGTTTCTCACTAAACATGAGAAACCAGTCCTGTGATTAAACAGATTTGCTTCTGTGACATTTAGTGTAACCCTAAGAGGCAGAACAGTTCGATGTCTTAAGATATAATTTGAAATAAAATAAAAATAACACATCTGTTGATCAACTGATAATCCCATTAAAGAATTGATATTTACTTTAAAATGTACATTCCTTAGATTTGCTGATCAATCTGATTTAAAAATTCACACAATTGCAGTTCCAGTTCAGGGAAGAATAGAAGGAGGATTTAGATATTGCTGCCTGAAAATATATGAGTAGGTGTTTTTCTAAATATTGTAATTTGACAGTTTTATAGTGATTTGATATTTTAAAAGATTGGGGGATTTAAAGTCATATATTTCAGATCTATTTTGAAAGTAACTTAATATTTAGGTTCATTTTTAAAAAGCACTTTTTTTAAACAGGGTGAAAGTCCAGGAAGCAACCAAAGGTATGAATTTATATTTATAGTATGTATTGATTTGCTTTACTTTCGCTCTCTCATGTATGCTCCTTACTTCATTCTTTTTAATCATCTACTTTTTCAATTTAATTCATTTCAGCAAATTGACATTTTTGAAATCAAAAATACTGATTTGATTGTAATGTTAGTTCTTTAAAGAAGATATATTTAATAGAAAGTTATTTTTAATCACTGGAATATCATTTGTAAGACAAGTTCAGCTAGCTATGGTCCTGGAAAGTTTCTTCTTCATGGGTCTACAGAAAAGCATAAGATGGTTATCTCTGACTAATAAGGAAGACTTTCTGACTTTAACAGAAAATGTCTAATTGTGAAATTCTTGATGTTAAGATAAAGTATGAAATGGATATATTAGATTTCAGAAAAGTAGTTTAACCTATTGAATTGTTCCATAAGAACAGTAATCAGTAACTCCTCATTAAAGTAAACTGAGGTATGCAGTCCTTGTCTTAATGCTCTTCAACATATTCATTAATGATTTTCATGAAGAGGTGAAGAACACTTTATCAGTCACACAAAAGGTCACAATGTGTCTTATCTTATTGAGCCGAGGTGGCGCAGTGGTTAGAGTGCAGTACTGCAGGCCATTTCAGCTGACTGCTAGCTGCAGTTCTGCGGTTCAAATCTCACCGGCTCAAGGTTGACTCAGCCTTCCATCCTTCCGAGGTGGGTGAAATGAGGACCCAGATTGTGGGGGCGATATGCTGACTCTGTAAACCGCTTAGAGAGGGCTGAAAGCCCTATGAAGCGGTATATAAGTCTAACTGCTATTGCTATTGCTATTGCTATTGAAAGCTTCAAAGAGCCGAGGTGACACAGTGGTTACAGTGCAGTACTGCAGGCTACTTCAGAATAGAATAAAATTCTTTATTGGCCAAGTATGATTGGACACACAAGGAATTTGTTTGCATATGCTCTCAGTGTACATAAAGAAAAATAAAATAGAATACATTCATCAAGAATCATAAGATAATAACATTTAGTGATAGTCATAGGTTACTAATAAGCAGCTGACTGCTAGCTGCAGTTCAAATCTCACCAGGCTCAAGGTTGACTCAGCCTTCCATCCTTCCGAGGAGGGTAAAATGAGGACCCAGATTGTTGGGGGCAATATGCTGACTCTAAACTGCTAAGAGAGCGCTGTAAAGCACCATGAAGCAGTATATAAATCTAAGTTATTAGATTACTATTGTTATCTCAAAAGGAGACTGATTCCCACTGAATGTTTGGGAAAACTTGCTAACAAGAAATTGGAACTAATTACTAAGGAAGATGGTAAATATAGATGTGCAGCATGGAGCAATTCAGCTGTGATACCTTTTACTTTTCTTTTGAAACATTATATTTTTCTCCTTCACAAACATCCAAACATTCTGGAGTTGGTTTATGCATATTGTCCAGAACAGATAGTGATTTGTGGTGCTGGACATGATCCAATCCCAACCATTCCATTTTGGTTTGTGGTGAATTCCTTTCATTGGATGAGTTAATGTGATTGCTCGGCCCTACTTTAATTTAGAGTCCCACAGTGGAAAGAGTGGTGAATTGGATAAAAGAACATGGATCACAGTCAATTTAGTAAAAGATACCACAAAAAGGAATTGCACTATATAAAAGCAATTGTATACTATATATTTTTTAGAAATTATTTAAAATGCTAACTACTTGTGAAGCCTTTTCTGTTTCAGTATAATTTGAGTTATAAGATGTAAAACTGAAATATAAGCAAAATATATTCCAAACTTTACTTCTCTATTTTATGTGAGGTTGAATTTGGCTCTTGTTGGGATTTTGGTGTTTTTTTTTTAATTGACTGCAGCAATAGCACTTAGACTTATATATTGCTTCACAATGCTTCACAGCCCTCTCTAAGCAGTTTACAGAGTCAGCATATTGCCCTCAACAATTTGGCTTCTCATTTTCCTGAACTCAAAGGGATGGATGGCTGAGTCAACCTTGAACCTGTGAGAATCGAATTCCTGGCAGTCAGAATAATTAGTCTGCAATACTGCCTTTCAATCACAGCACCGCCATGGCTCCTATAATGACTACTTGGCTCAGAAATGATGCCTCAGTACAGATATGCATGTCGACACATTCTTAGCCTTCTAATTCTTAAACACTGAAACTGACATTCTTCCTCAGGCAATCAGAATGACAGGCATGGCACTCTTTCTTTTTTTTCTTCAGACCCCTGACTGAAGAAGAAATTTCTGCTCTTCAAGAAAGGCAGTATAATTCCATTGCTGATAAACAGAGAACTTTAGATGACAAGCTTCAATCAGAGGTAAGCATAATAACTCTTTGTGCATGGACATATAATTTGTATTAGCATATAAATAATGTGTTTTCGGAGGTGGAAACTTTGTGAGTGAAACATCCAATGTGGATACTGTAAAATTGAATTTAAAGGGACTAAGCGAGTAGGGAAAAATACCAAGCAGAAATGTCATGAATGAAAGTAAATTCATAGGGAAATGGTTTAGATAAATGTTACTAAAATTTAGTATAAAAGGAGCAGTTAGGTATTAGCTTGGAGTGCTAGATAAATGTTGGTACAGAGAGGACAAAATATTTGTGCAGTCATTTCTTATTCAAAGGCCCAGTAGACAAAATCATTTCAAGTTTCCCAAAATTCTGGTTTAACTCCTGAGTATTTTGTGTGACCCTCTCCTCATGCGCCACTTGATCTGCATTGAAAGCTTCAAACTTTGGACCCAGATTTAAAATCAGTGCTTTCTGAAGTCTGGAATAATTGTCTAAATTGGGTAGTATCTTCAAATAGCAGCATTGTATTTTTTTTCTGTGAAGAGAAACGCTAGAAAGGTTCTGAGGCTATCATCCTATGGAGATATATCAGGTACCTGCCTTAATATTGTTTTCCCATTCTGTAACATTTGTTGTTATTTTCAGCTAATTTTCTATCAATAAATTTTATTTTTTATGAAATACTTTATTGATTATTGCTACTTAATTGTTTGCTTTAAACTACTATAATGTATCCAGAAAATTTTTAGTTAATCAGTAATTTAGAAATGTATTAAGAAAACAGGAGAGCATGGTAATAGCATATGCCACCATGAAAAAGATTGTACATGTCCATTTCAGTACAACTCTGAAAGATAGAAATAAGATCAATAATCAATTGTTTATCCTTTATTATAAAATTACTTGGCATGGGAAAACAGTTAATAGAAGACACCTTGCTGCTATTCTGCTTTACAGTAATAATACTATAAACACAGGGGGAAATGCAAAAATTTGTCCTTTGGGTAGTTGAAGTACTGAAAATGTGTTGTGTAACAAAAATATTTCTCATTATTTGTCTTGTGCATGCTGTGTAATTTAATCTGGTATGATTTCTTCCCTTATGTTGCAGTTAGAACTCTAGATCTATGAATGTAGATAGAAGCATAAAAATGTGTCAAAATAGGTAATTCCAACAGTAAATAACTGTGCTTTCTGTTGATATCATGCATATGAAGGCACTCAAGTTTGAAAATAGTTGCCTCAGGCTCAGAGCAACTGCTTCAATTTAAACCAAGCAACTTGTTTGCTTCATGGATAAATGAAATGTTTGTTGCTGCCTGAATACAGGCTCAACTCTGTTACTTTTAGAATGGAAGTAATTATTACTTCTTTATCAATATTTATTCTTTATCAGTATTGAAGGACAATTTTTGGTCTTCTACTTTGACATAAGTTAATACCGTTAAATAACATGCTTTAAATGTCTGCCCCACAGCTCACATAAAAAGGTATAATAGAATAAGGCATTACTAACTAAACTAAAAAAAAAAAATTAAAATAGCATGCATAGTACAATTAAAAGTTTTGTTAAATATGGAAATACTTTATTTTAAAATACTAGTATATTTTATGTTTTAGATTTTTTATAAGTACCTTTACTTTAAATTTAGTGCACTTGCTTTCATAGGAGAGATAGCTAGGTTTTCTTTTGTTAACCATTATTATTTTGTTCATATACAGTTAGCCATACAAGAGGAGAAGTTAAGAATAGAAGAGGAGACTTTATATGCTGTGCAGCGTGAAAGAGCCAGGGCAGCAAAACAAAGAAAGTTCTTGGAGGTGAGGGGAAAAGACCCCAAAATATATGTATTAGAGTGTCTATTTATATCTTCCTCTTAGTTTCATGTGCTTTTTAAAATAACATTCAGCATTAACACTGGTTTGTAGCAGTTTCTTTTTTTTTTTTCTAGTCTCTCACTAGATGCTGGCTATAATAACTAAGCCAATTTTTTTTTACAATTATGGTTCATACTATGTAGACAAGTTGCTAATGCTCTCTGATTTGCAGTTTTTTCTTTTGGCTAATAAAAATTGCTGAACAGACAAAGGAATCCTGTCCATGGTTTGTCTAATGTACTTTATTTTTCGGAGAATAAGACGTTCCTTTTTCCCTCAAAAAAGAGGGTGAAAATCTGGCTGCATCTTATACACTGACTTCAGCATTTTTGGCCTCCCAAACCCCTGCCCCCTTCACCAAAATGGCTGTTCATAGCCTTTAGGAGGCTTCCAGAGTATTCCTGGGGGCTGGGGAGGGCAAAAACAAGCAAAAAACGGGCTGTTTTTTGCTCGCTTTTGCCCCCTCCAGCCCCCACGAGCACACTATAAGCCTCCTAAAGGCCATGCATGCCCTTTTTTGGGAAGGTCTGCAGAGTGTAAAAACTTTTTTAAAAAATTTGCTTCTTCAAAATCTTGGTGCGTCTTATACTCTAAAAAATACGGTAACATGTACACCAATATCCTTGCCTTCTTCCTATTTTAAACTCCAGCATTTACTGGCTTTAACTTGTGGATAAATCATAATATTTCAGTGTATATTTGCACATAAAGCTCTTCCGCAGAATTGTTAATTCACAAAAATTGACTAGAATGTTTAATTCTGAATTAGCAGTTCAGTGTAAAATCTTACAATTTATAATGAATGTACTTTTATGATGATGATGATCATGATTTATCACTTGGGGCTTGTATGTACACTGAGAACCTATGCACTGGAAACAAATTCCTTGTGTGTCAAATCACACTGGGCCAATAACAAATTCTATTCTGTTCTAAATACAGTACTTGGGCTTATTAGAATTGACTGGCAACAAAGGGGGAAGGGCATTTTTCCAAAAGAAAAATAAAGAACTTGAATACTAAGGATGCAGAGGGAAATTATTGAAAGCAAGGAAGGAAATATAATGTAATCCATAAAGTAAATCTGAAAACCAGCAGGAAATAGACATTAACATTTCATATTACAGGATACATAGAATGAGATCTCAATTTGTTATGAAATTTACTGAAAACTCTCTAATATTAATACATTTCAGCTATATCTACCTCAGAGTGTTGTGGGGAATAACCATGTATATTCTTACTTCTCTTTGGAATATGAATATAATCATTGTCATTATAATTATCCATAAACAAATATTAGTTTTTATTCTAACAAGCTTGATTTCTTTCCATTCCGCTGTTTTCATAGTAATTTTTTATGCTCAAGCTTTCTAAGTTTCATTTTACCTGTGTTGTTTTTTGCTCCTTCTTTGAGACAGGCTTCTAGCACAAATGTCAAAATTGAGGTCTTTACACACTACAGAAGTTATAAACTCTCATATAATGTCTGATCTCGCATTTTAAAACTGCTTCTTCAGTAATCAAAAATATGCATGAGCAAACGAGGAAGTTGAGTTCTTGTATCGCCCTCTGAGAGATTTTCCGGCTCATTAACTAATTGCCTAACAAAGCTATTATTTAACTCTCCTACAAAATAATAACATACTTTAACTGATTTTAAAAGTCCTGCGACTCAGTTTAATTATGAATTGATAGGTACAAAAAAGTAACAATTTAGGAATTTTCCCCTCAAGCCAGGTGTATCAGGAGAAGAGAGATTGTTAGAAATCTTTGTTGTTTGCCCAGGTTTCAACAGATCTCGGGGGATTTATTTGTTTATTTATTGAAAAAGACTCCAAATCAAAGGTGAGTGGAACACCAGGGTCGTAAAAGAATATAATATGGGGATGAACTTGAAAAGCATCCAGAAGCACCAATTGGTTCAAAATACAGCAGTCCTCATGGCTTTGTGCCGATCCAAGTGTGCAAACGGGTTACGTCTTCTGTGGGAGCTGCATTGGCTGCTGATTTGCTTCCGGGTGCAATTCAAGGTGCTGATTGTCACCTTTAAATCCCTACATGGCTTGGGACCAGTTTATCTGAAGGACTGTTTCTTTAGTTATATCCACCCAACCCATCAGAGCAAGGGAGGTAAGGAATGTTGCTGGTCCCCTCTCCTAAAGAGGTACAGCTGGCGGGCTCCAGAAGAAGGACCTTCTCAGTAGTAGTTCCTCCATTTGGAACATCATCCCTGCAGAGATTAGACTCACCTCCACTTTGACACTCTTTCACAAGTCCTTGAAGACCTAGTTTTGCCCATGCGCCTGGGGAACCGGGTATAGTGTGAATCCCGTCAAGTGGCTCGTTTGTTGTGGTCAGAAGGGAGTTATTGTTTTTACTGTTTTTACCCTTTTTATATGGGTTTTTATTGTCTAAACTGCCCAGAGTCCCTGAGAGTGAGTGGGCAGCCATATAAATTGTCTAGATAAATAGATACATTATCATCAAATAAATAATATATTTTTCCTGTTTATATCACTTGTTTAGGACACCAAAAACACATTAAGGTCATGGAGTAGCATGCAGGCCAGTGGTCCCAAAAATATATATATAATGATTGAAATTATACAGTATATTTGCTAGATGGAAGGTTATACAGAATAAGATACAATGGAGGCTGCTCATGTATGTAAAAAACATGCTATGCTCAGGTATCTGAAACAGCTTGTTAGATTGTGCCCTTTATAGAGAAAAAAGTGACAAATGTCATTATTTCAAAGGCTCCTTTACTGAAGATACTAAAAGCCCAGTCCTAAAAGTGAATTGAATGATTACTTGGACAACAGTTCCACATACTAAGCTGCTTTTATGTATTATTCATTTAGAGAAATGTGTTCAAATGCCCAAATACATTTTTTTCAAGCAAGGGAAATGCCTTAATATACTTTTTTCTACACTTTCAAAAGCAGGTATTTATTTTGCCCTCACCATACAATGTCATCTTTTCAGGAATGAGTTGATCTATGATTTCAGCATCATGGTAACTATCTTGGATTAAGTTCTCTAATTCTTAATTTTTATCTCACCCTCATATTTGAATTGTCTGATCTGATAATTTTGACAGTCTATATTACTACATTACTACATTCCAGTGCTAATGAGAAACATATCGGACATGGAGTGCAAACAGACATACCAGTATGTTATTTTGTTGAGTACTGACCCTAGAAATTGATATGCTATGATAATATTGCTTATGCTCTTAACTTGGAGGATCTTATCATTGAGTGGCTGTTTCTTTTCTTTTTCTTACTTTTGTTAGCAACAAAAGTTGCAGAGAATAACTCAGAAAGCAAACCATGGAGATGCCCAAAGGTAAGAGGAACAACTAAAGTTGAGGAATTTTAAATAAGCAGTACAGTCGGAAACTATTTAAAATTTGAATTTCAAATAGTAGAATTGATTACCTTACATATTTCACAGGAAATATAGAAAAAGGCAAGAACAAAACAAAAGCTAATGCCATTTTTTTTAGAAATCCAATTGTACTAGATAAGGTTTTCAATTTTACTTACAATCATCCATAAATTAATTTTTGGCAGCCACTTATGCAGCATACTTTTCTTAAAATTAAAACAAAGTTAAAACATTTTGTCAGTGTAGTAGACCTGTTTTCATTTCCAAATGTCCTCTGAACGTAGGCCTTTTTGTTTTAACTTCTTTTTACAGTTCTATGGTAGAAGAAGACTTGGATTCTTATTTGAGAAATGCAAAACTGCCATATGAAGCTTTCCGCACTAGTAGTAAGTTTCCTATTTATATATTTTCTACAATTTCTCCATTTGTAATTTGCTATTTTACCCACATGCCAGTGAACATAAAACAGCCCATGATGTCTTATATGACTATGAATTGCAACCATTCAATTCCTTTTGAAGCAAACAATGTCTCCTTACTTCTGAAAGACATCATTACTTTCCTTATTTAGGAAACTTTATACAAATGTTTTTTTGACAAAGGATAAATGTTGGAGAGATATGTTTGCAGATTCTGATGTAGTTCCTTTATTGTCTCTGAGAGGGTTATGTAGCCCCATGATATAGACGAGGCAGAGCTTATCAAGAGAGGACTCATCCTGTAATTGTACATTCCCATGAGTCGTCCAAGTCCAGCCGACTCTTGATTTCCATTAACTGTTGTTTAGCACCAATTTAGTGCTGACCATTAGTTGACTAGATTCTGAGCCATGGTGGACCATTGGTTAGAATGCAGTATTGATACTGCCCACTGCCAGGAGTTTGATCCTGACCATCTCAAGGTTGATTCAACCTTCCAGCCTTTCAGGAATGGTAAAATGGGGACCCAGATTGTTGGGGATACTATGCTGATTGTAAACCACTTAGAAAATGCTATAAAGCACTATGAAGTGGTATATAAATCTAAGTGATAAGAGCTATAGACATGAGCAATAAATCAACTGAACTAGAACTTAATGTGTGATTCTGATTCTTTGCACTCAACATATCCAAAGTTAGTTTTTGGAAACTACAGTGAGACAAAAAAGTATTTAGCCAGCCACCAATTGTGCAAGTTCCCCCACTTAAAAATATGTGAGAGGCCTGTAATTGACATCATAGGTAGACCTCAACTATGAGAGACAACATGAGAAAACAAATCCAGACAATCACATTGTCTGATTTGGAAAGAATTTGTTTGCAAATTATGGTGGAAAATAGTATTTGGTCACCTACAAACAAGCAAGATTTCTAGCTCTCACAGACCTGTAACTTCTTCATTAAGAGGCTCCTTTGTCCTCCACTCATTACCTGTATTAATGGCACCTGTTTGAACTTGTTAGCAGTATAAAAGACACCTGTCCACAACCTCAAACAGTCACACTCCAAACTCCACTATGGTGGAGTCCAAAGACCTGTCGAAGGACACCAGAAACAAAATTGTAGACCTGCACCAGGCTGGGAAGATTGACTCTGCAATAGGCAAGCAGCTTGGTGTGAAGAAATCAACTGTGGGAGCAATAATTAGAAAATGAAAGACATACAAGACCACTGATAATCTCCCTCGATCTGGGGCTCCACACAAGATCTCAACCCGTGGGGTCAAAATGATCACAAGAACGGTGAGCAAAAATCCCAGAACCACACGGGTGGACCTAGTGAATGACCTGCAGAGAGCTGGGACCAACATAACAAAGGCTACCATCAGTAACACACTATGCCGCCAGAGACTCAAATCCTGCAGTGCCAGACGTGTCCCCCTACTTAAGCCAGTACATGTCCGGGCCCGTCTGAAGTTTGCTAGAGAGCATTTGGATGATCCAGAAGAGGATTGGGAGAATGTCATATGGTCAGATGTAACCAAAGTAGAACTGTTTGGTAGAAACACAACTCATCGTGTTTGGAGGAGAGAGAATGCTGAGTTGCATCCAAAGAACACCATACCTACTGTGAAGCATAGGGGTGGCAACCTCATACTTTGGGACTGTTTCTCTGCAAAGGGACCAGGACGACTTATCCGTGTACAGGAAAGAATGAATGGGGCCATGTATATTGAGATTTTTAATGCAAACCTCCTTCCATCAGCAAGGGCATTGAAGATGAAACGTGGCTGGGTCTTTCAGCATGACAATGATCCCAAACACACTGCCCGGGCAATGAAGGAGTAGCTTCGTAAGAAGCATTTCAAGGTCCTGGAGTGGCCTAGCCAGTCTCCAGATCTCAACCCCATAGAAAACCTTTGGAGGGAGTTGAAAGTCCGTGTTGCCCAGCGATAGCCCCAAACATCACTGCTCTAGAGGAGATCTGCATGGAGGAATGGGCCAACATACCAGCAACAGTGTGTGCCAACCTTGTGAAGACTTACAGAAAATGTTTGACCTCTGTCATTGCCAACAAAGGATATATAACAAAGTATTGAGATGAACTTTTGATATTGACCAAATACTTAATTTTCACCATAATTTGCAAAAAAAATCTTTCCAAATCAGACAATGTGATTGTCTGGATTTGTTTTCTCATTTTGTCTCTCATAGTTGAGGTCTACCTATGATGTCAATTACAGGCCTCCCTCATCTTTTTAAGTGGGAGAACTTGCACAATTGGTGGCTGACTAAATACTTTTTTGCCCCACTGTATAGATGGCTTTAGGGAGTAAAGATTGTTTTCCTTTATAAGAAGTTCCTATGGAACCAAGTTTTGTTTTTAGGAACTCCAGTCCATTAGTTGACTAAACATTAATATTGCTAAAATATTCATTTATCTGTTTATTATGATTCAAAAAATTGAACAATAATGTTGTAAATAATTCATTTTACTAAAAATCCTATTACTTTTTAAAGTAAATTCTAAAAATTTGTTGAGAATTTTTTAGTGTGCAAATGAGGAATTATTTTTCCTATCCTTTTCCTTCCTATTCCTCTCCTCTTCTGTTCAAGTACATTTAATTTATTTTTATTACAGGACTTTCATCAGATGCCACTGTTCTAACACCAAATACAGAGAGCAGTTGTGATTTAATGACCAAAACCAAATCTACAAGTGGAAATGATGACAGTAATTCCTTAGATTTAGAATGGGAAGATGAAGAAGGTACATGTTCTATCCTATAAAAATTGTTTAATTGATCTAAAGTGATCCAAAACTAATTCAACACAGTAGACACTGTTGGGTTTTAAAAATCAAAACTGCATTATTGCTTTTGAAATTTCATAAGCTATCTAGATTACCAATCCATCTGAGGGAAGCATGAATAAAGAAGAAATTGCAGTAGGTAAACTTAAACTGGATTGAGGATTTGCAGGTACATAAACATTGGGCAAGTAATATAAATTTTGAAATACCTAAGTTAATTTAGTCATGTAAAATTTGAGTTTCCCAAATGCTTGTGATGAACATGCTATGGATCTTGAGAACTACAAGTGTTTTGGAGTTAGTTTCTAGTTGTATCCTAGTTCTATTATTTATAGTAGTGAAACTCATTTTGTGGCCTGTGGACCAATTGCACAATTGTAGTCCCTCTGTATTCATTGGTTACAATCTGCTCAGTCCCTCAATCCTTGCTCCTTATGTTCACTACCTGGCAACTTTTCTGATGGTATATAGTTTCTGTGGTCAGATTATCCACCATCAAGTCGAATATGAATCTCCTAGTACAAGAAGAGATGCAACATCATCCTCATTGATATGAAAGACTTAGAACTCAGAGATTCAGACAAAATAACATTCTTGACATGGCATGGAATACCAAATAATTCAAATGGTAAATACATTTAAGTACAAAATTAAATTTTAAAAGGCCTTTAAAGCAAAGCATATACAAATGTAATTATAAGCATTATCTTATTCATTGAGAAGCATGACTTCCCATGTTTTTAAAAATAGAAACATAGGAAGAAAGTGTTTGGGTGCCCTCCCCCATATTTTTAAATAGTTAGTCGTCCACAATAGCAGAATATTTAGACACACACTATAGAGGTAGCCCCCAAATTATGATAGTTTGTTTATCAGCCATTCAGTGTTACAGTAGCACTGAACAAATGGTACCTACACCCAGTTCCTGAAATTTCAGGTACTTGGCAGCTTAATCACATCTAGAACTGCAGGGTCCCTTCAAACCACCACCACCACCTATCTCCCTTCCTGTGGCACTCCTTGGCAGTGATGATGTTAGGGTTGAAGTAGAGGTCCAGGGCCTCCAGCATCTCAGATGGCCACTACTGTCTTTGAGCCTCTACTTCAATTTAGCCACTACTGAGGAGGGATGCCTCAAGCCCCATGCCACAGCCAGTCACCCATGTGTCACACTATAAAGCCCCTGGCACTCTGCTCTACTGCACCCAACTGACCTTAGCTGTCTTCCTTCCACTCCTAAGTAGATATGCCTGACCCGACCCTATGGGAAGTAGCAGTGGCCACGCTAGACCTGCCCATGCTCTTGTGGAATAGCATGCCCCATTCTCACAAAGCTTTGGAAGACCTCAGAAGCTAAGCAATATGATTATGTGATGGCGCGCTTCATGACCACATTGCTTAGCAATAAAAATTCAGATCCCAATTATTGTCATTAACCGAGGACTACCAGTATTCCCCTATTTGCATTGCAAAATGAATTTTCCTTAACCATAAAACATTTTTGCTACTAAAAAATATATTGTTAGAAAAAATCAGTATGTTGCTGCTGCATTGGACTCACAGAACTTGCAGAGGAAAGGTTATAATACCTGGCTATTTATTTATATATTTCTACATAGTACAGAGAATGTTCTGCATAGTTATATTGCTTAAATATAATCACACAAGAAAAAATGAGGCATGGAAGGTAAGAGAAAGTAGACTTGTGTAATAAAGTTTTTTAATGTTAGAATTAATAGAAAACAGTTTTCAAATGTCTTTATAGGCTGGTTAAGATGACAACTGCAGAAAAATAAGATAGGTAGGATTTTAAAAGATTAAGATTAATTTTTGTCATAGCATTCACTATGAGTTTATTTTCTTAATATATTAATTTAGATTGAGTTTGTAACTTACTCATTTGGCCTTTTTGCTGTAAATAAAATTGATTGATTGATTTTCTTAATATATTCTTCATCAAAAGTTTTGTCAAAAGCTTGTTTGAAAGCTGAATTCTGAAACCACAATAAACTTAGCTATTGGTGATGTGGTTTCTGTTCCATAAACATTTATGCCATGCTGATCAGTGGCGGGATTCAAAAATTTTTAGTACTGGTTCTGTGAGCGTGGCATGGCTTGGTGGGCGTGGCAGGGGAAATATACCTTAAAAATCTCTCATTCCCTCCCCACTCCAGGGTAAGGTTACTGCAAAATCCCCATTTCCTGCAGCTGGGACTCGGGAGGCAGAGAATAGATGAAGGCCAGTCAGAGATGGTATTTACCGGTTCTCCAAACTACTCAAAATTTCTACTACTGGTTCTCTAGAACTGGTCGGAACCTGCTGAATACCACCTCTGATGCTGATGTATTAAATGTTTGAAGTACCATATCATTTCCTGGCTGCTACATGGATTTGCCTCCCAATATTAGATATTTTGCAAAAGAAATTGTAGTTATTTGACTCAGGATGTATCTACATGAAACCTAAGAACCACAGAAAGACAACTTCTAAGGATTCAAGGGTTAGGGTTAAGGTCAAGGATTCTATTAAAAACATTTTTTCAATGGCAGGTATAAACAGAATGATCCCTTTGAGAGAACGTTCAAAAACTGAAGAAGATATTCTCCGGGCAGCATTGAAATTTAATGGCAAGAAAACTGGAAGTAACCCAACTTCTACATCTGATGATTCTACTGGTTTGGAATGGGAGAATGACTTCGTTAGTGCAGAAATGGATGATAACGGCAATTCAGAATATGCTGGATTTGTAAATCCTGTTTTAGAACTTTCTGCAACAGATCAAAAAACTTCTGGTGTTGATCAACAAGTGAGATAATGAAATTGGCCATTGGGTGCCTAGCAGAACGGTTGAAGTTGGGAAACCTACAAACCTGTATTGTGCACAATCTTGTAATCACTGCTGCTGCTGCTGCAAATCCTCCTTTTACAATAAGGAAATGATACAGTGACTGCTCTTGGTGACTAAGCTCCAGATTTCTATAAAAAGGAAAGAATCTATGCTATTTATGTCCATTAAAAATATGGTTTGCTAATAATGTGGTTTGCTATCTGAACTGAATTGTAAGTGCAATTTTTATAATCTACCTTTTAAATGTTTATACTTGAATGGTTCTATTATGTCTGTTTTTAGGTTTAAGCATACAGCACCCTTTATTAAATACAGTGTTACAGCTTAATGTTTTAATCAATTGTCCTATTTCAGTCTTTGGGTTTTGTTTTTTTTAAATGCAGTGGTACCTCGGTACTTCTCATGAATTGATTCTAGGAGGTGCAATGAGTACCAAAAATGATGGGTACCAAATTGATTTTTCCCATAAGGAATAATATAGTGAGTCACAAGGCAGCCAATACAGACAAGTTCTAGCTTGTGTACCAAACGATGAATACCAGGACAAAATTTTCACATCAAAATACATTGAGTACCAAATTTGATGTTTCAAAGCAATTGAGTACCAAAGTACCGCTATACCTTCATTAGCATAATTTTAGCAGGAAATCTGATCAGCACTTTTCTACTTGGAATATGAAACTAGGAATAGGAATTCTGCTATGGCTTCCCAAGAAACATAGGATGCTGCCTTACACTGAGTCAGTCTATTGATCCATATAGCCCAATGTTCCAAGCCTTGGCACTACTTTCCCACTTCTCTGGTATTTCATGCAATTCCAGATTTATCTGGAAATGTTGAGGACGGGACATAGTGAAAGCACACTATATGTTCTACTATTCAGCTATAGCATCCCTAAGAGTTACTTTTTTTCAGTTCAATTTGTTTTGAAAATTAAATAAACTTTGGAATCTATTTTTTCTTTATTCATCCTGGTGTTTTACTGAGATTAAATCTCAAGCACAATGTTTTACATTTGAAAGCATTTTATTTATAAAGCTAAAGCATTATAAATAAAATTTATCATGGCAGTAATGACCTATTTAATTATAGAAATTTGGAAGCATTGAAGACTTCTTTCTTTATTTTAAAACGCTGGACACCGAAATGCAGAGGTTTGCATTTTTAAGGTTCCACTGTTCTTCCAAATGAAAATGATAAGCACTTCTAATACAAAGTAGCTATTTAATTTTTAAATTGTGTAAAATTAATAATTGGTAATTTAGTGTTCTGATTTGTAAAATACAGATAGCATGGATACTTTCTGTGGCTGAATCAATGCAAATTCACATTCCAATCAAAGTATATCTTTCTGAAGTATGTGAAACATTCCATTGTTGTAATTTAATTAAATTCAGTTTATCAGAGTTAATAACTTCTGAAAATGATGACACCATTATTCAAAAATGTTACTATTACCAGTATGGTTTAATCCCCCCAAAATCCTTGTCCTTAATTGTTTCTAACCATTGAGACTAGAAAACTCTTCTCATAAAGCTGTTTTTCTGATAAGACAAAAACTGCTTTGGAATGATGATTACATTTGTATGATAAAGCAGACATGTCTCTCTCACAAGTGTCTGATTCATAACCATTTTCAGTGTAGTAATGTAGTACTGTAAATCAGGGAGCAGCAGTATTTACTTCAAGGTATCTCCTTGAGTTGAACTTCATTTTGTTCTATTAGTCATGCTCTAAGCTTCCTAACGAGTTTTCTTGCAATGCATTAACAATGAAATACCATAGACACACATAGACAACATGATGGCTTCTAGCAGCTGCTGCTATAGTAGAAAGGAAAACCAGAACTGCAGTACTGAAAATTATTTATTTTGTTTTTAAAAGTTCATTTCCTTCAAGTCAAGCTTGACAAAAACAAAAAACCCTTGATGGATATGAAAAAACCAAGTTACTTTCTCCCACCCACCCACCCACTTTTTTTTTTTTTTTTTTGAACACTATAAAAGGTGCATGACAGTTTTCTTCCAGTATCTTTTTCCCACTTCTCAGTCTAGACTACAGCTACGGCACTGACTGGATTCTGTACCAAGTACTACTCAGATCTAACCTTAACTGGGTTCCAAGGACTGACAAAATTAACCAGAGCTGCCAGCTGCTCAACAAAAGCTGAACATCTCTTGCACCTTTGCTACCAAAGCAATAGTAGTTTCTAAAACCACTAAAATGCATACACTAATAACTATATATATTCCACTTGGTAGGTTTGTGCTTGGCTTTTGTCTCTTTCTGCTCAGTAACAAACTTTATTACTGCCATATTGATTCATTAACTCTTCTATTGATTAATTTATAAGTTATAATTCCAGATGCAGAATATTTATTGTTTACCGTACATTATTCACATCTCCAGAGTTATGGGTTTGAAGAGATCAGCGACAGTAGTTATTTGTTTATATGTAAAAAATTAATTAATGTATACCAAGGTGATCATTTGATTTCTTTTCCTGTGCCTTTTATGTTTAAATTAAAAGACAGATTTTACCATTCATAATACCTGACAATTTGTTTTCTTCATATATTGCATTTCTAAAGTAGAGGTTTGTTGCTGAAAAAAATTGAGTTCTGTATTTTGAGTTCTTGTAATATACTTTATTATAAGATATTTGTACACTGCATATGTATGTATGTATGTATGTATGTATGTTTGTATGTATGTATGTATGTTGGCGATGTTTCGACGAGGTCACACTCATCTTCAGGCTGGTGCCTCATCGAAATGTCGCCAAGATACTGTCAATCTTACACAGGAAAAGATCCAAATATGCCAAGACCCGCATACCTATACCCGTGAAAATCTACGAATGTGTGTGTGTGTGTGTGTGTGTGTATATACATACATACATACATACATACATACATATATATACACATATATATATGGTTTAATATTTGTCATTTCATAAATGCTACAATCCTTAAAAGTTTAGATTTATCAAGCTGTGAATAAAAATTTTTACGCACTTCATAACTAGCCTTATATTTTTTGAGTCTTATTGTTCCATTGTAGAGGTAATCTGCAACTTAACATGTTTGCTTAGTGACCATTCAAATTTACATCAGTGAAAAAAGTGATTTATGACTGTTTTTCACATTTACAACCCCATGGTCGTGATTAAAATTCAGATCTTTGGCAACTGGCACCTGTTTATGACAGGTTGCAGTGTCCTGGGTCATGTGATCCCCTTTAGTGACCCTCTGACAAGCAACCTCAATGGGGAAGCCAGCTTCACTTAATAACCATGTTACTAACTTAACAAGTGCAGTGATTCACTTAACAACTGTGGCAAGAAAGGTAGTAAAATTAACTTAACAAATGTCTCGGTTAGCAACAAATTTTGTGCTCAATCATGGTCAAAAGTCAAAGATTACCGGTACTTGATTTTGGAAGAACAAGGGACTGTTCGTTTTTTACGATGCCTTTTACTGGTTGTTTTATATAGATGTCCACTTGTCTTTTGATTTTGAAATCTAAGTCTTTAAAATTAGTACACTGTCTAAGAAGTTCTCATCTACCAACTTTAATGCCCAAACAAGTCCATGCTAAATAAGCAATCCCTCACACCATTCAGGACTTTAAATATTTTTTAAAAAATTAAATTGGTTTCCAAATGTTAACCACATCATTGGCCAAAATGTTTCTTAAAGATACTTATAAAAACAAACATATTTCTCTTGTGTTCATCATTTTAAAACACTGAGTTATCAAATGCTTTTATAAGTGAAAGACATAGAAGAACATGGTGGGAGGAGAAAAATGGAAGCATTAAGTTCCTTGTACAAATATCAGTACAACTGGGATCTAAGTACAGAAAGCTGCTGCAACTGGTTGATGGAAGTTTTCAAATATACCCAAAGGTAGCAATGTTGAAACAATATTCAATTTTTATGACTGTCCATTCATCAAGTGCCTCTGAAAGATGCTAATTATTGGCATCAGTGACGATATAGATCAGGGGTCCTAAAACTATGGCCCGCAGGTCAGATACAGCCTGCTGAAACCATTAATCCGGCCTGCGTGGGACAAGGCTATCCCACCCACATTGCCCTGCCTACCCGCAGACCCCCACCCTTCGGCCGAGCGCAGGGACTTACCTTTGCAAGCCCTGTAGGCTGGAACTGGAAGGTAAGGCCAACATTTTTGACTAGCAGAGTGCTTCTGGAGGCTGGGGAAGCCAAAAAACGGGCCACACAGAGGCCTTGCGGGGCCACTGTGCGGCCAGGAGTGCTGCAGGAGGACTGGATGGGCGGAGGAGGGTCACCCACCTGCCAGCCAGACTAGCGCAGAAGCAGCATGTCCCCCGGTCATGGGCTGGATGTGGGGCCCCAAGGTGGACAAGAAGGTGGGTGGGCTGTCCTCAGGGGAACTGGGGCACTGTGTTCTCTTAAATCTCTGGCCCATCTTTGCTTCTGCAAGGCAGAAAGCCATAAGTCTTCACGCACTCCGGATGTCAGATTCCCAGCACCCGGGCAGGGCTTCCTCCCCCCCCCCCTCCACGGGATAGAAATAGAGAAAGAAAGGGAGAGAGATAGTGAAAAAAAGACTTGTTGATTATAAGCTCCTTGGAGCTGAGAAGAATTGCTGCAAACTGAGTTTCCTAAAGTGGACCACTAGACTCCTAAACAACTTAAAAAACAATCTAGTAAAAAGAAAATTCAACCAAAAGAGCAACATGCAAAAGCAAATAAAACACTCCCAGGAACAAAACAGATTAAAGTTTAATTTGTGTGCATTGTTTAGTGGACAGCTAAATTGACCACGCCCACCATCACATGACCACCTAGCCACACCCACCCAACTAGTCGGCTCCCCCCCCCCAAATCCGAGGGACCATGAATCCTATTTTAAAAGTTTGAGGACCTCTAATATAGATGTACAGATATCATTTCAACTACCATAGAACACAAGGTAAAGATGCCCACTGAATACACAATTGTTTTTCATGGAATTTTCCAATTTATTCATTGTCATCCATCTCTGTTGGAAATTGGGCGTATGAACTGCCGCTTTCACATACTGTTTTTTTTAAAAATAGGTTGTTTTCTTGTATCAGTGGCGTTCTGGCCAATTCAAAGCAGATGTTAAAGAAGTCTTCACATTGTCCTTCTTGTTTTTGCAATTGCATCTGGTACTCTCCAAAGCAAACTATACATTTGTCTGGTAGATTGACTTTATTTAGATAGGCCAGTTCAACACCCTCCACAGATAACTTTCCCTTTTTGCTCAGATTCTTAATCTCAAAACCAAACTCTGAGCTGTTGAAGTGCCTGAAAAACTGAAGGCAAAACTGAACACGTGAAACCCGTGAATCCACAAAGTGAAAACGACACATATTCGGATCTCTTCCAAATTTCACTATATCATCTGCTCTCAGCTGTTGTTCGTGACAGAAGCTTAAAGCATTGAAGACTGGTTTTTCTCCTTGATTTGGATGATAAACAGTGATTTGCAGGCAAGTTACAGTCTCTTCAGTATCTTGAGTTTCAAAATCAGACATGGCAGTACTAATTCAGAAAATCCTAAAAGAACAAAGCACATATTAAAATCATTTTAAAATCATAAATGCTTGACACTTCATTAAGAGCAAAAAAAAGTGTGAATGGTGAAATACAAATGAAATATAATAGAAGGGGAAACAATATAAGGTGAGCGATATCGATTGATAATTGCTATTAGAAAGAACAGGAGGCTCCTGTTCATATTGCATTGGGTAAATGTGGTGTATGTCTAAGTTTTATGTATGTGTATTTTATATGTTTGTAAATATTTTTTTTTAAAAGAACAAAAAAAAACTCCCATCAAAAATGGAAGCAAATGGGCTGCAACGAAGTCATTTTGACAGGGATCATAAATATTTGACAAGGATGGCGGCTACAAGGTTTGGTCCCAGTAAACTGAAAAAATGAAGAAAAAAAACAACAACCTTAAGGTTAATTTTAATTTACTGGGTTTTTTTTTACATAGGAAGTATTGATTTAACTAATTGTTCAAATACTGCCATTTATGAAGAGATCCAAAGTGACAATTAAGACTTTTAAATCCCCTATCCATCATCATTTCTATAAAGTCATGAGGCAGCACATAAAGGTAAAAAACACGCAGGCAGCACGAAAACTATTGAAGATACACGTTTAGATTAAAAGCAAAAACCCAAACCATGCTTCGTTTGAGGCTTAGACCAAGCACCCTCATCTCTTACCGGGGGATATACCAGGGCATCTATTCGCATTGCTTCTCCTCCAAAAGGGGAAGAACTTTTACATTCTTTTCAACCAGGCGTCCTTTTGCAAAACTTCTCAGCTCCGCGTTCCCAGATGGCGGAGTCTTCCCCGCCCGCGCGTCTTCATCCTGCTTGCGTTTGCTCGCAGAATGGAGGCCCTTCCCTTCGAGGGCTTGCACTTTCGCTTCTATTTCCGGCGGGGAAACTGGAAGTATGACTTTTCGGGAACATCCCACGAGACCTCAAGGCAGGCGCTGAAGCCTGCAATTAAGCGGGGCTAAAGATTCCTTGGCTGATCTCCCATTCCACCCGGTTCTCGTCTGAACTTTGCCAGGCGGGCAACCGCCCGGGTAAGCAGTCAGCCTTACTTCAACTCTGTTGCCTCTCCCCGTCATTTTCTACAGCGTTGCTTGTTTTTGAGTTTGACACGAGTATATTCGCGTCAAAAGGCGTCGTCTGAAGGCGGGGGGCGGGGGAGAGGCTCTACCGAACTCTTATGTGTTAGAAATTTAAATGATCAAAGCCTATATTGAACAGACCAAGCGGTAGGTCAGCTTCAAAATATGATTTAGTTTGCCTTCCTCCTCCTGGGACTCACCTTTTCAAAGAGATCTCAAAAGCAGCAGCAGCAGCACCAACACCAACACCAATGAGAGCGTGAGAAAAAGGGTGTCTTTGGAAGAGACTCGCGGGAGGAGATGCGTGGCGAAAGGATGCCGCGCTGCAACTGCAGAAAAATCTCTCCTACTTTCCTTTTCCCGGCCAGCAAAAGGGGAGGGGGTAACGTTAGGGAAGGGGACAGTCTCAGTTCTGATGCTTACCCGAAGTTCCTCCTTTCCTAAGACCGCGAAGATAGAAGGAGGGTGGGGCATGTGAGCTGATAAACAAGACTGTAAAATGTCGATAAAACCTCCTTTACAATGTGGCATAACGGAACATCTTTATCAGCGATACTGAGAATTGGAAGTCAGTCAGTTTCTCTCTTTCTCTCTCTCTCTCTCTCTCTCTCACACACACACACACACTTACACACACACCATTTGTGATTTTGATGTTCTTAAATAGACACCTTGTTATTTCTTTCTCTGGAGCCCTCATTGTTTCACAACCAAACAATATCAAAAGAGATACTTTGATATCTGAATTTAAGCAGATAATAGGTGCTTCATGAGTGATTTTTTCACGGGGGATACTTTGAGCATCTCTTTTCCAAATAGGATCCAATTTCAATTAAAACATAGGCACAATTTTAAAAAAACCTTATGTGATACCTCTGATGCATTTGGAATGCCATAGTTCCATTTTTAAAATCAAAATGTAGCTGTATTCCAGCATCCAATGATGCCATAATTAGAAGACATTAGGTTTGAAATATAATTTTGACCCCTATTATAATTTTCATTCTGGGATTAATTTCAGTTAGAAAATTTCTATTGGAATTCATGGGATTGGTAGGATATTAGGTGTTTTCCTACTTTGTCACCTTATTTCAAGTTTTAAACCTTTTAAGATACTGCAAGAGACATTTGGATTGACTAATTCTTAGGAATGACAGCGTATTCAGTTAATTTTTCTTTTATTTCACAATTTTGTCCAAACATATTAACAGCATCTAGATCTCCTAAATTACTGTAAATACTGAAAAGTGCTTTGGACAATTTCAAATCTATAACTTTTAATAGGCAATTAATGAGCATTTCTAAAATTGATAATAGCAGTTTGCAAATATTTGTTGGATAGGAGCTGGAAATTCATGCTGGAAAAAAATAGTGAAGACTTAAAGCAGGCCTGCCAAGCTGGATGCGTTATGCACAGGCCTCACCCACCCTTGCTCCGCAAAGGCAGAAAATGTCGCGACATGTCACCATTCACCACATGATGTGATGTGGTTTGACACCAATGACTTAAACAATATTAAGCATATTTTTACCATCTCAAGATAAGATTAATTCAACAAAATTTCACATGTACAGGTAGTCCTTGACTTATGTTCACAATGGAACCCCAAATTTCTATTGCTAATCAGGATAGGTGTTAAGTGAGTTATGCCCCATTTTATGACTTTTTGTGCCACAATTATTAAGGGGATCCCTGCAGTTGTTAAATGAATCTATTGGTTGCTCGGTGAATCTGCCATTGACTTTGCTTGTCAGAAGCCAGCTCGGAAAGTTACAAATGGTGAACACATGACTTCAGGACCGTGACACTGCAACTGTTATAAATACCTGCTGGTTGCCAAGAGACCAAAGTTTGATCATATGACCAGGGGAATCAGAGGTGGTATTCAGCAGGTTCTGACCAGTTCTGGAGAACTGATAGTGGAAATTTTGAGTAGTTTGGAGAACCAGGAAATACCACCTCTGACTGGCCCTGCCCCCATCTATTCTCTGCCTCCCGAGTCCCAGCTGATCTTGAGGAAATTGAGATTTTGCAGTATCCTTCCCCTGCCATGCCCACCAAGCCATGCCACACCCACCAAGCCATGCCACGCCCACAGTACTGGTAGTAAAACAATTGAATCCCACACTGATGGGGATGCTGCAATGGTCGTAAGTAAAAAAACCAGTCATAAGTCACTTTTTTCAGTGCCACTGTAACTTCGAATGGTCACTGAACAAATGTTGTAACTTGAGGCTGACCCCCAAACCACTTCTTTGTTCATTTTATGTGGTGTAAAGAATGATTCTCACTAACTAGAGGAAGGTAGAATTCAAACACTTTATTTCTGCACAGGAGCAAAGTGGGCGGCCCAGCTGTCATTTTCAGTAAACTTCATCTCAAAAGGAAATGGGCACCCCCAGCCAGGTTTATATCAAAGCTTTTATACTTTTTCTACAAAAAAATACAAAGTTACAAAGTTACAATCTTACACATTGGTTATCTACCACTTCCTGAGCACATATTATTGTGCACACATTCACATGTTCTCCAGACGCATCTCAGCATGTTTAGAATGATCTCTAAATTTCTCAATTCAATAATTGAGGGTTGACATTTTAGTATGCTAGTGATGAACTTTTGTTTATCTCCGGACCCCTGCCAGGATCTTATGCCCATACCTGTAAGCCAATGCCACATTACCTCTTAATAGCTGGGTCTCTTGCAGATTTCTTAGGATTCTTTTCCGACCACATCTTTCCATCAAACTAATAGTGCTTGTACCTGATTTCTGCCTTTAGCAGTTTCTAACAAGCATCAAAACTGATTCTTATCTGTGATTTAGTTTTTGCTGGCAAGCTTTCATTTATCTGAAAGAAATTATTGCAGTACTGAATCTGCAAAAAACTTCTGTTTAATAATAATTGTATTATTAAATAATATTAAATAATAACAACAACAATAATAATAATACAGGTAGCCCTAGATTTATGACCACATTGAGCCCAAAATTTATGTTGCTAAGTGAGACATTTGTTAAGTGAATTTTCCCCATTTTACAACCTTTCTTAGCAATAGCAATAGCAGTTAGACTTATATACCGCTTCATAGGGCTTTCAGCCCTCTCTAAGCGGTTTAGAGTCAGCATATTGCCCCCAACAACAATCCGGGTCCTCATTTTACCCACCTCGGAAGGATGAAGACTGAGTCAACCCTGAGCCAGTGAGATTTGAACAGCCGAACTGCAGAACTGCAGTCAGCTGAAGTAGCCTGCAGTGCTGCATTTAACCATTGCGCCACCTCGGCTTTCTTGCTACAGTTGTTAAGTGAATCACTGCAGTACTTAAATTAGTACCACAATTATTAATGGAATCTGGCTACCCCATTGACTTTGTTTGTCGCAAATGGGGATGACATGACGCAGGACCATTTATGACTGCAACCATCATAAATATGAGTCAGTTGCAAAGCATGCGAATTTTGATCACATGACTATGGGGATGCCGCAATGGTCATAAGTGTGAAAAATGGTCATAAGTGCATTGTAACTTTGAATGGTCACTAAACAAACTGCTATAACTCAAGAACTACCTGTAATGAACTTTATGAAGCAACTTAAAGTATAGTTTCATCTGAGACTCTTTTATAAGCTACTTTTAAAATTCCTTGCCTTCAGTAACCAGGCCCTCCTGAACCAAGGTTAAAATACTAGGCTTTCGTGTACTTGATAACTCAGAAATATTTCAAAAGAGTTGACTGCCAGGTTCATCATGTTAAAAGAATAAAGTTTTTATTTATTAATCACATTTGTATAGCTATTTATAACTTTCAAATTTCGGGGTGGCTTGAAGTCAATCTTGACTCCTGCCAACTAACAGGACTTGTCCCTGCAGCTTTCTGGCAAGATTTCAGACATTCCATTGCCCTACTTCTAGGGCTAAGAGAGAGTGACTGGCTTAAAGACTTTCTGCCTAAGTGGCATTAGAATGCATAGTTTCCAGTTTAGCATCTTAACCGCTATACCAAACTGGCTCTCAAAGAATGGATTAGAAGTCATTGATGCAAATACTGTGGATTTGTCCCACTATTATCCCATTGTAGTTATATAATTTGGTTAATGTGGTTTTGTGAAAAGTATTATGGTAAATTCACATAATTATGATATACTTAATAATATTTATGTGGTGATCATGGGCCATGTGGTGTCATCCAGTCATAAATCCCCAAGGGGAACTTACTGTTCTGTTCATAAAACATTTCTTAAACAGGAAGTTTAAGTTGACCTAAATTTGGTCAATTTAACTGTTAAGCAGCAATATCCATATTTTTATGTCATTGAAAGTTAGCTTTGTGTTCTTCTGCATGTCATTGCTAACCTAAAATTATTTAGATTTATCACCAAGTGATACCAGACACTGTGACTTGTAAAACACAGGTTATGTTTACCATTTTGTAAGAACAAGCCATTTCTTTTTTTAAAAATCATAATTAAATAAACATAGCATTATTACATTTAGGCTACAAAACTCTTTTGACCAAATAGATAGAGCAAGGCAATAAAAAAAATTCTAACTTTTTGCTGTCTATTTCCAGTAACAATATTGTGTACCAACCATGTCTATGTAATTGTAGAAATCACCCTATCTTGATGAAAAATGAGGCATCATTTCTAACTTTAGGCATGAAAGCCAGCTGGGTGATTTTGAGGCAATCATTCTCTCAGTCCAACTCATTACCCAGAGTTGTTGTGGGGAAAATAGGAGGAGGACGGAATATTAGGTAGGTTTGCCACTTTGAGTTATTTATAAAAATAATAAAGATGGAATATATATATATAAATAAAATCATTTTGGGGAAAAAAAGTGCTTTTGGATAGCAATAATTCTTAATGCTAAACAGTAGCAGTAGTTCTTAATGCTAAATAATGCACATGTAGAATTAAGAATTAGGATAGCATCAAACAAATGATGTACAATGAGTAGGGAGAAAATACCAAGAATCCACTTTGTTTTACTTTATGCCTGGTATATTATTTGCTGAAAATCAGGAATTGTAGTCTAAAATAAAAAAAATCTTAAACAAATAAAAATTACAACTGTGTTATTTAGCCTTTAGTTTAATTTCTTTTAAAATTTGTATGTAGTGAGAAGTATGGATTTCATACTGAATTCTAGTTAATATGTCTTCATAGCTATGTGGAAAAACATCTAAATGTTGACTCGGATTTGTTTATTTTGATGTATATATGTTAAATTATAGTTTAATATTCAGTGTGAATCTTCCTATTCTTTTCTCCATATTTAAAAAATAAGGTGAAATACTTCAGGGAATTTCCTAGATCAATATCAGGTGTCTCTAGGGAACTGCTAACTATATGATTTTTGATAAATGATAGTGGGCCATTTCTTTTCTGTATCTTCTGTAGAACAGAGAAGGTTTCCTTCACTAGATAGCCCAAAATATATCATTGCATTTTGATGGGATTATTTCATTCACATATAATCATCTTCCCTTTCAGCCATTTCAGCTATTCCATTCATATGGGCATCCAGAGGGAAGCACTTTTCATCATCTTCGTGTTGTGTGACATTGAGATGTTAACTCTTCTGTTATATATTTGAATGCAATATTTCAATACAAAGAAGTAGCAGAGTTTGTATCTTGCATCATGAAGTCACAATGTGTGTTTCATGGATAGGAACAGATACCTATTCTCATTTGTCTCGTTTCTTATGGTGATCAGCGCTTCCTTCAGATGTAATTGATTCATATTGACAAGCCACAATGTTGCTTGCATGTAGGGGCTTAGCATGTTATATAAAATCATGATCAATTTGCAAATTTAGCTAAGTTGCTTTTTTGATAATGGCTTAATTCACTTTGGACCCTGCCTTGTCAAAGTTAAATCCATAAATGAATCACAGATGTTATTGTTATTATTCATTCCTCATGTTTAATATATGCTGTTATATACTGTTTATGGTTAAGCTCATGTAGAACAGGTTTTTTTTAAGAAAACATTCTAACATTCTAAATACAGTAGCTGCAAGATTGAACTTCCATTTGCAGTTTGGAAAAGTCTTTGTATTAGCCAAACAACCTTATTAGTCTATGTCTCACAAGGACTTGATATCACTTGGCACTGACATCTCTGGAAATCCCCTTTTGAGCAATGTTTGAGACCAATGTCCTCACTGTGAATTTCCTGCAAATCTCTACTAGATTTCTCTTCCTCAATGTCTTCAAGTTACAAGAAACATAAGCTTTTCAAATAAGAATAAAACAACTTCCTGAATAATGATGATATTCTTATTGCTATTTATAAAACTAGAAAATGTTTCAGTGAAGTTCAAGGAGTGATTTATTACTTAAAGAAGGTTGGTTTATTATAGTTCCCCCTCCCTCCCTCCCTCTCTTTCTCTCTCACAAATTACTTAGAGATGACTACTGATAATTAAAAGTGTGTGTTTAAAAAAGAGGAGGAAAATGTGAATCTAATTTAGTGGTGGTGCAGTAGTTCAACCATTTTCACCTTAAATAGGTTGTATGTTATCTGTTTTGTATTAGAGATGGATGCAAAAGTGGACAATTTTAGATAAAGTCCACCTTATATACTCAAGTAGATATTTATTTTTGGAAAATGATAGAACCTGGGTTCAGTCTGTTAATAAATTGTAATCTCTGGTGTCTTTTATATCCTTTATGTTCTTCTTTGAGCTAATCATTTGCCCAAAGAAATACTAGAAAGTTTCCCAAAATAGCAAGCAGAAATTAATACAGGTTAATCCTGTCTTACCAACCGCAATCAGGATTGGCAAATCTGCTGTAGGTGGTCATAAAGTAAATAGTCACCTGATTGTGCTGGACTTATGACATCAGTTCTACTGCTATTATTAAGCATTGTTAAGCAAGCTGTCTTGTAATCTCCTCTTGTAGCTTCCTGCCATTTTCCCCATTGACTTTGCTTATCACAAATCAGCTTGGAAAATTGCAGATGGCAATAACATGATAGGAAAGATTGTAATTGGCATTACAAGTAGTCCTCAATTTATGACCACAGTTGGAACTGTAATTTACATTGCAAGTCATTGTGGTCTAAATCGAGTCATCACCTAACCAACTAATCCTCACCTGTCCTGATTTTACAGCTATTTTTACAAAGGTTGTAACTCAAATCACGGTAGTCATAAGTCATCATTGTGAATCCAGGTTAATTAAGGATAGACACGATGCTAAGATCATGGTAAATGCATGCTGGTTGTAAAGCACCCATATTGTGCTTACAGAACCATGAGGATATTGCAACAGCCACAAGTTCAAGGGCCGGTCATAAACCTACTTTTTCAGCATTCTGTAACTTCAAACAGTCTGAAGAATGCTGTGACTAAGTGACAATTACCTGCAATAAACTACAGATAGTCTTTCGGTTAGGCTGGCAATTTATAACAGAATTTCTGTCACTAAACAATGCAGTCATAAAATATGACATTACCCGGCTACACCATTTAGCAACAGCAATCTCAACAGTTCCCATTACCATTGTTGAACAAGAACCACATGGGTGGTTAAGCCAGTGTTTCTCAACCTTGGCAACTTGAAGATGTCCGGACTTCAACTCCCAGAATTCCCCAGCCAGCGAATGCTGGCTGGGGAATTCTGGGAGTTGTAGTCCGGACATCTTCAAGTTGCCTAGGTTGAGAAACACTGGGTTAAGCAATGAACTCATGAGACCTTGATGTGGGAAAAAGAGAGAATCCAGAAAGGCTTGCTTGTGCTGCTGAAGCTGTGTTCCATGCAAGCAGGCTGGTGGGTAATTTCTTTGGGGCAGGTGACTATCACAAATACGCATGTGGAATATGAGCAGGAAGATGGCTGTGAGAAGTGGAGACTAGGTTGTACAGGCAGATGGGCACTAGAGAGCATGAGGTCCCCATGCCCCTCGGAGCTCCTTGGGTGGAAGAGTGGAAGAGTGGGAGCAAATTGCAAGAGCGACTTGCAACCTCCTGCAGCTACCCCCCATTGACTTTGCTGGTGGAAAAGCAGAGGGAAGTTGCAAAAGGCAATCACATGATCACAGAAAACTGCAACTACATACTTGCAAACTGATTGCCAAGCACCCAAAGTAGTAACCCCCAATCAGCACCTGAAGGACCAATCAAGTGCCTTTGGTTAAGCTGAGTTCATGCTTATGACCATATGACTTGACTTACCAACACAGTAACTTGAGTTTTGACCGTCATAAAAAGAGTTTGATAAAATCAAATCCAATGAGGTGATAGTTTGACTTACAACCACATTCTGACTTACGTCAGAAATTCTAGTTAAGTATGGCTGTAATTCAAGGGCTACCTGTATTGTCAATGAGTCTCTCCTATTCTATAGTGCGTATTATAGAAATAATGCATATTACAGAAAAGTCCGAAATGATAAGCTAGTGAACTTTGCTTTGTAAATCAAGATCAGCAAATAAAACTCTACTTTTCTTGTTTGAATCAAACAGTAAGACATGGCTTGCTTTGAAGTAGAAAAAAGAGGTTAATCCTACAGAGTTGCATGGGAAAACCCCAATAGTTTCATCTAATAAATACTTCTGGGGAAAATGTGGAACAAATTTTCAGTAAAGAAATATTTTTAAGAAAATGGAGCAATTGAGCTGAGTGGTCTTTAGATCCTTTTTACCACAAATTATTCTAAATATACGATGTAGCCAAAATTCAACACTCTTACAGTACTTCAATTTCACTGGAAGATTGAAGTACATACTCTGCTCTTATTAATAAGCTTTCAGATTTTGTAATAAGCTTTATAATTGCCTGTACAACTTCCACAAAGAAATTGGAAAAACGTTATGAGCTCCTGTTAATGAGCAAAGTGGTGATCAAATAAAAAAGGGAAAAAATAGAGATTAGGAAAATATTAATAGAATAAATGTAAAAAATATAGAAAAAAATAACTTTCCTTATTTTCTCAAATGAAAAAACATGTATCTCAATCAGATACATTACACTGCCCAGTTATTTCAAAGATTTCCTGCTATTCTATATTGTAAGAGGATAGATAGGTATATTAATAGCAATAGCACTTAGACTTATACACCGCTTCCCAGTACTTTACATCCCTCTCTAAGCAGTTTACAGAGTCAGCATATGTCCCCCAACAATCTGGGTCCTCATTTTATCGACCTCAGAAGGATGGAAGGCTGAGTCAATCTTGAGCAAAGTGAGAATCGAACTGCCAAATTGCAGTGAGCCGGCAGTCAGAAGAAGTAATATATGTGATAACAAAAACAGGAGGCTGGAACCATCTTTTCTGACTATCGTATTTATTCCTTTTAATAAATATTGCTAGTTAAGAAATGTGATACCAGATTCCTTCTGATTTTTTGCAGTCACTCTACTGTATACCTTGACTTACAACTACCGTTGAGTCCAAAATTTCTAATGAGCTATTCATTAAGTGAGTTTTGCCCCATTTCACGACCTTTCTCATCGCAGTTATTAAATGAATCACTGCAGTTGTCAAATTAGTAACAAGGTTGTTAAATGAATCTGGTTTGCCCACTGACTTTGCTTGTCAGAAGGTTACAAGAAATAATGACACGACATAATCTCATGAGATACGTCATAAATATGAGTCAGTTTCCAAGTGTCTGAATTTTGATCACATGACAATGCAATAGTCGTAAGTGTGAAAGTCACTTTTTTCAGTGCTGTTGAATCTTCTAATGGTCACTAAATGAACTGTTGTAAATCAAGGATTACCTGTATAATGTGGTTTAGAGAAAACTGTTGCATTTTATTTCCTATCCCTAGAGGGCAGTGTTGCATCGGACATATTTTATGAGTTCATAATGCCCATTAATGTTTGGTTTGTTCTACTTTTGAAAAATTACTTCTTCAGCAGAAACTGATCCTATTAGAATGTCTAAACATGATTCCTTTTACATACCAGTCTTTTCACTGAATTTGACATTACTTCTACTTGTGTGCATTTCCTTTGAGAAATCCAGAGTTAAAATGAAGAAGTTAAGGCACAGAGGCAAAATTGCAGAAGCATCACAAACTTTCTCTTCCTAATTTTCTGGCAACCCGCAAGAGTAAGAGTGTGGCGGTCACAGTTTTCAAAAGTAGGAAATAACTAGAATTGAAGAGTCATAGATAAAAATCCAAGGTATGATTAACAAGTAAAATATTGTATGAGCAACCATGTAGAAGACAAACAAAGAACTAGAAAATTAGCAAGCAATTAAATGATAAGGATAAGGATATAAAACAAAGGTGTGGCATAAAGATGTCATTGATCCAAAGTGAGATTAAATGGGGAATAGAAAGGAGGGAATTGTGGGATGAGACTAAATTACAATTTCATGTGATGACAGTCCTACAAAAATCTAATACATGTACTCATCGACTTACAACAATTCATTTAATCACTGCTCAAAATGGGAATAGCACTGAAAAAAGAGTATATTATTGATTTACTGGTTGTGCACTAACAATGGCCCTTGTGTAGCAGAGTGCAACTGCAAAGTCTTTAGCCCAGACTTGGGCATTTTGTGTCCTAAATTTGCCCCTTTGTCTGTCCCTATCCAGCCTATGGCAGCGAGAGGGGACAAAGGTGGTGGCGGAGTAGTGGCCTTCACAACAGTCTCAGTTTGTCATGTGGCCTCCTGGGAAAATTAATTGCCCACCAACGCATTATCCAGTTGCTATCAGTTTAAATTCTGAAGTAAGTGATACATAGAGAAAGTTATTTGGAAGACAAAATTTAAACTATTCACATGTAAAATGTCCTACATTCAATTCATTGCATTGTCAGACTATAGAGCTGGTGCTCAACTCATATAGTAAGATTATGTACATAATTCCATCAGACACAGTCAGCATAGCCAAGGGCAATGGATTATGAGAGTTACACTCTACAATACATAGAGGTCACCAGCCGTCTACCACTATGGCAGTGATTCCCAAACTCTGCTGGCTGGAGAATTCTGGGAGTTGAAGTCCACAAGTCTTAAAGTTGCCAAGTTTGGGAACCACTGCACTATGGTAATCAATACTCAACACAATAGATAAAAAGGTTAAATGGCAGAACCATGTATAGAAATAAGGTACAATGTCATCTGAGGTTAAAAAAAAACCAAAACACTGTTTTTACTTCCAGGGCTGCTTTTATTATGATTTTAAAATGTACGGCACTCTGACAGCCATGATCAAGTTCTTCAAATGATGTGCATTCAACATGAAATTATGTACAATTATATACCAAGTGGTATCAATAATTGAATTAATATATGGCAAACCAGTGCACTGGTATCTGAAGAAAATGAGTCTGTTGGGGGTAGACAGTGCTGTGGTTATTCGTGGCCCATCTCGTATTATAGATATCAGACATGGCATATAGAGAGCAATTTCCCTGCAGAAAGGGAGAACACACAGACACAAAAATCTCAAAATCACCAGGGCATTGTCTGACTATGACAAAGGGAATAGTGATAAGGAAAGAAATATATTTGTGTTTTCTTCTTAACAGCAATATATTTTCTGAGAATCAAGTTTCTCCAAATATTAAGTAAAGCAAAAAAATTACTTGTATCTTTATTTTGTTTTACTTTACTCAATTAAAATAATAGTGACAAACCTCTTAGGGTGAATTGATTCATCATGAAAAGCATCTTTCTTTGAAAATTCTTAGGACAGAAATTTTAGTTTGTGGCTAGGATTACTAAATATGGACTACATAGTCTAAACCAGTAGATGGCAGCAAAAATTTAAGAGTTTTCTGTCTCTCTTTGCTGTCACCCAGCGGAATTCTGAATATTTGCTACTTAAATCTAGTTTAAATTTGTATCTTTCATGAATGTGATAAGCTGATATACAATCCTCACTTGGCTGAAGTGACAGCTGAATTTGTACCCTAACATCTGAAATAAACCAGTTGGGGGGGGGGGGGAACCTCATCTGGAAAATTACCAGGAGCAAGCACCACTGAATAACCAGAATTGTCTTCAGAAATAACACAGTAGAATACGCTTTGTCAAAAATAATCCAGAGTGCCACAGACTAGTCCCGTTTCAAATCTTCTCAGTCATAAATTCAAGAAATACTCTTTCATGCTACGGTTTTCTAATATATGGAGTACATGTTAACCCCTAGTTGGAGGAGCCACTGAAGCAGTAGATGTGAGCTTAAATGGACTCCAGAGGATAGTAGAGGACAGGAAGGCCTGGAGGAGCGTTGTCCATGGGGTTGCGATGGGTCGGACACGACTTCGCAACTAACAACAATCACCCTTAGTTGTCCATATATTTCCAAGAAGGAAGTTATATATAAGTGATTATTTCCATATTGTTTCTTCTGGAATCAGTTGTAGATGCAGTTGCATTATCTTCTTTCCTTCAGAGGACTATACTCACGCTGCTATCTGGCTTTGGAAGATATTATATATTGTCCCTGGGATCTTCTGAATCCAAAGTGGTTACTCTATCACAGAATTACATCCTGTCTGTTGTTCTGCTGCAAAGGGAAAATGTCATGAATAATGTAGGAAGTACTAAACATGATATAAGTTGTTGCATAAGTGTAGGTGTATGTTTTTGGTATAATAAGGAAATTATTCTTCTGAGGCAAAGAGTAAGCATACCCCTTTGCAAAAACATAAGAATACAGATGCAAGCTCCAAAGATTTTAAAGACTACAATATAATTTCAGTGTATCCTATTCACAGACCTGTGTCTATATAAAGAGAACAATAACTTGTTTCAGGATCCAATTTGTGTCGATCACCAGGACCAGCGGTTTTGTCTTCCAAGCTTTCTGATTCATTCATCTTCAGGGAACTTCTCTCTAGCAAACTGTGTGCTTTGGGCTGTTCTGTGTGTGGTATTTATATGGTGCCTGTTGTATGTGGCTTTTTAGATGTTGATTGGGGTGTTATTGGCTATTAAGTTGTTGGCTGTTATTTGCTTCTGCTGCTAAGTCCTCGCCTCCTAAGTACTTGATAAGCTGGTGGTAAATCAGCATATGTTGACTGATGAAGGTTTCCCCCATTTTGTTTCCCAGACTTCAATCACTTTCCTGGCTGTTTTTGGGACTGTCCATCGAACAATCTTAGTAGCTGCAAAAATAAATATAGTATGTTCCTGTTCGTTGCAGTGTAAGGCTATCAATGAGTTTGGGTCTTCTCATCTGACCGCTTGCTTGTATTCTTGCAAACTGATGGTAAGCTTCTTCCCCATCTGTCCTATATAGTCACAGGGGCAATCCATGCAGGGGATCTGGTAGATTACACTGGAAGTATCTCCCACCTCCAAGCGATCTTTACAATGCATAATTTGTCCACGTATGGTAGGCTCTGGGCAGTGTGCAATGCCCACTTGCAAACCTTGGAAGCCACATTCTACAGCTTCTGAAATGTTTTTGAATGTATAGCAGGATGTATCATGTGGTTGATCTTGTAACTTGTTTTTTTCCCTTTCTCCCCTCTGTGTTGCACAGACATCTTGTGATGACTAATTGTGGATACCCATTCTGTCTAAATTGTTCACATACTCCATACCATAACTTGTTTATTATTTTCTTTATTTGATTACACTATTTACTTTATCTGAAACTCTTTGTCATATTCTATAGGCTGAAAGTGTAGCATATTACCATATATAGTGGTCTAAATACTACTCCAAATTTTGTCTATGTATGACAAGATACATTAGACTTTGTTTTATTTCCCCTATTTATTGAAGAAATTTAAAGTGGTGTTACTTCTGGAGAAATGCTGTAATTGTATCTTTATATCTCTGTTTTCTTCTCTTTTTCTTAATGCAGGGAGTTAACATTAAAAAAAACCACAAAGTTTTGCAACATATTGGTGTCACTTGTAAAAGTGCATTATATAAACATTTAGTCTCATAAAGATTATATTATTTATAAATACAAAAGCATAATTGACAGGCTTTACGTTCCTTGAATCTCAAACATGATAAACATTTTGAAATCTTTAAGTCAAATATTGATTTAAAGAATACTTTCGCAACTCGAAAGTATTCACACACCATGATCATGATCAGGTAGATATGTATCAAGAGTTTTTGTCACATAAAAAATTCTCCAGATTTGTTTTGCAGAAATTGTGATGTTTGTGTCTTGTCACTTTAAAACTAAGGCCCTATCAATTTTAGACATAGATGTAAATATTTGACCCCTGAACAGTGCTTCTGGAAACCCATTTGAAATACGGTACATAAAAGGGACTAGATCCCTAAAATGCGTAATTGTTTCTTCTCCCCTGAGAGACTGCGAAGGTTTTACACATTTGCACATGAAGAAATATTCCACAAACCTCATCAAGCTCTAAAGAAAGGTTTAAAACAGAGAGTTCCTCTGGTTAATTTCAAAAGCGTGAGCTCACATTACTCTCTAGCATTTCAGCCCAATAGCTTAGGGTTTTAGTGGCTGGTTGGCTGGCGAGGTTTTTTTTTTTTAATTGGAGTTTTGAAGGATTTGTCTCTGTAGACTTGTGGGCTGATGATACATATTCATGAATGAGAAAGTCTTTCCCGACCCTGTTAACACTGACAAAGACTAAGCTGGTTTCACACAGCAAGTGGATGGGAGTTGTGGGTGACAACAGCTGAATGGCAAGATTAGCTTGGGGGGGGGGGGAAATCCTTGCATCACTTGGCCTTGCCTTCCTAATGATTTTGCCAATTGTTGTTGGGGACAAGGCTGTCATTCACTGATGACTTCTTCTGACCATATTCAGATAATGACAATTTCCTTAACTTCTATTTTATTGGACACCACCAAGCAAGATCAGAACAAAAAGGAATCAGTTTCAGTTGTTCACGGATTGGAGTTTGGTCACTTCAAAGGTATCTTTGATCTAGAAATATGTAGTGTACCAAATTCATTATGTCTTTTTAATGGGCTTCTCAAATTTATTGCTCTTCAACATGATCTTCTCTTCAACATGTAGCGTAGTTTTGAGATGGCCATATTTAGAGAGGAACAGTCCAAACTTGTACTTTTAAGAACATTAGTGATGGAAAACAACAGGTGCTTTTGTTCCTAAATGTGACTCCCTTCAGATTCTGCCTTTGGCCACAGAATCTTCCTGCCTGAATGGAGTTGCATACAGAGGAGAGTTAGAATGTAGGACTCATGAATAGAATAATTCATCACGTAAGAAAAGTGGGTAGGTTTTAAATTTGCCACCCAGACCTAAATATATCCCAAGCAAGGCCTAGAAACCCAAATGGGCTGGCTAAATAACAGATGGATACTTGACCTGGATATGTCAGCATATAAAAACTGTGTCTGTAAAAAGGAAGACTTTTGAGGCAGAGAACTCTACTGGCCTCTCTCTACTGTGCTTCATGGGGGCATCCAAGAAGAAGAAAAAGCCAGACTGAGGATGTAGGAAGGCCCAATGTAAAAGTAAATACATCAGGATCAGGAGTGAAATCCAGCACGTTCTGACAGGTTTTGAACAACTGGTAGCGGAAATTTTGAGTAGTTCGGAGAACCGGCAAATACCACTTCTGGCTGACCCCAGAGTGGGGTGGGAATGGTGATTTTTGGAATATCCTTCCCCTGCCACACTCACCAAGCCACGCCCAGAGAACCGGTAGCGAAATAAATTGAATTTCACCACTGCTGAGGATAACATATAGTTTATTCTTCATGTATTTCATATTTTCTTCATTGTCATGTTTAAATATTATGATTTGACAGAAGCTTTCCAAGATCCTCTAAAGCAAGGGTGTCCAAACTTGGGAACTTTAAGACTTGTGGACTTCAACTCCCAGAATTCCCCAGCCATCTGGGAGTTGAAGTCCACAAATCTTAAAGTTCCCAAGTTTGGACAGCCCTGCTCTAAAGGGACCAAACTCTAGATTTAGAGAATGGTTCCTTGAGACCCTGTGCATCCAGCAGCATCTGCAGCAGGGAAATCAAAATATGAAGAGAACAAGCAATCACAGCATTGCATTGAAATACCGTCCCTTTGGTGCATGCATCACAAAAACCAAAAATGGAATTAATTAATCATGGAACATATACAATAGAATACTTCAATAGGAGATTACTTTACAGTAATGGGTTAATAAGCAGAGAATGCAAATGATCACATAAGAAGAAAAGTAACATCTGCAGCAATTAACAGATTTACTATTAGCTTGAATAGAATAATTAAGTTAATAAAATAATTACAATTATTTATTAAAATTATTAATGAAATAATTTAAGTACTAAGTACCTGTATTTTATTTAATAAACTATAATAAAGCTCACAGATGTGGATAAAAATAAGGGCAGATAATTTAAGACAGAAAAAAAATAAACTTCTTGTAATTAGGAAGAAAAATGAATGTTTTAGTGAGGATCAATTTCAAATGGTTTTCAAAAAAATGAAAAGAAGGCATTGCACAAGTGGCAAAGACAAATAATCAATTTTATTTGGTTAATTTGGATCATACATTGGATTATAATATTTTCTGACTAGATTGCTTCTATTAAAACAAGTAGCTTCCAGAAGGTTTGTACAAATATATTTGGTTGGGTATAAAATAAAGGCACTACCTATAAAAGATTAATCAGTTATAATGTGTGTACTAAAATTAAAAGATTAAAAAGAGAAAGAGTAAGTCCAGATCTATTCTTCTTGCACCAGTATTAAATATTTCTATGAAGTGAATGCACGAAACAGTTTAATTAGCATAGAAATAACTTTTCAGATACATTTGCAAGATTTTGTCCTTGAAGCAAGGATGAATTCTTTGACATTATTTCATCAAAGTGTTCAAATCCTTCACTGAATATTTTTCAGATACTGTTAGAGTGGGTAATGGATAGGCACACACAGGCTTAACGGTAACAACAGCTCTTTATTGAATACAAGAAGGGAGAACAATCCAACGAAGGTTGAGTCTGACAGCAGCCCTTTTATAGGGAGCTGTCAGACCCTTCGACCAATAGGATTAAACCTCTGTTCCCGCCGGAACAGAGGACCTTGGTGGAAACCACTGTAGATAGGGTGAATATCTAATACCCCTCCCCTCTTAGATGGAACAATCCTACTAGTAACGTAGTCACGCAGGTAGGCGGGCTTTTGGGTCGCTCTGCCTGACCTGCACAGTTCAGTAGGAGGAGTTTCCTTGGACAGGTTGGACAGACCTGTTTGCTCTGCAGCTTCATTTGGTGGAAGCTCCTGGAACCTTTCACAGGCTGCGGCTAGAGCTTCTAGAGCCGGTTCGCTCGGAGCTCGCTGCGGGCCTGCAACAAAACCAGATAAGCTTCCCTGTAACCTCGGGCCTCAGCTGGCCATGGAAGGAGTGAGTGTTTGCTCCGTTTGGGTAGGGCTTTGGCTAACTCATGCAGGACTTACCTCTGGTTGTCTAATAGTGGAGTTGGGGAGGCGGCCACGGAGTTGGTCAATATGCCTTCTCCAATTCCTACCATCCTCGAGCTCTAAGAGGTAAGAGCAAGGGCTGGTGATGCCTATCACTGCAGGAATCCACAGAGTTCTCCCAGCGTAGTTGTGGGCGTATACCGAATCCTCTACGCTAAATGTCCGAATCTTGCTTGTGGAGTCTGGGGGCGATGAGGCAGAATAATTGGGGTGTAGCTGGTCTAAGTGGGACCTTAGCCAGTGACCCATGAGAAGCTCGGAGGGGCTTCTCCCAGTGGTGGCACTGGGTGTGATGTGCTGAATTAGCAAATATTGACCAACCCGTGTTTGCCAATCTCCCGGGCCCATCCTAACGAGGGCCTCTTTTGAAGATCTCACCATTCTCTCTGCCTGACCATTGGAGGCAGGATGGAATGGCGCGACCAGGGCATGCCTGATTCCCTGAGCTGCTAGGAAGGTCTCGAATTGCATGACTGTGAATTGGGGCCTGTTGTCAGAGACCAAGACATCAGGCAGGCCGTGGGTGGAGAAAAGTCTCCGTAGCACCTTGATGACCGCTTCTGCCTTAGTGGAGGTCATCAGGACTACCTCCAACCATTTCGAGTAGGCATCCACAACTACAAGAAATGTCTGCCTATGATAGGGTCAGCGAGAACTTCTGGCAACAGGCAGTGGCTCAAAGCTCAGTGTGCCCCAAAGTGGAGCCAGGTCGGTGGATGAGGTGGTAGGAGTAGGCAGCTAGGAAAATGGTCCACCTGGTCATGAGAGGTGATAACGACACTGGGGTAGGTTGGTCCTCAGCCAGTAAGCCCAACAACAGCTTGTGGTCAGTAACCAGTTCGAAGTACTGGCCGTAAAGGTATTCGTGGAACCTCTTTACTCCGGGCACTGCAGCCAAAGCCAACTGGCTGTAGTTCCGCTCAGCAGTGGACAAGGTCCTGGAGTAAAATGCAATAGGGGCTTTGGTTCTGTTGGGCATGCGGTGGCTGAGGACAGCGCTAACGCCGAAGGGGAAAGCATCTCAGGTCAGCACCAACGACAGGGTCTTGCTGTGTTGGACTAGAAAGGAGTCCATCGACAGGAGTCGTTTTACCACGGCAAATGCGGCAGCCTCGGCTCTGCCCGAGGACCACTTTGCATTCTTAGCCAGGAGACGGTGTAATGGCTCAGCAACAGTGGCTTTCTGTTTAAGAAAGACGCTGTAGAAATTAAGGAGCCCAAGGAACGCCTGCAGCTCGGTTTGATTGTGAGATGTGGGGGTGTCCTGAATAGCTTTGATTTTTTGTGTAGTCGGGTGAATCCCAGAACCATCGATCAGGTACCCTAGGAATTCAACCCTTGGCACATTAATTTGGCATTTCTCTTTTTTGAAATGGAGGCCTTTGTCTCTAATCCGAGCCAAAACTGTTTGTACGCTTTTTAAAAGTTGCACCTCGTTTGCAGCCAATACCAAGATGTCGTTGAAATAGGGGAAGACTTCTAGAATCCCCTGCAAAAGCCATTCCATGACACTTTGAAACAGTCCAGGGGCAATACTAATGCCGAATTGCAGGCGGTGACATTTGAATGCACCCCTGTGCATCACAATGGTTTGGGACTCTGCCGTAGCGCCATCTACAGGCAATTGTTGGTATGCCTGCGCCATGTCCAATTTTGCAAAGAGTTTTCCTGGGCCTAGCGAATGAAGTAGGTGCTGTAAGTAAGTAAGTAAAATCTTTATTATGGTCAAAGACCAGCAATACACATTAGTTTTTACACTATATTAAAAAATACTAACATTAAAATATAATTAAAAAGTATTGACATTAAAAGTGGATAATAACATAATGGTCCAAAGATGGTTAGAGGTATGTCCAGATAATTGGTACAAGATGGTACTATACTTCTGTAGCCAATTTTTTTCTTATGGACATTGCAGCAGCACAAAACTTTGCCACTGCATACGTGGTAACCGGGTTAGTGTCCTGGAGGAGAAAGCCTAGATAAAAATGGTCTGCCCTCCCTGGCAATCTCTCTAATAAGGGGAGAATATGTGCAGACCTACAAGCTCTGTATAACTCGCAGTGTAATAGAACATGTGAATTATCTTCCACTTCTCCTTTACCACATATACAAACCCGTTCTGCTATAGGTGTTCTCTTATACCTGCCATGGAGGAGTGCTGAAGGAAAAATGTTAAATCTGGCTCTGAAGAAAGCTATTCTTTGTTTTGGAGAGATCAGGTCATTTAGATATCTTGCCGATTCCCACACACCCTGTTTGATTCTGTCCCTACTGTGGAGAAGCAACCTATTTAGTTCTTCTTGGAACTCCATGTCCCTCATTCTATTAATTACTACTTGCTTTGCTTGCTCAAAGCCTGGGACATTAAGAATAATGGTGAGAGCCCATAAGAGCCCAGCTTGTGATCAATTGCTTGTTTCCAAGGGGAAGGGAAATTGTCAGTCAACACTAGTGGGGGCAGTCCCTCTGGAAAGAAATACATTTTACGCCAATAAATGATCATCATCTTCCAGGCTCTTACTTGAATTTGAGGCATGCCTGTCTCAATTCTTAACTGGGCATTTGGAGTTTCATTGTGTGCAGCTAAGATGGCTCGCAGGAATTTTGTTTGAATGGTTTCTAACAAGTCTCTCTTTGCAAGGATTCCTGTTTGTGCCCCGTAAAGAATTTGTGCCAATGTTTTAGCCTCAAAAGGTTTTAAGGCAGCAAGTACTAACTGACCTCCACCTGTATAAAAGAAATGTTTGATTACATTTGAGGACCTAATGGCTACTTGCAATGTGTGATCCAGGTGTGCCTTCCATGTCCCTAGCGAGTGGAAAACCACACCAAGGTATCTAAATGTTCTAACCTGTGAAGTAGGTGCTGTACAATGGGTACAGGGTAGGCACTTTGTTGTAGCGCTTGTAGTCCGCACAGATGCGGACAGACCCGTCAGATTTGACAGGTGTCACAATAGGGGTCTCCTAGCGTGTGTGATCAACCGGTTCTAGGATTCCCTGACTCATGAGCTTGTCAATTTCCCTGTCAATTTTGGGGTCCAGAGCAAAAGGCACTCTTCCTGGGTTTTAGCCTAATTGGGGCTATGTTGGGGTCCAAACTAAAGAAAATTGGAGTCCCCACATACTTACCCAGACCGGTGCCGAAGACGTCCTCATACTCCTTAAAGATGGCCTCAGCGCCGTCGTCTTTCAACGCATTGATACCGGTCACTTCTAGGCCCAGGGCCTGGAACCAATCTAGCCCTAGGAGGCTCTGCAGGTTGCACCTGACCACTGTCACAGGGAGTTTCCAGCTGAATTGCTTGAAGTTCACCCGGAAGGTGCCTTGGCTTACAATTTGACCCTGGTTTCCCTGATAATCACATAGGCGGATGTCAGGGGTGCGTAGGTGCTGCTTCTGTAGGCTAGGGATAGCTTGCTTTAGGGTCAACCACGGTATGATGGTCAGTGATGACCCAGTGTCAATTTCCATCTCACATGGAGAGTCCTCGATGAGGACTGTGATCTTCAGCTTTTTTGGCCACCTGGAACAGACTTTGCCTATTGATGTTTGGTAGGTGACTCTATTGTTGCCCTCTAAGCGCCATGGTGGTCTCTGCCAGGCCCCTGGGTTGAGCCTCTGTTGGCGGCTTGGTGCGCTTTTAGGCTACCAGGTGGTTTATATAATATCTTTTGAGCTACACTGCTTACAGTTAGATATTCACCCTATTTACAGTGGTTTCCACCAAGGTCCTGTGTTCCGGTGGGAACAGAGGTTTAATCTTATTGGTCGAAGGGTCTGACAGCTCTCTGGCACACCTTGGCGATGTGCCCCTTTCACTCGCAGTGCTGACAGGTTGCGTCATGGAAACGGCAAGCCAATCTGGCATGGTTTCATCCGCAGCTAATTTAAAGTATAATATATTTTTATCATAAGCAGTTACATATGTGAAGGGGGAAGAATGAGAATATCTACACTTTTTATCTTGCATCTTAAGACTGCCTTTTCTTTTTAAAAAAAATGAAAGCTGGAAATCTGTGGATGCAGGTCATCTGTCTGACTTCACCATCTCCATATAGTCTGATATAAATGAAACATTTTCCCTGTTAGACTATAATTTGCATAATTCCTAAAATGAGACAGATTTGAAAAGCATCAAGTACAGGTAGTCTCTGTTAAAGAAAATGTGCATAACAATTCAAAAGTAAAATACAATTTGGGATTGATTTAAAACATTTTGTAAAATCATGCCTGCAATCCTATGCAGATAGTTTGAGTAAAGTTCATTGGAATGTGTGCTTAATCCTACGAAAAGATGTGCATGATATTCTATCGTCAACATAGTTATCTGCACATTAGCATCATGAGAACTAGCAGACTGTAGTGATTAATGTACTGGACTAGTAGTGTAAGGTGACCAGATTTTCAGATTGGTAAAGAGGGACACCTTTGACCGGGGGGGGGTGTCTTGATTAAAAATTTTATGCAGAGCAACAAAACTTTTCATACAACGCAAAAATAGTATTGTAATTTTTTTTATTTCAACGTAACTACAATTTACAAATATAAATTGTAACTGTTGCCAAACATCAAAATTTTGATCACGTGACCATGAGGATGCTGCAACGGTCGCTAAGTGTGAAAATGGTCGCTAAGTGTGAAAAATGGTCATCAGTCACTTTTTTCAATGCCATTGTAACTTTGGTCACTATACCACCTTTCTTGCCACAGTTCTTAACGGAATCTTAAGTGAAGATGTTATATCTTAAGTGAATCTTAAGTCTTAAGTGAAGATGTTATACAGTAGAACCTCTGGTCACGAACGCTTCTGACCAAAATATTCACATCCCCCCCCCCCGCTGCTGATTTCCCCTTCTGCACCATTTTTTTGTAAGCGCCAAATTTCCAAAATTAGGTTTGATTCATGACCAAATCAGTTTGCGACCAAAGTTATGGAACGAATTATGGTTGTGACCAGAGGTTCTACTGTATTCATGCCTTTACATACTCTATATCACCTCAAAATGTTGCACAGCCTTCATAAGTTTCTAATACAAATAAAATTAAATACAACATCAAAACCTTAAAAAAGTAAAATTAACCTGGCTGGAAAATCCTATGCCTGTCTTGCTATTATTACTGACACATTTGCTGCAGTATTTGATGGCTAAAAGAAAAAAATATATTGTTAAAGTGTGTATTATGTTCACTCCCATGTCTTGTCTGCTACGTTGATTTTGAATTCATTAAAAGAGCTTATTTTACATCAAATCCCTCTCATATTATTCTCCTATGTTCAATAAACCCTAAGAGACAGCATACTATACATGAAATTCCTGTTACTGTATATTTAGTAAATTGTGGAGCTGAGTTTATCCAATTAACTCAGTTTTTGGACTTGAGTAATCACATACAATAAAGGAAATAAAACTATTTAGAATGAAGTGTAGTTGGCTATTTGTGATTAAGGGTGTCAGGCAGAAACAATTATAGTTTTGATCAGGAAAATACCCTAAAAAAAACCTTTTGTTCTTTCAGGGTTTTTTTTAATGATTTTTCCATGGCACATCATAGTGTTACACATATTGTTTTGAATAAAAAAAAAGCAGCTGCACATTTTTAAAAACCTACATTATTTTAAAATGCATTAAAAAATAAAAGAAAAAAACCCAGCACACTTACCAGCAGGCAGAAACTCCAAGTCAATCCAAAATGATATAGATGTTAATACAAAGAACTGAGCAAATTAAAATGGTGAAATAGTCCCAGGGAAATATTTTTCAAAGAAAAATGCGAGCCACTATTTTTTCCCACACGAGCCTACCTCCATCCTCCGTGCTCCTCCCGTCTGGGAAATCCAGGAAGTAACAGTTGCTAGCTAACTACTCTAGGCAAAGTGTTTCCTGCAGCTCTATGGTACTTGGTCATTTTTTTCTTATAAAAGTGAGTAAAAGGGGCGCGGGGGGGTCCGTTTTGTTGTTTAATGTTTTTACTATCTTCAATGAAAATACTGAGAAAGAGAGAGAGGTTAGACAGGGTGTCTTTTGTCTTGCCCCGGTTAGGATTTCTTAAGCAAATCCACTGGGCTTTCAACATGAAGCCAGAAAATCGGGACTTTTTTAAAAACACCCCGGGACACGGGATAAATTGTTATAAAGCGTGACCGTCCCACTGAAATCGGGACGTCTGGTCACCTTATAGTAGTGGGAAGACTCACATTCAAGTTTTCTGTTAGACCTGGAAGCCACCCAAGTGATTTTGGGTCAGTCACCCACTTTCAGTTTTGCTTTGGGATGCTGAAAAGCATCTGTCTAGTTTCTACCAACCCACACTGAATGAAGCATGTTAGATTATGATCCATAGCCATTAATGAATAGATCTTTATCCTTCAGTGGATTGATTTGGGCTGATTAGAATTAGCCTCATAGGAATTAGCATATGTACAATGGTAACTTTGCAGGATTTCCAATAAGCATTTTTGTTTTAGAGGGCTAACCTACATAAGCATGTTTATTTTACAACGTCTTTGGGTTTGGTGTGATTTATTCCCTGTAACCATGCAAAGAATTGTAGTCAGGGTCAAGCTAGATATGCGACTGAATGAATCATTAGGAAATCTGTCACTTTTGTTAACTAAAGAGTGGGTGGGTGGAATATGATTGTAGTGCATTGATGGTGTTGGTACAATTCTTATCTCCTTGGTTACATAAAAAAAAAATCATGCTAGTCTTCAGAAGACTGCAGACACATTTTTTAACCAAGGTTTAAATACAGTATTAAATAATACTTTTTTTTTTGCACCTCTTAGAATGCCTAGCAAATATGCCCATGTATGTATGTTGGACATACTTGCATATATTTAATAATAAAGTTTTACATCCAAGCTATATGGGTTATTTTTTGGCCCAAAGATAAATGGTGATAGATCAAGCCATGATATAGCAATTCCCTCTCATTTGAAAAATGTTCTAAAATTGACCACTTTCTTATTTTGGATCTGGATTCATATACTTATCTCAGATGGTTTAATAAAACTGAGCATGAGTAAATGATTGCTTATCTCCCACTATAAGAGAGTTAATAAATAATAATTGTGGGTAAATAGGAGGAAGGATCATGTTATATTGCTGGAATCATAATTTTGTGGGATTTATTCTTGATTGTTGAATGCTATACCAGAGGCCATTTACCAGAAAGGTTTGTGATCCACAAAAAAATTGGTGGATCAAGGACCCAACTTTAACTTACTGTAATTGGAGCAAACTTGAAATTAAATTATTCAAGTACATTTATCTGTCTGATTATCTCCCCCTCCTGTCCTTTTGAAAAAGGCCTTTTTAGTGGCAAACTTTGCAGGGGTTTCTAGAGGCCACCCACCAAGCTTTTCATTGACCACATGTAGTTTTGGGACCATAGGGTGGGCACCCCTGTCAAATCAATATCCACAACAGCTGGATCCAATTTCTGGAAACATGCTAGCTAGATGCATATAGGAATGCAGGAAATCTGCACATTTTGGGGCAATTGGAGAATCAAGATATTTGCTGTGTAGCTATCTTTGTTTTGACCTAACAAGCTAAATTCTGTATCTTTTCACATTTCTATAAATTTACAGTTCTCTGGAAAATGGGGAGATTTGTTTTATAAAGGAACCTTGGTCCTGAACTAACATCTAATAAAACGTATTCATCTCCTTATTCCAATTATTTCTGCAAACAATTTCTACATTGCTCCAGAGTATTATTGATCTCCTTTCTAAACCCAAGTATTTCTGCTGCAGCTTTTGCTGAGGAAAGGAGGTGGGGTAGGACCATCCCCTCCTGGTCCCCCTCCCCTTTCCCTCATTTTGCCTGTTAATTGGCCGAGACCACCAGAATTTGGGGGACACAGATGTCACTGATAGTTTGCCTAGGGAGCGCATTCATGCCCATCTGTTGCAGTCTCGAAGGCTGTTCATATAGTCACAAGGCCTTCATTTAATTCTTGTCAGAAAGTAATGTAAATCCCGTTTACCTCAGAGGTCGCAGCCAAGATTTATGCCAATGAGCCCCCTGCAATTTACACACACACACAAACACACTGATGGTTGCATAGGAGAAAAGAAAGCCTTTCATGTAGCTGCATATTAACAAGTAAGCTTGTCTTCGGAGAGGCTTTTCTTGGTCAGGGTTTTCCTTATTTTAATACCGCTGGGGTCATTTGGTGTATTGAGCAATGCAGAAAAAAGGAAGCCTTGAGCCTTGCAGTCCCCAAATCAGATGGAAATAGGACTATGAGCAAATTGGCTGGCTCATCACACATTAGATCATTGTGTTACACTGATTCCGTGCTGTGTGGAATATTATGTCTTATTACAAGAGTGAAAAGCAACAAAAATTGCCAGGAAGAAAAGAAAGAGAAGGAGGAAGGCTTCGTATCTTCTACTGTTATAACTGTGAGCTCAAAGACTCGCTGGGTATTTATTTCACAAAACTCTGCAAAGTAAACCAAAGCAAAAATCTGGAACGCAATAAATGAGGAAAGGCCAACAATGGTAGTTTTTACTTTTCTCAATAACGCCTCCAAAAATAAACAACTGGTAGCTCTGTCCCCCTACATCCTCGACTCTGCTTTAAATGTAATTTCAGATGAAAAGTGAAGGAAGTGCAAATAAAATGTGGTTTCCCTGTTTTGAAAATGAGAAGGCTCATTATCGTGGAAAAAAAAATTTAAATCTGACCTTTGGAAAGGCCATGTGTTTGGGCCTCAGTCCTTCTCCCCTTGACAGAACCACAGGATTTTTGCTATTCAATTCCAAGGAGAGCAAAGACCACCCTTTTAAAAGAATAGAGACAAAATGCACTGTAGCGTAATGACACGGGTTCAAAGTAGCTTTAATAAGCACACAGTTCAAAGTGCAGTAGGCGAGGGAGGATAATTTGCAGTCAGGCTGAACATTGGATGCATTAGTTTATAAGTCTCTAAAAATGGTTTTTCAACTAATATCAGAGGAGAGAGATATGGTTGCAACTCCTGCTCCATTATTGCTAGAACGAATAAAAATTGGTTTCTGTATTTGTTACAATAATGGCTGCCATTCCCTGATGATAGACTTCATCTCCTGCAGTTGTGTTTACAAGCTTTTATCACATTTCCCCAATCTATTCCACTACTTTATAACTGAAATAACTTTGCTATTCATGTGATTGTAAAATTGTTATCTAATGCAATATTGACAATTCTTTTTCTGTTTCTTTTTATTTGCAACAGAACTTCAATAGCATGAGTTCTAATGATATGCTGCCATAGATGATTCCATTGTATTGACAGCCTCTAGGCGGTATCTTCACACCATTTCCAGCCCCGAATAAAATAATAAAAAGTAATAACACTTTTATTTCATCATATTCTGGCATTCATGCATGTTTGCTCGAAAAAAATATGCAACATTTCAGCATTCTTACTGAAAAACTCGGGGCTGAGTGCACAGTGATAGATTTTGAATTTAACCATTTTAAATTAGGGGGGGTAGATGGATATGAATCCCAAAGATTGTTTATTTAACTTACAGAAGCCTGAATATAGACCTAAGTTACCAGGATTGGGATAGAGAAACCTGGTTATAGTATAGATGTCTGCCCAGGGAGTTGTTCCTCCACAGACAAATAGACCCTAGCAACTAGGTTATCCATTGTCTGTCCTTAAAGAAGCATAAATGCATTCCATAGGTAACAGACAACTTTTGGAATCTTGATTTATTCTCATTTTGCCTCTAAAATTAAAAGCTTGATTCTGACATAGTAACATGCATCATGCAATTGTGGGAGATGACAATGCTGAATCCAAGGGAGGGGTCAAATGCATCATCAGTCTCGAGTCCCTTCACGCCAGGGGTGGGTTTCTTGCCCCGTTTCAACCGGTTCGGTTGGAACGGGGCCGGCGGCGTCCTCGTGCATGCGCGCAGTGCACGCATGCATACTAGCGTCTGCGCGATGCTCCAGCTGCTCCTGGAGGATTGCGCAGGTTCTGTATGCGTCCTGTGCATGCGTGGAAGCGCAGAACTCATCAAAACCGGGTAAGGACCGCGGGCGGGCGCGCCCTTCGCCGTTCCCGGAAGTTACTTACTTCCGGGTTCGCCGACCAACCGGTTCGCAGGGACCGCCGCGAACTGGTTGAAACGCACTCCTGCTTCACGCCCATAAGAGATCTAAGTCCCCCTCACACTTTGCTTTGACCATTAGTAGGTCAGATTCTTGTAGAGAGCTTAAGCTTGCAATAAATCCTTGTATTCATTTGAACTGCCTTGGTCTCCTGATTTGTGTACAATACTATAATTAAAACTGGTCCTTCCAAGCAAATACTATGGATGAATACAGCGCTCTACAACTTTGTTTCTTTTTTTTATATTTGAAAACATGTCTAGCTTTGGGTAAAACACTATAATTTTATCTAATTTAATTTTATGAAATTAATTTTAGCAATAGCAATAGCAGTAGACTTATATACCGCTTCATAGGGCTTTCAGCCCTCTCTAAGCGGTTTACAGAGAGTCAGCATATTGCCCCCAACAATCTGGGTCCTCATTTTACCCACCTCGGAAGGATGGAAGGCTGAGTCAACCCTGAGCCGGTGGGATTTGAACCGCTGAACTGCTGATCTAGCAGTAGCTTGCAGTGCTGCATTTAACCACTGCGCCACCTTGGCTCTTTTTATTATTTATTAATTTTATTAAGTCATACTTCATCTTTGTGCTGATTCTGCTCAATTCTTTGTTCTGACATGGGCAGAAGACTCTCTTTCCTGGCACTTCTGGTAAAATGGCTGATGAAAACACAGAGGTTCTCCTTGATATCCTGTTTCTTTATATCATAGCTATAACATATTATCTTAGCCTAGTGTTTTTCACATTTGACAATTTTAAGATGTGTGAATTTTAGTCCTCAGAATTCACCAAAGTTCTTTATGCTGACTGGGCAATTCTGAGGTTACACTGTTCTAGCTATTGGAATCAAGACAATCTCCATGAACCAAGTAGCCATGCTTTACATAGGCTTTTTCTATTAGAACTCTTCTAATTTTATTCTAATAACAATCCTGTAAGGGTGGTTGGACTGAGGAAAAACTGGCCTCAAATTGCCTTGTGAGCTTTGTGATATGAAGAGACATAGACTTGGGTCTCCCCATTGCAGGGGAATGCAATGCGTTGCACCAAATCACTGATCTAAATTGATGGAATAATTGTCTGTGAAGATTCTCAGTCATCCAAATCATGGTTGTCTCAAAAGGTGCTTTTTCAAAAGGCAACTGGCCTTCTTTGTTTTGCTTGAAGATGTTTCACTTCTCATCCAATAAGTTCATGGATAAGAAACAAAATATCTGATAGACTGAGTGTTCTTTTATACCACCCTAAAACAGACATTCTTTGTGTGGTGTACCATCTGTCAAATGTTTTTAAAAATAAAGCTACATGAAGCAATAAAGAAACCAACTTAAAAATCAGGATAACAAACTATGTTATTTCAGAATGGTTTTAGAACAAAGTTAGCAGTTCCATACTGGTCCCACTCTATGCCTGCATTATTCTTCAAGATACTCCTGACGGACACTTGGAACCAAAGAAAGGACTCACCGCACGTAAGGAAAGCCTGTGCCTCTCCATGTTTGAATAATTAATTTTTTTATGCTTGAAAGCCAGAGCTGTTTTTTTTTTTAGAATCTTTAGTTGAATACTTTAAAGAAGAAGAAGAGAAGGCTACCTTCCCCAAAGGGAAATAAGGGAACTCCTAATGGTAATAATGAGCTTTGTGTTTCCTGCAGCTGCCAGATCCCCTAGTAATTCAAGCATCACTCATTCCCCATTTGGCTCTGCAAATGAATCCTAACATAACAAAAAGATTTGTATAATTACAGCTGCATCTATTTTACGACCACCACAGATCTCCATTCAAAGAACAAGGAATTTTTGGTGCGGCCTTTAAAATAATTGAAATATTTATTTGAAAGTCAAAACACCAGTAGCCGTAAATAACAATCGCTTTTTCTCCGTTGACTGTGCTAAGTCCCAGTGAAGGCGCCTGTGAGGAGCTTTACTTGTTCCCTGTTGGGATTAATCCATAAATACAGCCTCCTCATAGAACGCCTCAAGTCTTTGTTACCCATTTATTGGTCTCTGGAATTAAATAGTGTAACCTGAGATCAAAATTAGGATAATTTATTTTTAAAAAGGAATAAAAGGGGTTAGGTAGTCTAATTGGCTTTTCAGAATGTGAAATTCAATTTCTAACAATATAAAATGTAGGATTTTTCTGTGTTGGTGTTGCAAAAGAAAATCAGTTTTTCTGCATTTGCTTGTAGAGAAATCAATTATGACACAATCGTTTATGAACTATTTATGATCTACTTCGAAGCATTGGTTTTTAATATAGTCTTGGAGATTGTACACATACTGCTTTAGAAAATATGATTGCATGGGATGGCAGCTTCATAAACTGAGTACAGAAGTTTAAACTTTTTAGATTATATGAACTACCTTGAATTTAGAAATGAAAAATCAACAGAGACAAATTAGAAACTATAATGAAGGAAACTTCCATCTCAGGAATACTTAGGTTTCTATCAAAATCATATACTTTTTTATGACATTTATGACATTTTCCCTTCCCACTCATGTTCTACTCTTAGGTAGTAAAATTCAGGACAGGACAGAATTCTAAACTTAAAGGGAGAATATGTAGACTACCCTGTTTCCCTGTAAATAAGACCTCCCCAGATAATTGGGCTTTTGAGCGCATGCGCTAAAATAAGCCCTCCCCCCAAAATAAGCCCACTCTGAAAATATTGCAACACAGCAGCAGCCATGAGGTGACCACGCTCGCCGCTTCCAGGAACTCAAAAATAATAAGGCCTCCCTGAAAATAAGTCCAAGCATTTATTTTGGGGGGGGAGGTGAAAAGAAAATAAGACCCTGTCTTATTTTGGGGAAAACACAGTAGTCTTTTTCAACCTGGTTCATTTCCTTGCAGTTTTTGGTCATGTTGCTTAGGAAATCATGGAAAATGAAATTCAGCACATAATAAGTTAATCAAATTGGCACCAGTATGCATTAAAAATTGGGTGAGTTTTCCCAGAGTCCATCACATATGTTACCCTCAGATATTACAGAATTCCAGCCAACAAAATAATGCCATGTTCCTTGGCAGCTCTAGAGTTTTTAAGGGCTATCAATGTGATCATTTACAAGGGCAGTTGACCCATTCCTGTTTATTGGCAGGGGGGGGAGTACAGGTTGCCACCTTCCAACTCCTGTGTAGTACGTGAACTTATCATATATTTATACTAGTACATTTTATAAATACTTAGTAAGATCACACCTGAAATACTGCACCCAGTTTTGGTCACCACATTACAAAAAAGATGTTGAGACTTTAGAAAAAGAAGAAAGAAAGGCAACTAAGATGATTAAGAGCCTGGAGACAAATATATGCAGAACAGTTGCAGGAATTGGGTTCGGCCAGTGTAGAGAAAAGAACTAAAGGATGACATGATAGCAGTATTCCAGTGTTTGAGGGGCTGCCACAAAAAAGAGTGGGTCAACTTGTTTTCCAAAGCAGCAGAGGGTAAGACGAGAAACAATGCATGGAAACTAATCAAAATTGCAATTAAGGAGAAACTTTCTAACAGTGAGGACAATTAATCAGTGGAAAAAGTTTGCCTTCAGACATAGTAGGTGCTTAATCACTGGATGTCTTTAAGAAAAGACTGAACAACCATCATTAGTATAGAGTCTCCTGCTTGAACAGGGGTTTGACTAGAAGACCTCCAAGGTCCCTTACAGCTGTATTCTGATTGATTGACTATATGTTATAATTCAGTTAGTCTATCTAATATTCTGTCTCTTTCCTGTAATTTAAAGCTAGAATACTTTCTTGCTTTTTTTTTCAGTTTAAAGCACTTAAGCCCAAGAAATTGTATATATGTAAAGTGATTCTTTTATTCACAGGTCAGCTGGCCATTTCACTGTTTGGGTTTTAAAACATTGTGGATTTCAAATTCTTTCTTTGTGCCCCTTTGCGAGGAGATGTTTGTTGTACTTGAGTCTGTCTTGTGTGGACCCTGGAGTAATTTCATACCCTTCTCTAATAAAGCCCTTGGAGGCTATAATATACATATCCTATTATCCTACCCTATTTGAGCCTTGCAGATAATTGATGATGTTTTAGTTAATCATCTCCCCCACTACTTCTTTTGTTCACCAGGTATGTCAGCCTGAAAGGGATTCTTTTCATTTAGAATGTGTGTCTTCTCCTAGGTAATTGATCACTGTGCCACCAGAACACCCCCTCCTCTTGATTCCAGCAGTGCAGGAGTGTGCAACATGAATAATCAAAAAATGGTGAACTGTCTCTTGCAAGAATGCAAGCAAATGCTGGAGCAGCCCTCACTTACGGTGGAAGACCAGTCCAAGGAAAGCAAGAATCAACTCTTCGGAGGTGAGATAATTATGTTAAGTATCAGATACAAGACAGCTGACCACCCGTGCTTATATGGTCAACAATGTGCTCTGTTCTCTAGCTGTGAAACTTCTAGAACCAAAACCGGATGTGGGTGTAGAGGCAGGCAGAGTAGAAGGCCACATTATACCATTGAATTGCTGTCAGTTTCCATTTTAAGCTTCAGTAAACATAGGTTGTAAGGAGCAATTTTCCCTTGACAAAAACAATGTTCCCAAAGATTGGTGGGGCACATATATTTAAATTATTGAAGAAATAATGATGAATGTCCTGAATGCTGCCTGTTACTTTTTTTTCCATTTGCTGAAAATCATTCTCTGTTACAAACATATTTGACAAATTCCCCTATTTTAGAATTCTTTAGTTGCTTTTTCATTATTTAGGTCATTGTTGAAAATAAAGTAGAGCAAGATACGTTTATAGAATATTATGTGGTATTTTTATACTTTGAACATACGTTCATAAATGCTAATAATATAAAATACATTTTCTATATTTTTATATATATATATACAATTTATGTTTATATTTGTAAATTATGTAGTGTGCCATATGATAAAATAAGACCTTCCATAGGAGAGGTCATGGTGTGAACAGTTTATTGATCATAAAAATACAACAAAATTCTACTGCTCTTTACTTTCTAAAGAAAGCTAGCATTTTTAGTCTTTTGGAATATATTATTCCAGATGGCTACTCCAATATGTTAATAGAAACATTAAACCAGTTTACAGTGCAAATTTATGCATTCGATCAAATGTAAGTCTATTTGAACTCAATGAACCTAAGGCAGAGAAACTTGCAAACAATTGATACTTGCAAGGTTTTCCAAATTCCATGCATAACTTAAAATGACTAATGATGCATTGGATTATAAAGTACCTTGTTTCCTTGAAAATAAGATCTTCCCGGATATATATAATAGGCCCAATTGGGCTTTTGAGCGCATGCGCTAAAATAAGCCCTCCCCCCAAATTAAGCCCTCCCCAAAAATATTGCAACACAGCAGCAGCCATGAGGTGACCACGCTTGCCACTCCTGCACCTCAGAAATAATAAGACTTCCCCGAAAATAAGGCCAAGTGCTTATTTCGGGGGTCAAAAGGAAATAAGACCCTGTCTTATTTGGGGGAAAACACGGTTGTCATCCAAGTTTTCTGCCATATTCACCGCCATCATACCCTTTAGAAGAATAACTTTTTCAAATTATTTCATATCAAATAATTATGCTTGCTTTCTTATTCATTAAAAGTCTCCAAGCAATCATTACACGTACCATAGTTTGCCTGTATGTACCAGGTTTTGTAACAACCTTTTCTGACACACAGATGAGAGATTTATCTCCACCTAGTCTGATAATAGCAAGTAATACTTGCTATTTTGTAATAAGTCATCCGTGATAATTTCATTTACACTTAATGCATTATTTTAATATGACTGCTCGTCCTTACAGGTAGTTCTCCTTTTGTAACCACAAGTGGGACCAGAATTTTCATTGCTAAGCAAAACAGTTATAAAGCAAATCATGCACAATTTTACAATTTTTTAAATCATAATTGTTAAGTAAACTTGTTAAATGAATCAAGCAGTTGCTAAGTAAATTGTTAAGGAAATCTAGTTTCCTCCATTGACTTTATTTATTGCAAGCCAGTTGGGAAGGTTGCAAATGGCAATCAAAAAACTCCAGGATGTAAGTAGCATCTTAACTACCTACTCTTTCTAATCACATGACCATAGGGATGCTTCAACAGACTCTAATTTTTTCAATGCCATTGTAACTTTGAACAGTCGCTAAATGTAAGATGAGGACTACCTGTATCTAATATCTGTATCTAATATTTTTTGCTTTGGTGACTATTTATAGAAGTGATGTGGACTACATCCTGGGGAGTGCGGACTGCCTCTTGAACTATAATTTGTGAATTGCTGATGTATAGTTTTGATTATACAATAGTTCCTTCTTGTGGGCATTCTTTTAAGAATATAGTTTAGCAGGAATAAATCTAAGGGGTACTTTTGCTTCCTTGTCACTATTTCCTCTCAGCTGTATTACCTCTCTTCAGATGGGCTGTGCAGCTTCTAATCAGGTGGCTTTTTCTTTGCTTCTTCCCCTGTGAAATGCTGCAGATCTTGGTGAACAATCGCTTTAGTTCCAGACCTGCTGCATCAATGCCTTTATAATCACCTCATTAGACAGGGCCCTCCAGGTGAACTGCTTCAGGAAGTGAAGGATCTGAGACCCAGAGCTTCCTAGGATCGATTATCCACAGCTGAGATAAGGGCAAAAATCTGCCTGAACCAATGAAAAGGGGCATATTGATAAATGTCACAATGCGTGACAGAGATTATTGCTTTAGATTCTTCAGTGATTGAAGTTGTAGAAATACTAGGCTTAAAATGCAGTTAATTGGGTCATGGCCTAATGTGATTTTCTGTATGATTAATTTAAAAATTTGTAGGTGTCCATTTCCACCCCTGGTGATAAAATGTGCATTATGACATCACAATACAAGCCCTTCTGTTTAGCATTTGTATTGCAAACTTCACACTGAGGTAGTTAAGAAGCGAAGTTTACATCTCAAAGCTGTAACATGAATTTTTGGCATGCATCATGCTTGTAAGATAACAGGAATGGTGCAGCATATTTTATTATGGTGGTTGGTGAATTCAAAACAAGGAGCTGCTATTTTAATGATGCTCGGGTGAGGCAGAATTTAGGAGATAAAAGGGAAAAGAGCGAAAAAGAGGATTTGGAAAGATATCTTTCCAGTTTGTAAATCCCTAAGCCTTTAAATAATCGTTGAAATTATTAACATCCAAATTCACCTTGAACACCAATTGTTGAAATGAAATGCAAATGCTCATTATTGCACATATTAAAACCAAGATAAATAAAATTTTGAATTAAATATGTGTGTGTGTGTGTATGTGTGTGTATATGTATATGTGTGTATGTATATATATTATATATCCATTATTCTGGATAGGCAGCGCGCCTGGGGTTTAGACTCCCTCCAACGGCCACCATTGCTGGCCCTGACTGGTGCCTTCTTTGCCTTCTTCTCGCCGGTTTGTCTTCCGAGCAGCTGGCACCTACCCACCCTTCCTGCAGCCGCAGACCCTGGGCTTTTGGACTTACGAACTAATTCCATCTGTTCGACCAGCATCACCTCTCGCCGCCCCAGGGACGCCACCTCAGCCACCCAGACTTTGCCTTTTTCCACATCTTTGGCAGACTGGACTTTTGCAAATCTGCCACCAACCTCATACGCACTTTGCTCTTTTTAACATCTGCGCAATCTTTTTCTTTTGTATGGGATATGTATGTGGGATGGATGTGATGGATGTTTGATGTTGTACCCACTTTTATTATTCTATTGTCGTTGTATTTTGTAATTTTTAACTAACTTGTGGGGACTATATGAGTGAGTGACTTTGTATGCATGAGGGGACTGGGAGAACAACCGGGTGCCTCCTCCACGATCCCTCCTTCCAGCCCTGTCAGTTCCACTCCAGGACCAGATGGCGAGAGTGGTCAGGGCCCTGGTCTCAGGCTGTTGTTGCTAAATGCCAGGTCTGTGGTTCACAAGGCTCCCCTCGTCCGGGACCTAATATTAGACGAGGGGGCAGACCTGGCATGTATTACTGAAACCTGGCTGGGCCCGGAGGGAGGAGTCCCCCTCACTGAAATGTGCCCAGAAGGGTTTCAGGTGCTTCATCAGCCGTGACCCCAGGGAAGGGGTGGGGGAGTGGCTATCATCATCCGAGGGTCATTAGTTCCTCGTAGGATCCCTGCTCCGGAGCTTGTCGGGTGTGAGTCCTTGTTGGTGAAGTTGGACCTTGAGGGTCAAGTGGGCCTGTTGCTAATGTACTTTCCTCCCAACAACATTGCAACAGCCCTCCCCTCGCTCCTCGAGTCAGTAGCCGAGCTGGCGGTAGAGTTCCCCAGGCTTATGGTGCTGGGGGATTTCAACCTCCCTTCGCTCGGTAGACACTCTGATGGGGCGCAGGAGTTCATGGCTTCCATGACAGCCATGGACTTGACCGAAGTAATCCAGGGTCCGACTCACTCAGCGGGGCACACACTTGACCTCGTATTACTCTCGGAGCAGTGGAGACGTGATCTAGATTTGAGGGGCATTAAGATCTTGCCCTTGTCATGGTCTGATCACTTCCTACTGAGGCTTGACTTTTGGAGACCAATCCCCCACTGTAGGGAGGAGGAACCGATTAGGTGGTTCTGCCCCAGGCACCTGATGGACCCTATGGGATTTCAGACAGTGCTTGGAGAAATACCTGACACTCTCGTCCACAATCCGGTAGAGTCCTTAGTCGCTGCTTGGAATACAGCGGCGGCGGGGGCCCTAAACCAGATTGCGCCTTTACGGCCTCTCCAAGGTAGTGGATCCAGGAGAGCACCTTGGTTCACCGAGGAACTCCGGGAGATGAAGCGCCAAAAGAGATGCCTAGAGCGCCGCTGGAGGGCCAGTAACTCCGAGTCAGACCGAGCACTGATGAGAGCCATTATCAGGACCTATCTCGTGGCAATACGGGCAGCGAAATGTGCGCATTTTGCCGCTCTTATTGCATCCGCTGAATCGCGCCCAGCCGCCTTGTTTAGAATAGCCCGCTCCCTCTTGAAAGGGAGGGATGCGGACAACCCTTTACAAGGTAGAGCTGAGGAATTTGTTCAGTTTCTAACCGATAAAGTCGCTCGGATTCGGACAGATCTGGACTCCAATTGCACGGTACCAGCCGAGGTACCGGGGTAAGGTCTTGAGCGAATTTTATGGAGCAAGTTTCAACTTGTCGCTCCTGAGGAAGTGGACAAGGCCATGGGAGTGGTGAGTGCCTCCACCTGTATACTGGACCCGTGTCCCTCCTGGCTGGTCTCGACCAGCAGGGAGGTGACACGTCGCTGGATCCAGACGATAGTTAACACCTCTCTCCGGGAGGAGTCCTTCCCACACCTCCTAAAGGATGCGGTGGTGAGACCCCTCCTAAAGAAACCTTCTCTGGATCCAGCCATTTTGAGTAACTATCATCCAGTCTCCAACCTCCCCTTTGTTGGGAAGGTTGTTGAGAAAGTGGTGGCCTCTCAACTCCGACGGTCCTTGGATGAAACTGATTATCTGGATTCCTTTCAGTCCGGTTTCAGGCCTGGTTACAGCACGGAAACTGCTTTGGTCGCTCTGATCGATGATCTCTGGCGAGCCAGGGATAGGCGTCACTCCTCTATCCTTGTGCTTCTTGACCTCTCAGCGGCCTTCGATACCATCGACCATGGTATCCTTCTGCGACAGTAGGGGGAGGTGGGAGTGGGAGGCACCGTTCTTTGGTGGTTCTCCTCCTACCTCTCGGACAGGTTGCAGTCGGTGTTGGTTGGAGGGCAGAGATCGACCCCTAGGCCCCTCAATTATGGGGTGCCGCAGGGTTCGGTCCTGTCCCCCCTCCTATTTAACATCTACATGAAGCCGCTGGGTGAGATCATACGCTGGCACGGGATTAAATATCATCAATATGCGGACGATACACAATTGTATCTGTCCGCCCCGTGCAAACTCAGTGAAGCAGTAGAAGTGATGTGCCAGTGCCTGGAGGCTGTCAGGGTCTGGTTGGGAACGAACAAGCTTGCGCTCAATCCCAACAAGACCGAGTGGCTATTGATGCTCCCTCCCAAAGATGGTCCAGCTATTCCATCTCTCAGCCTGGGGGGTGAAATTATACACCCCTCAGAGAGGGCTCGCAATTTGGGAGTCCTCCTGGATCCGCAGCTGACTTTAGAACATCATCTGTCGGCTGTGACCAGGGGGGCCTTTGCCCAGGTTCGCCTGGTGCACCAATTGCGACCCTATCTGGACCGGGAGACCCTTCGGATAGTCACTCACGCCCTCGTCACCTCAAGACTGGACTACTGTAACACGCTGTACATGGGGCTGCCCTTGAAGAGTGTTTGAAGACTTCAGCTTGTCCAGAATGCAGCCGTGCGAGCGATTGTGGGTGCACCTCAGTACACCCACGTTACACCTATCCTCCGCGAGCTGCACTGGCTACCCATTGGTCTCCGGACATACTAGTCATTACTTTTAAAGCCCTACATGGTATCGGACCTGGTTACTTGAGAGACCGCCTCCTGCCAGTCACCTCCCAAAGACCTATTAGATCCCACAGACTAGGCCTCCTCCGAATTCCATCTGCTGGCCAATGTTGGCTGGCGACCCCCCGCGGGAGGGCCTTCTCTGTTGCTGCTCCGGCCCTATGGAACAATCTCCCCATTGAGATCCGGACCCTTACTACCCTTCCGGCCTTCTGCAAAGCAACTAAGACCTGGCTGTTCCGGCAGGCCTGGGGCTGTTGAATTATCCAGACCCATTCGAGGTTACAACTGTTGTTGAATTTTAAATTGCTGTTTTCTATTTTTATTTTTGTATCCCCTCCCCTTTTTATTGTTAGCCGCCCTGAGTCTTCCGGGAATAGGGCGGCATACAAGCCAAATCAATCAATCAATCAATCAATATATAACCTTGTAGCAGCACTGTCTTTCTTATCTTCCATATTAGTTCCTTTTATATAACTTTTTCATACACTTTATATTTGCCCACTGCATACGTTGATCAACAAATAATTCTAGTGAAGATGTTTAAAAAAACTGATTCATTGATTAAGAAATAACATGGTTGAGGATGGAGCTAAAGCTGGACTTTCTACTAGTTCAGTATCCTTACTACCATATATCACTGGCTCTCTTTGAGATTCTATTTATCTATTACATATAATAGTTGCAGACTTATCTCTTATCCTAATTTAATATCAGAATAGCGTCCCACAAAAAGCTGCTTTTCACTTGGATTCATTAGATAATTAGAATGATAATTTTTCACAATATCTCCCACTTTCTTCTAAACAATATTTTAGCAGGATAAAAAATATAATCATTGCATTAGCCCCATTTATAGAACAAGAATGTTCAAATCTGGATCCAATCTATTATGATACTTCTCCAAGATCTTAGCTTGGGATGCAAAATGTCAAACATAGTTAACAGTTTTGTTGAGAATCAGTGTGGCGTAAAAGTTCAAGAAGTTGGACAAAGACTTTCAACCGTGAAAATACACTGGGTGACTTTGAATCAGCCCAGCCTACCTCACAGAATTGTTTTGCATGGTTAAAATGAATATAGATCTATATGAGCTGCCTTGAACTTCTGAAGGGCATAAATATATCAGATAATAATGAAATGGTCCATATTTATTTTGTATGCATAATATTGAAAGGAAGAACAATCAAGTCATATGTTTGCTGCTTTAACCCTTTATATTCAAATTCATGAATTTTCTATGCGCCTCCTACATCTTCCACTCCTTTCCAACTTACACTCTGTAATACCCATGAAACAATCTGGTCTTTCTCTTCCTGCTAAATTTATTTCTTTAATGGCAGACAGCTCCAGTTTAGCTGCAGGGCAAAGGATGAGAGGTCACCTGATGACAGGTAGCCCCTCTCCCTGTTGGTCTGTTGCTGGAAGAAGTGGCAGCTTGTAGTTCCTTAGAGGCAATCTGGGGAAGGGAATGCTTTCAGCAAGAAAGGTATCACCTTGTAACCTTTGTGGCTAACTCACTTACCTGCCCTTTGACCCTTTCAGCTTCACTCCCTGAGGATTTGAGGACCCTCATCGAAGAGGCCAAGGAAATGAAGTGGCCCTTTGTGCCAGAAAGGTGGCAATACAAACAAGCCATAGACCTTGAAGACAAAACAAATTTGCAAGATATGATCAATGCAAGGCTGCATGAGTTACTGGTATGACACCAAAGACACCTGTCCTTGAAACCTGCACTAACTCTTAAATTTACAGTGACCCAACAGATGGTAGCTTCCTTGTTACACCGGTGACCCCCCCCCCCCAATACCCCTATTTTTCACTGTTGCTTCTACCCCATGACAGTTGCTAGCCTATTTCTATTCAAGTCAATAGTTAAATTAATTCCTGTTGTCATCAGAAGACATGGGGTCAGTGATTTGATTTTGTTCACATATTGCAAGATATGTAACCTGATCTGTAGTTTAGTATGCATTTTCATGTAAGCACAGGGTACATGCACAAGGGGACTTCCTGCAGTGAAGAGATGAAAGAAGCCACTCACTCAAGTGCATCAGGTATACTTTGGAGTGAGCAAATAAAAAACACAAATCTAATATTTTGTCTGTTAGCCTGATAAAGAATAATCTTATTCAGCCACATGAAGGTGAGCATAAAGTGATTTAAAAAAATCAAATATGTGCCATTACGATTCTGGTTATCAAAGGAAATTGCAAGCAGATACATCTCTTCTGAAATAATAGTTCCATGATAGTTACTTATAGCAATGATTAAAATTTCTAGTATTTTTCCCCTTCAGGTAAAAATTTTCATTCTAAATATTACCTGTTAGATAAAGATTGACATTAGTGGGCTTGCCTAGCTCTATGTTGAGGGACAGCAAACTTGTTTTATTTGTTACATTATGATTATAATTTTGAAACAGGTATTTCCATTTGAAAACTTTTTTAGAAGCTACTTTTCTTCTCAAAGCTACTAGGTGATGGGTAACTGATTTTGAGTATTTGGGAAAACAAATTTGTATATTTCCTAAATTATTATTATTGCATTTTTAATCCCAATATGCTTTTGTGTTACTTTGTCCTAGAGAAGTGATGGCGAAATTGCACACGCATATGCTATCACATGGGCACGCGTGCCCATTCAATCTTCCTCCCCAACTGTGCCTGTCCTGCCCCCCCCCCCCATGCATCTGCGTGCAACCCCTCACCAGGCTCCGGAGGCTTTCCTGAAGCCGGGGAGGGCGAAAATGGCGTCATCAGGCCCTCTGGTGCCGAGGTGGCGCAGTGGTTAGAATCCTGTACTGCAGCCACTTCAGCTGACTGTTATCTGCAGTTCGGCTGTTCAAATCTCACCGGCTCAGGGTTGACTCAGCCTTCCATCCTTCCGAGGTGGGTAAAATGAGGACCCAGACTATGGGGGCGATATGCTGACTCTGTAAACCGCTTAGAGAGGGCTGAAAGCCCTATGAAGCGGTATATAAGTCTAACTGCTATTGCTATTGCTATTGCTCTGGAAGCCAGAAACAGATTATTTGCAAACTTTCGGTTGGCCCATTGGGGGCGTTTTTCGCCCTCCCCAGATTTCAGGAAAGCCTCCAGAAACTGGGGAGGGCGAAAGACAGCCACAATTGGCAGCCAAAGTAACCCAAAGAAAGAGGCAGTTGCTTTAAGGTGTCCCAGAAAATATTTCATATACACCAAATGATGGCTCCAAATGATGCTCTTTGTATTTCACTTTAAATCACTTGAATATTCCTAATATCCAAAATTCATCAGGCACCACAAATTGCCTGGACCAATTCTCCAATGAAACAATTCCACTTTTTCTCACTTCTGTCTTTACTACATTTTAGGTAAATGCATAGAGATAAGATAGTCCTATTAGGCATACTCTGTTGGATTCCAAAATCTTTTATTTAGACCCTTCCCATCCAAGGGACCCAACTTCCTATTGGCAGCTTTTTCTGCTAAATGCTGCCTTTAAAATGTTGCTAAAAAGTATTTGCACGGATACGAATTTCCAAGCTTTATCCATGGGATTGTGGGCCATTAACCAGAAAAATGTGTTCAATGTAAGACTCCAAGTGGGTTCAAATAGAATACTGAATGTTGACATCATGCAGTGCTTGCCTGAGAGTTGTAATATTTAAAGTTCTATTGAATCAGTACTAAGTCATTCTTCTTCTCCCCCTCTATAAGCAAATGGGTTTAATTTCCGTGTGTGATGTAACTTACACGCCTTGACAGAGGAGGAGGGCTCAGTTGCTGTTTTACAAATTCCTAGCACTAAGTGGAGTTTTATTGTGATTCTGAATTTGTTTTGGCTATTTTCTACCCCTTCCCTCTCTCCCCTACCCCCTACCCCTCCAGCCCGCTCCTTTTTTCTTTTAACTTTTCTTTTCCTTTCTGGTGTGTGGCCTTAGACAGATATTTATGGTGGAGGCTGACCCTTTGACAATGCCCACAAAGCCCCTAGACTCAAAAGCATTTGTCTGCTCCCTCCTAGGAAAAACACCTGCAGTAAAAACCCCTGAGAAACCTGGATAGATAGCAGATTAATGTGGCTGTAATAGCAAAGCCATGTTTGCACACATTATATTCTCACCCCAGGTAGACGAACCATTTCTGGGATGATACCAATTATTTATTGTTGAAACATCTGTTGATAACTGCAGCTGCCCCAGCAAAACAAAGCAGATCTTGGGGTTGCAGGCTACAGGTCTCTTGGCCCCAGGTCATGCTAGTTTGAAACTATTCACTCAAGTGTCCCAAAGTTTGTGAGTTACCCATCCTTTTCGTGGTTTCATCCTACCGTAAGAAGTTATTTCCAAATACCGTGGTCCTTTCCGTGTGGGCTTTGAAGTACTATTTCAGTTTCATTGGTAATTTATATTCCAGCGCCATTGTACTGCAGGAGAAAAGAGACACTTCTTTTTGTTTTCCTTTTAATCGTACTTTGACTGACATTTTGACCCATATTATTAGTATTAGTCAAGAAAGGCTTTTTCCTTTCCTGCTTTGCTTCCCCCATCCCCCTTGCTTTTAAATAATTGAGGCATTATCAGATTTTCAGTTGAAATCTATGTATTTTTTTTCAAAATTACAGCTAATTTTGAATTCATTTGACAGCTAAAAATGAATGTTTTAATGTTTTCATATGATTTGAGGAATTATTTTAATTTAACAGATTAACACAAATAACCCTTTGTTGGTATTGTTGGGAAAAACAGTTAACATATTATGTCTGGGTTTATTCCAAAGTGGTGAGTTTAGAATAAGCTCTCAACCAGAATGAACCAGTGTTTGTTAATGCTCCGGGATCCTTGAATGAAGTGTTTATTATTCTGGAAGGCCAGATTTTGTGGTCCTTATTCACAGCATGCAGCATCTTACTTCTTGAGTAGCTTCCCTGATCTCAAAGTATCTCTGTGAGAGCACTTGGGTCTCCTGTCTGAAAATTTGACTTAGCCTTGCATTGTTACAAGCCAACCTTTGTTTGCAGACCACTGCTTGGCTGAGTATGCAAAGCAATCAGGGCTGCTTACATCAGCCTTTTATACAGTTCAGCTTGGCATTGGCTGCAGAATCCTATTGTATAAAACTAGCAGAATGAGAACGATCATAAAAGACACTGAGGAGCTGGCAGGGAGTGGAGAGAATCCCCATATTGTTGGTTTTTATCAAACTTCAAAAATTGGTGGAGTGAGATGTTTACCCTGCAATATTTTTTTTTCTCCTCTTCATGATTTTCACTGTTGAACTTTTAGCTAGGAATTTGAAATGAAAAGAAGATATGGTAACTCAGCACAATTTTTCATGAATTCTTTAAGTAGTTTGGACATAATTCTCATTCATTAATTTAAATTCAGAGTAATGTATCTGATCAATGTTTAATTGATTCAATAAAAAGCAGAGAATATGGTCTCTCTGGACAATAAGAACACTTAATAGTTATTAAAGTTATTTGAATGGTTTTGAACATTTTGAATTTTAACTATCAACTTAGAATTTGTTCAGCATTCAGTTTTTATTCTTATTTGCTACAATTATTTATTTCAGTTGTTATTTTTGAATTCTTCCCTTCGCCTCTACTTTTTGCCTGTTTTCCCACTTCAGGGGATAATATCCACCAGGATATTTATTTATTTTATTTATTTTATTTATTTTATTTATTTTATTTATTTATTTTATTTATTTTATTTATTTTATTTATTTTATTTATTTTATTTATTATTTTATTTATTTTATTTATTTTATTTATTTTATTTATTTTATTTATTATTTTATTTATTTTATTTATTTTATTTATTTTATTTATTTTATTTATTTTATTTTATTTATTTTATTTTATTTTATTTTATTTTATTTTTATTTATTTATTTATTTATTTATTTATTTATTTATTTATTTATTTATTTATTCTGCCTTTATCTCCTGACCTCAAAATTATGTAAATATGGTTCCCTCTTCCAGTTCTTCCTATAACAATTATGTTGTGTAACTAGGTTGAAAGCTAGTAGCTGCCCCATGTAACCCAATTAACTTCTGTTATTTAAGAAGAATTTGAACCTGATCTTTCTGAACTAAGTCTAATGCCTCAACCATTGTGCTACACCTTATCTCCATAGTAGAAGGTAAAAATAGTCACAAAATGGGGACAGCTCCCTTCAAAGGATAGGCCAAAAGAGACTTCATTGATGCCCCTATTTGGTAATGTAGATTTCTCATAGCCAAGTGTTGATTCTAGTTGAGTGTTTTGTGATCACAAGCTAGAGTTGCCAAAATTGAAATCAGCCTCATTCTTCATGCAGCTAAGCTACGTGTACTGTGGTAGAATCTGCACACTTCTGAAAATAAGATTCCTGAGACATTTTAAAAATATTTGGGATTTTCAATGTCATTAATTGAGATTCAAATTTTATGTATTTCAAAATTTGAATTTAATGAGAGAGCATAACTTGCAGAATTTTAATGCAAAAACCAGCTTGCTCTTAATACTGTAATGCTATAAACTCCTAGAGGACTTGGTGATGGTGATCCAGTCTCTAATGAGGAGCCATTATAACATACAGAGTCAGAACCAGCAAAGGACTTTAGGAGACATTGGTTCTGTTTATATTTGTAATATTGATAACAATCACTGGGTCAGGTTTTTTTGAAGAAGTAGGAGTTTTTCTGGCAAATGCTTGATGTTGTAGCATTGGTCTTGAGGCTAGAAATGAAACTATGAATCCCATAAAACTGGAAAGATTTAAACCACTAAAATAAGGTAGTAGAATACAGGACATTCATCCTCTCTGAGCTTTTTAGAAAAAGCTCTTTGGGAAAACATTTTTTTCATCCCCAATTTGCACACCTATCCAGATGCAAACATTTTAATTACATATATAATTCTGCAAATCTAATTCCATTTGCACCTTCTTCAGTTCTTTAGCCATCAAGTTTCCTTTGTGCCCTAAATTCAATTACATACAAACATTGAACAGATGTTCAAGCAGAGTGCATACTTATTCCTCTCTGTATCCATGATGAATACAAAACCTCCCCCCCCCCCCAATCCATCCTCTTTTACATGTATTTTCTTTAAGGTTGAGCTGTTTGCATTTACTGAAACAATGATTTCTACACTATATTTTGACAAAAATACTGCAATTACAAATTTAAATTGATTTATTTGAAACTATACTAATTTGGTGGAGGTACATTACATGCATCTATATGTACCAGTCACTTTTTTATGGGGAGGTGGGAGATACTGGATTTGGTGTGGAATTGGAAACAAAACCAGCAACAAGATCAAAACTAGTTTTGCTTCAAAACTGGCAAAGAAATTACTGAGATTATATAGTGAATGGAAGCATTCAAATACAGAAGCGCTAGCACAACTATGTGCTCTGGACGATACCTTTGTAAAGAATAGTAGTTTGGTATCATTAACAGTACAAACTTATTTTGCCACAGCAGGTGGCAGCACCTGCCTGAACTTGGCAAAGCTGAACAGAGTTAGACCTGATTTATATTTAGATCAGAGACTACAAGAAATATCAAGGCTGTAAACTAGACTGGAATTTGAAAAATCATAGAATAAGCCAATAAGAAGCCATTTCTGTACTACTGCAAAGAAAATTTATGAACATAACTCCAGGAGTTGAGCATAAATTATAATCTATTATCTTAATGGGTTTTTAAAAACCTGTAATAGATCATTGCATGATGGCTTTCAAAAGTCATAATAATTTTATGTGAAAGTCATATAGAAACCAACTATTCTTAGCTTACATATTATACATAAATGGAAGGAATGATATAAATCATTTATTTGATTATACTGATATAATGCATAAACATATAACATACATTTCCAAATGATCAGCATATTTTACCTTTTTTCTATTAGTATATTTATACATAGTCATTATGTGATTGTAACACAAGAAATAGCTTTTCTTTCAGTCACAATTACTGTTTTCTTTCAAAATTACTGGATTATAACTATAATAGTTTTAACTATGGCTAGAGAAAGTGAAAATGTGAAAAATAAATTTATAAAGATGGATTGTTTTTTCCTAAACACTATTAAATCCAATCCCAGTTTATCGACCAAATTATCTAAAAGGAAAGTCTTCAATCTCTTCATTAGCCTCATCTTCTTAGAGTTTCTTGATCTGTGTGAATAGGGACATTTGAACTAGGGTACCTTCCAGCTACATCATGCTATCAAAAAGAGAAGCTAGCTTTGCTATAACTCAACATTAATCTGTGAAAAAAGAAGATTCCAGAAGCACATAGATTTTTTTTTAAGGAAATGATAGCAGACAAATAATTTATTACAGGCCTTGAGATCAAAAGAATTGAATTGGACAGAATTTAGTGTCTCTGTGAGAAATAATTTTATTAGATTTCTACCAATGATTTTGAGAGGAAGAAATGAGTTGCTTTATTAGGCTTCAAGTATGAATTCATTGTTACACTCTTCAATTGCTTCAGACTTGTCCCCAGAATTTGTCTGATTTTTTTTTATGCCTGAATGTTTAAATATCTTTAAGAAGTCTGACATCTATAAGTTTTACAGTTTTCTTGTAGACTAAATGCTGTTGTATGATTCCATGCGCAATGAAATAGTCAAATATTTTATTATTGCATATCATTGAAAAAGACCAGAAAAGAGTTTTATAATATCAACAACTGATATCAAGCTAAATTTATCAAAGTGAAGTGTCACCTTACCGTTAAGGAAAGGAAAAATAAAATAGACAATATTCTTGCCCTGTCTTGACTTTGCCCTATTTTATGTCAACTTGATTTTGAAGAGGGTTACAAGAGGTTCCAGCTTTAAAGCAGAGAGTTAAATTATGCAGCTGCCCAGCCTCCCAGAATAGGGAAACTTGGTATAGATTTTTTTCACAATGCTATTGAAGTGCTTATTTTCCTCCTGAAGAGACACAAACAGATGCAAACTTCTGTAAACACTTTAGAAATGAATTCAGTGAGTTTGGCCTCTCAGCAGTGCTCAATAGCTGACAGAAAAATGTCTAATTAGTGCAAGTGGAAATAATAGGGCCACTTGGATTCCTCCTACCCTTCTTCACATCTCCTTTTCCTAGGAACTCAAAGGCTCTTTTGTCTGGCAGGTCACCCTCTCCCATGCTTTTGTGTTTCAGTTTCTTAAAGGAAGGCAAGATGCAAAGTGGAAAATATATATTAGGCAATGAAGGCAATACTTGTACATATGGTAGATGCTGGAGCACTGTGAAGAATTTATACCTAGGCCATATCAATTTACAGGTGCTTCAAGATGAGGAATTCCTCCCATAGTGGAAAGAATATGTTCCAGGAAAAGGGGAATCCTTTTCAATTGTCACATTTTATTTTACTTTCAAAAATCCGCAAAATGGATCAGTTTTTTTATTGCCAAAATCATCTGAAGAGGAAACTTCAAAGTAATTAACACCCTGATCTTGGACTTCCTGTGGGCGTGGGGACTTCCTGTGGGCGTGGCCTGTTGCCGAGGAGGGCTCCACCGAGCTCCTCAGAGATCTGGTCTGTATATCTAAATAAGATCATAGATAGCACCCCTTTTTGGCTAAGAGAGGGGCAGGGAGGATAGCTCCGTAGGTTAGGGTCTATTCGTAAGCCACAGCCTTTTTCTTTTTTTGGCTGTGGAAGAGATTAGATCCAGCCGAAGCGGAGCCTTTATCTCCGGCCAGTTCTTCTCAGCTGCCTTTTTTTTTTTTTGGCAGCCCCAGACAGGCTAGCCCCCCCCAGGATAAAACAAAGTTTTTTTCAAGCTAGAGTTGATACGGGAGGGTACCACCCCTGTGAGATTTATGCTTTTATTACTATCTTAAATACCAGCACCATTTGTCTTAAAGACTTCTTTGTTTAAATAGACTTTAAAATGGCGATTTCTCTCCGTGGATGATTACTGGATGTACTTAGCCGGGCTTATCTTCCTGCAGACCGCTCCTTAACAAAATAAACTCTTTTTCTTTGGAAATAGAGGGGAGCGAAGCACTGCTTACTTGTTTATCTATTATGGCACCCAGATCAAAGAAACGTCTTGCTACAAATGTGTCTAAAGAATTTAAACAATCTTTTTTGGAAACTCAGCCTTTGTCTCCTACGCCCTCTACTGGAGAAGTTTTAACACAGGAATATCTCTTTAAAATATTTAATGCCCTTAAGCAAGAACTTAAGGAATTTGTATTGCAACTTTATGAGGATCTAAAATCTAAAGTTAATCAAATGAAGGCGAATACGTTTGCAGCCGTGTCTGCCCTGTCAGATTACTCTGCTGAAATAGAGAACAGATTGGAAAGTCTGGAGAAGGCTAATTTTGATTTGACTACCAATATTCAAATTTTACAAGAAAAAATTAGAAATAACGAAGAACAGCTTATGACGCTAAATTTTGATAGGAGGGCATTTTCAATAAGAGTCAGAGGATTCCGTGAAAAGGAGCAAGAGAATTTGAAACAGACATTTGCTGAAGCCTTCAGCCATGCGCTGGGAAGCCCGGGACTTAACTTTGATTGGCAGATTCGGAAAATCTATCGCCAGAACTCTTTGATAGCGGAACAGCGACAGCTCCCGAGGGACATAATTATACATTTCTCTACAAAAGAATCTAGAAACGCGATTGTGCAAAAGTTCCATAATAACAGTCTCCGAGTTGATGACCAGGACGTGATTGTCTTCAAAGATATACCTTTCCAAATGTTGAGAGCAAGAAGGGACTACGCCTTTTTAACTAAAGAGCTTAGGAGTCAACAGATTCGATACAGATGGGAGGCCCCTGCCGGCATCACGGTTACATTTGAGAATCAAAGATTTTGTCTTAACTCTGTTTCGGAAGCTCAAGATTTTTATTGTAGGATTCTGAAGGCGGGACTTCCTGACGCGCTTGGAAGAGAGGAGAGACAAGCGGAAGGAGAAAGCAAACGGCTGGCCATGCGGCTGCAAGATGGAGGGGGTAGCCCCTCCTCCCTCGGAGAAGCAGAAGAACGCAGATCGAGAATTTAGATACTTCAAAAGACTTCCTAAAGTTGAGGACTGAATGGGGGTTTGAGACCTCTCTCCGGTAGAAAAAGTGGACTAATTTTTATCAGAAGGGAAAGCTGGGTGAAACTACTTTGAGCTAGATTCTAAAGTAACGTTAGCATAAATCTGATAGTGGTTAAAAGAATGCGGAATGATTTATGTTGTTTAAACTTTGTTAGATGGGACTATTTTAAAATAGAAGGTTAACTGACTCTTGCTGAAAGCATTATTTGAATATGATCCATGCTATTTAACTTTTATTTGAAGGGAAAGTTGGTTGTAATAGTTCTGAGTTATTTTTCAAATAAACGCTAGTATAAATTTGATAGTGGTAAATATTAGACAAGCAAGAGATGAGGGTAAAATGCATGTGGAATGAACTACGTTATTTGTGGTAAATATCAGACAAGCAAGGGATGAGGGCAAAATTTACGTTGTTTAAAGCTTATTAGAACAGGAAGCCGCTTGGGATTATCTTAAGATAACTGTAAAAAGAATGTGGAATGATTTATGTTGTTTAAACTTTGTTAGAAGCGACTACCTTAAAATAGAAGGTTAACTGAATCTTGCTGAAAGTATTATTGGAATATGTGGAATGATTCATGCTACAAATCGCTCTGAGTTATATTTTAAACAAATGGTAGTACTACGTTATTTGTGATAAATATTAGACAAGCAAGGGATGAGGGCAAAATTTACGTTGTTTAAAGCTTATTAGAACAGGAAGCCGCTTGGGATTATCTTAAGATAACTGTAAAAAGAATGTGGAATGATTTATGTTGTTTAAATTTTGTTAGAAGCGACTACCTTAAAATAGAAGGTTAACTGAATTTTGCTGAAAGTATTATTGGAATATGTGGAAGGATTCATGCTACAAATCGCTCTGAGTTATATTTTAAACAAATGGTAGTATAAATTTGATAGTGGTAAATATCAGACAAGTGGGGGATGAGGGTAAAATACATGTGGAATGAACTAAGTTATTTAAATTCTATTAGAAGGGGAAGTCGGTTGGAATTACAGAAATTGATTCCTGTGTAAAGTAATATCTGATCTACGCTGCTTAACTTTACTAAGAAGGGGAAATCGGGTTAGATTATTTTGAATTACTGTTTGAAAAAGGGGTAAAGAAAGATCATTTACGTTGTTTAAATTTTATTAGATGGGAAAGTTTGATTATTTGTCTGTAAAGTTATATTTGAATATATGGCATAAACTACGCTGCTTAAATCTTACTGGAAGGGATCATGAGGTTTAGGAAGGGAACGGGAGAGTCTACAGAAGGTCGGGGTAAATAGCAAAGAAGTAAGAGATGAGAATAAAATATAGATAGAATGATTTATACTATTTAAGCATAGATAAAGATGGGGGGCTGAGATCAACACAAAGAGTGGTTTCTTTTTTTTCTTTTTTCTCTTTTCTCTTTTCTTTTTTTCCTTTTTTTTCTTTCTCTGCTTTTCTTTTCTTTTTTTTTTTTTTTTTTTTTTTTGATATATTACTTTTATTTTTTAATCCATATGTATACAAGATATCTTAGATAGAAGGTAGTGCCAGGTGTGGACCCTGGGAAGTCGGGAGGATTAGGGATGGGGATTGTGGGGGGTGGGGTGGGGGGGTGTTAATATAGTTTTAATAAGAACAAGAATGTATTTATATACGGTGGTTCCTTTTTTTTAATTATTATTATTATTATTATTATTATTTTCCTTGGTTTACTTTACTTTTATCAGATCAAACAACACTCGAACAAAGGCATACACCAAGGAGGGAGGTAGAGGGAAGGAAGAGGGAGGAGTAAGGAAGGAGTAAGGGGAATGTAAGGAGTAAGGGGAATGTAAGGAGGGTGTCTGGGGAGTAAGGGGAGAAGGAAGGCTTGAGGGGAAAGGGAAGTAGGAGGGGAGTGTTAGAGGGAGAAAGGAAAGTTGGAGGGGGTAGATGGGGTGTATGGAGGACGCAAGGGTTAGGTGGGGTTGTGAATGATGAGTTGTGTTTCCTTTTTACTTGTTCGTTTTATTCCCTTTTTCTTTTTTTTTTCTTTTCTTATAGTAAATACCCTGTATATAAATGATTGCAAATGGAATGTGAAAATTGAATAAAATATATTTCCCATAAAAAAAAAAAAAAATAACAAACTAGAAGCAAAACACCCTGATCTTGTGAGTAAACATATACTCTGCATTCCCGCTAGTACAATGCAGGAAAAGTTCCCTCACTATAATGAAAGGGAATCAGCTTTCAACATTTCTTTATAAGGACATGTGTTGAAATTCTCATGACTGGAAAAGAGTATTCTTGCACATGTGAAGAGGTGCTGTGCAAAGTTCTTAGTTCTGATTAAAATTTCTAGGATACATTCTCCACAATTTAAGCCCCCTTGATTTTAGTGAGAACCAAACTTAACCTTTTTAGCTGTAGATTAACTTAATACCTAGGTTCAGATTATGCTTAAACTGTATGGTGGATTATCTTAGCCTGTGGTGTGAATTCAGTCTCTATCGTTTGTCAACCATATTTTATATTTTTGCATTATCTGTGAACCCAGCAAAAGTAAACTAGTAGCGGCTTAGTACAATCTATATATTTGTTTACAGGATTAAGTTTCTCACCTAACTTTGCTTAACAAGCTGAGTGAACCTGAAAAATGTCACTGCACACAAAGGTAAAATATTATGCTGCTATACCAAAAGTGTACACCATATTTTGTGAAATCTTATTTAAGTCCCTTTTCACCTTTTTCTATTCGTTTTCTGCATTGCATGAAATACTTCCCAACTTTGCCTTGGGAGTTTCTGCAGCTCAAGTAAAGTGTAAACATCTTTCAGATAAATAAGTGAACAAATATTGCAGCTTGATACCTTCTCTATCTCCTGGTGAATGGTGTATTTTATTAATCATCCTCTGCAAAGAATTTCCTAGGGCAGCTTGTTCCTTATTCACATATTTTTGGTCCTCTTTTCAGGTTTGCTTAAAAACCTCCATTGTCAACAGAGACTATCTGACAGCAACAGCTATTGCATTTCTGGTTGACCGGTTTTTATATTGGGTTGATGGTTCCAGCCAGCTTCTTCAAATTGTCAAACGGCTGCATCAGTTTGAGCCTACGGTACCAATTGCCCCTCAACTGGTTATCCGTCAGGCTCGCATCTCTGTGAATTCAGGTAATGAAATGCTGTCTGCAAGCCCCTTGACCCCTTCTCCATTTTCTTAGCCCAATTCCAATTAGAAGATACTTGACTTTCAAGAGGATACTTTGTCTCTTTCTGAAGGTGCCATTTCTTTATGCCATGCACTTTGCCAACACAAAGTTTCTAATGGGGAAGAAAAACAGGAAAAAATTGTAAAAGAATGTGGAAAACTCTAATTAGAGCTTTTGTTGCCTAAAGGCTGCTCCCTGCCAATCGCCCTCAACTTCCCTCGGGCTCACGAAGAAACTTCTACCTCAGAAAAATATTGCTACCTTTTCAAGATGTTTCTGGGCCCATAACCTGTCAGAGAATTGCATAGCAGGTGTCCAAATGGAACCAGAAACACTGAAACAAACTTGTTTTATATAAATAAATATTTTATTTATACACTAAATTAGATAGTCAGGCAAACAGGAGCTTCATCAGGTAAGTCAATACAGCAGGAACATCATGAGGTAAATTGCAAAACACACAGAGCACACCAGAAAAAAAAAGATGGGAAACAAGGAAACTTCCTCTCCAGACCCACAGTAACCAATCACAGCACAGATTGCCTCATGCAGAAGCTAGCAATCTACAACCAATTGACCACAATTGTGTTTTGGCTCACTGCACAATCTCACTGCTCCAGCTACTAAATTAAAAAATCATAACATAAAAACTGAGAGGTAAATTACTTATAAGTAACTCAAGAACAATACCGAGTAACACAAGATAGATAGCATACATAATAGACTTTTCTCCTCCTCCACTTTTTTCCAAAAATAAGAGGTGAGTTGGGATGAGAGAGATGACTGACCCAAAGTCATCTAGCTGGCTTTTATGCCTAAGGCGAGACTAGAACTCTGTCTCCTATTTTCTAGGCCAGAACCTAAACCACTACATCACTCTGGTTCTTTATTTTTGGAAAAGGATTATTGTAAGAAGAAAATGAAATCTTTGTTTTCAGCAGTTTGGTAAAGGATAATGAAATTATAATCTTTTTAATAACTTCATTTCAACACAATACAAGCAGAAATATTAAGCTTTCTAGTATTCTCACGGCAAATCTGAAAAATAGATATGTAAAAAAAAACAGAGGGATAGGTCTCTGTTCATTCTTTTAATTCAATGTTCGTCAAAGTAGCATATCAAAAGCATAAAACCTCAATAGAGCAAAATATTTGTTTGGATGAATCTGACCACCACCACCACCACCCCCACACACACACACAACTAAGCATTCCAAGGCTGTGCATTGTCTCATTGTTTAATATATTGTCTTCAATAGGGCTTAATAAATTGCAGCTTTAGCTGACAGAGTGAGACTGAGGCCATCATATCAAGCAGTCTTTAACCAAGGCTGCTGCTTAGTCACAGCCTAATTTAAGGTGGGTCCTGATCATGATAACAAGACACTACAGCCCAGGTTAACAAGTAGATCCCCATATGCCATTTTTCACTAAAGGGAAGCTACAGTTATTTAAAAGAAAGCCTATAATTATGTCAAGCATGGTGAGAAATCATTACCACAAAGTTGATTGCATGTGAAGTAATGCAGCTAGAATTCACCCTGATGATCATTGCAACTAAAGCAGGGGTGTCAAACTCATGTCATCATGGTGGCGTCATGTGACATATTGGGACTTTTTTCCCCTTTGCTAAACTGGGGGTGGGAGTGACCAGTGGGTGTCGCATCTGGCCCACGGGCCAGGAGTTTGACAGCCCTGAACTAAAGGAACATTACTCATGAAATGATATTGCCCTATCATGTTGATAATAACAAAAATATTTAATATTTCTAGGTAAATTATTGAAGGCTGAATATATTCTTAGCAGTCTTATTATTGACAATGGAGCAACAGGTAAATAAATTGTGGTTTTTATACTTCTTTCCATTTTAATTGATATATTCCTGTTATTGCTAGTTATAGCTTTCACTGGGATATGCAAATAATTTTGGATGCGTGTTCCTTAAGTTATAAATTTATTCGTTGGGAGAAAAACTTCATTTTGGTTTTACATCTTTAATTTTTCATGTTTCACCTTGCATGTTAGCTCTATTGGGAACCAATTTTAATGTATCGTCATTTTTTTAATAGCTCACTGAAGAACTGTAGTGTGTGTGTTTGTGTGTGTTAATTAATGAGTCTTTGTAGAAAGATATAATATAAGCAACTACCATTGTAGTTATATCCAATGATAAATATGTCATTAAATAAAATATAGAATAATGTATTTATGTCTTTGAAAGTCTCCCAGAACTTAAGTTAAAAAACAACTAGTTGTAAAACAAGGATTGTTAATTTCAACCAAGTGTTAAATTCTGGTCTTCCTATTATTATTCCTCATCTTTAAAGCTCTGAATTATATTTTACTGACCTTTTCCTTTTAATTTTTAGGAGTATGGAAGTACTGCAAAGAAAGTGATCGTATTCTTGTTCAATCTGTCTGTATACAGATCAGAGGACAGATTCTACAGAAACTGGGTAGGTTTGTTAGATAAATTCAAGAATCTCACTTTTTATGCTGTTCCAAGGCTATAACTTTGGAAAAGATTGCATAGTAATTGTTTCATGTGGACAAATTTGGTGGAAAACCCAATCTATAAAAATAAATAAGGAGATAATTTGCACCTAATAACACTAATAACAATACATCAATGATCTCTTGAGAGCCAGCTAATGTAGTGATTGAAGACATTGGATTAGTAGCTGGGAGAGTAGAGTTCTAATCTTGCTTTAGGTACCAAAGTTAACTGGATGATTTTGAGCAGGGCTGTCAAACTCGTTTCCTGCAGGCTGGATGTGTCACTTGCTGGCCACGCCCATACCCTGTTTAGCGAAGGGGGGGGAGTCGTGATACATCACATGACGATGCAAGTTTGATACTCCTGATTTTGAATTTGTCATTCCCTATCAGGTGTAGGAGGTAGGCAATTGCAAACTATCTACATTTGCCAATAAAACTTCATGGATACCACGTCATTGCCAGGCCTCAGGACTGACTTGAAGCCACTAATATGGATATTCATTGAGAAACAAAATAATCTTAAATGTTACTTAAAGTAAATGTTTTTCATACTAAAAAATATTTCTTAACAAAAATATGAAGTTTTGGTATAATTTCTAATACACAGTTTGTTTTGCATTATGTTGACATATAATTGCTGTCGTTTAATATAGAGATAAAAATAGATGTACATATTCATATAAATATGTACATATTTAATATTTAAATATATAAATATGAATTCATAGGCTTTCTTGATAGTGGTAACAAATACATTATGAATAAATACTCATTGCCAGTATTTGTTCCTATCATGAAATGTTCAACCCTTGTCATTACCAGAATTTATGAACTGGCTCCAATATTCATCACTAGCAAAACTCTTTCTGAAAAATGAAACAAATGTTTTAAAAATGAACATTTGTTTATGTGTGTTGTATTTTAGGGATGTGGTATGAAGCAGCAGAGTTGATTTGGGCCTCAATTTTGGGTTATTTTACACTTCCCCTGCCAGATAAGAAGGTAATAAATGTATTTTTGACACCTTGAATATTTCCTACCCAGTTATGCCATATGTTTGAGTACTTTGTGTGCTTATTAGAAGCTCATATTAAAAATGGGCATGTTGATAACTGATTGTATACATTCAAATGACTACAAAGAAACAGGCTGCTTCATTAAAAAAAATATTTTGAAGAGGCAAAATTCCATGTTCTCTGAAGCCCCTTGGTATTTGAGCCATTGGCATCTAAGGGACAGTTTTGTCTTTCTGTTCTGATCTTAAAAAGTGAAATAGCTTGAAGTGAGAAGTTTTGAGACTCTGGTTTATATAGATGCCTGTATCTAAGAAAGAAATAGAGTCTCTAGAAGAATGAGGACACTTTATGCTTTCTCTCATGGATTCATTGACACAGGCAGGCATATATATGCCGCCACCACCACAAAAATATGATTCTACAGTTTATACCTTAAAGCAATTTAGTTTAAGATGAAGGATGATTAATTGATAGCAAATTTAATTTTGAACAGGATCAGTGTGAAAATTTAATTAGAGGTAAATTAATTGAAGAGAAATTACTGATTTGGAATAATTGAAGCATAGCAGGTGATTTGGATGGGGAATTAATTGTGAAATTTAAATATATTTCCTTATTTCTATATTTGCATCTACAATATGAGTTAGTTTATTAGTATTCTTCAGGTCACTGCTAATCTGGAAAAAATATTGATATATCTAATTAATCTTGAGTTGTTTCAGCAGACATAAAACCTGCAAGTACCTAATATCACTGTTCTCATTATTTACTAGTGTCTAAAAGTTCATCTTGTTCAACTACTGTACTTCATATTGTCGAGATTTATTGTAATCTTCATGATAAGATCTTCTCACAAATGGAAGGATGTAGATTGTTGCAAATCTATTGCAACAAAAAAGTAAATTTTCTTCAGAAATATATATATTTTAAAATTTCCTGACTGGTGAAAAAAAAGTTGATTTTTCTTGTCCCACTAGAATTAGGTAGATAAAGAGCCTTAGATGTCATTTTTTCTTTCTTTTGACATGTTTGAAATAGCCTAAAATAGAAGCAAACTCCAAATAAATATATATTCATATGTGTTCTTTTTTAGGGAATAGCTACCTCACTGGGTATTTTGGCAGACATCTTTATATCCATGAGTGAAGAAGATTACATCAGATTCAAAAACAATTCACAGCTTGGCCTGGTAACTATTTTTACAGCAGAGATGAACCTGCTTTAAATAATTTTCATACATACATACTTTGCATTGTGCAGAGTACAGAAAAGGAATAAACAATATAAATCAAAGGAATTGAACAAGAAAAAAGAAAAGTAAACTTAGCTAATACTAATATATATCAACATCATTCATCATATCGCTTTATAGGTGTCTTCCCTTGCTAACCATTCTTGTTTCTACTGCATCCATATAGTTCACATATTTAGCCTTTTGTTGTTTCTCACCTTTCTTTTCAAGGCTTTCAGTAACTCCATCCCACTTTCCTCTCAACCCATTCACCTTTCATATATTTGTTTTGTATTTGAAGTTCATCATTTTCATTGTTTGACCCATCTTTTTTTTTACATCATTTATTGATGTTTGTATTCAAGTCACATTTGTGCATCACTCATTCATTCACGACCATGTGTTATATAGCTTGTTTATCTGCATGTACTCAACTCCCCCTTCTGTACAACAAAGTAGGGAGGCTGTTACTATAGCTATTTTTCACTTATTTTAACCAGCCACACAATATCCACTCTCTTTCTACAAACATTTTCATTATTCAAAATCCATTCATTTTTTCATTTATTTTAAATGTTAATGTAAAAAAAAAAACATACTTGCTCCAGTTATTACCAGTTGTGTATACTTTACAATTGATCCCTCAATTTTCCAATTCAAATGCAAGTAAATTTAATAAATTTATTTTTGAAATCTATATTTCTAATTGCATCAGACACACATTACATTCACTAAATTATTTGGACTGTCAGGAATCTACAGGATATTTTTTGTTTACTGATATACAGATACATTACTGTATCATCCCATCCAGCATACAGGGCGGGGCATAACCTTTTCCTAGGGGGTCACAGCAACACTTGTAATAACAACACAAATAATTCATACACCATTCGAAAGCCCATCAAAAACTGAGTTTATTGACACGATTTAATAGTCAGTATGACCACCATTAGCCCTTCGAACAGCATTCAAACGAGGTGGATAAGAACACAACAAATCTTCAAACAGTTCCGTTCGATTTTCCAGATTTTTCAACACAGTTTCCAAATTCATTCTCAAAGTTTCAACCGAATATCAATTTTGACCTTGCTCCTGAATCATCAGAGCTTCCACTTCATCCTTAATTATGGCCCCAATGTTCTCTGCCGGATTGAGATCTGGCGAATTTCCCGGCCAGACGTCATTGCCCCAAAATTCGACATTGTTTTCCTTTAACAATTGCTGAGTCGCATTTGCACGCATGCAAGGAGCTTTGTCATGAAGAAAGACAGCCTCACCAACCACCAAGACATTGTCTGGATCACTGAGAAATGGAATGACATTCTCCAATAAAATTTTCTCACGGAAATAACTGCCATCCCAGGATTCCCCTTTATCCTTCAAAACCCAATGCAGTTTCTTGGCTGTGAAAATGATGAAAATCCCGATGCAAGTCGGATTGCGAACGATTTGTCGATATCGTTCATGTTTGGCGATGTCGTCGACGTCTTTAGCCCAAATTCGATCGTTCTGGAAATTCGGTTTTCGAATGGCATAAACGAAGAATTCGTCAGATGGCGCCAAATGAAGAAAATCTTCCTCGGTCCATTCAGACAACCAATCGCACAACCAAAGCCGATCTTGAACGTGTGTTTGAGTTTTCAATGGTTTGCAAATGACGTGGAATGGCTTCAAACCTTCTCGTTCTCGATATCGGCCAATTGTCCTTTGATCAACTCGTTTTCCACGAATTTGAAGGATTTCTTGGGCCACTTTTCGGTTTCCTTTTCGTTGTTTGCGACTGCCAGTTGCAATGATGGCTTTGCTTTCTTGGGACAGTTGCAGAGGACGCCCTTCTCCAAATTTTGTGAAACATTCTTGGGCTGTTTTGTTCCAATTATCAGTAACCCAATCCGGATGACGTTTCAATTTGTTTGCAATCCATTTTCGATTGATAAACGTCGCTCCAGCATCGTGAGCCTCTCGAAAGGCAATGCATTTTATTCTGTCAATGATCCTTTGTTCTTCCGAATCAAATTTTCCAGCCATTCTTAAAGCAAATTTAACATTTAATAGCTCATTCAATTCAGTTTTTTATGGGCTTTAAAATGAGGTGTCGCGGAAGTTGTAAACTGCTGTCGATCTTGCTGTGACCCCCTAGGAAAAGGTTATGCCCCGCCCTGTACTTTCGCCATTCCTTATTTATTTGACCAAATATACATTAAGCAAATAAGATGATATTACACCCATTTGTATTATTTCAGTTTGCTATTGAGCCATTCTGTAAGAATTCCATTTATTATCATTACATATGCTATCATATACTGCTTTTGGCACATTTATCAAACAAATAGTTTGTAATTCAAGCCTATTCTTTTTATCATACACTGTCTCTCAATCAAGAGATGCAATTGAGTCTATGTCATATAAAAATGCATTTAAAACTGTCAAAACAAGTATCTTTCAACGTCCATTTGTTATTTTATTAGAACCTTCTTAAAGAATTCGATCATCGTTTACTTTCAGCTGCCGAAGCTTGCAAGCTGGCTGCAATCTTGAGTCAGTTCACACCATTGTTTGTGCTCACTGCAGTTGTAAGTACCATGTTCAGCATTCCTATTTTCTTCCACTCTGAAAACTGTTTACAGTGGTCTTTCTCAACTACTGATATATTATGATCCTAACAAGATTATTAATCTTGCTTTACTTGATGCTGGAGTAGAAAATGTGGTTTCTTTCTCATTTCAAGGCTATAATTCCCGTATGTAATTTATTCATTCATTCATTCATTCATCACATGTTTACACTACCAATTATATCTAAGTGACTCTGGGTAGCTAACAAAATTGGTTGAGTTAATTTGGATGTTTTGTATCTTTAATTTGGATGTTTTATCTGTTTCTGTTGTAATTATATCCATTCTTGCTTGAGACTGATTATGTTCTTTTAATGGTTTTGAGGTGTTTTTAGTGTATTCCTCTAAGTTCCCCCATTTTCTACAAAGATGAGCAGTGATTTAAAATGTTATGCTAAATAAATGTATGTTAAAATAAAACTAATAATAATATTTCACTAAAGGTAGAAACTATAATCAACTGAAAATTGAAAACAATTGTGATTACATGGTGGAATAGATTTTTAAGGGACTTGACACCTATATTGACCCACGAATTTGACAAATCCTATTCATTCCCACTATACTTATTTTTCAGAATATCCGGGGAATGTGTTTGCTAACTTACAGCTGTTCAAGTTCATGTCCTCCAGAAAAGCAAGCATTTTATTTATCACAAGCAAAGGAATCCTTTGAAATTGGTTTATTGAGCAAGAAGGACAAAGAACTAGTCACCAGCAAACAGGAGCTTCACAGTTTTATCAAAGCAGCTTTCTCCCTTGCCAAAGTACACCAGCGGCTGTATGGAGAAAGGAAGGGCCTTAATCAGGTGAATCAGTTGTGCCAGGAAGCTTTGGAGAAGCTTTATGCTTACAGTTATTCACTTCAAAATGAAGAGCAGGAAAAAGAACTGCTTGCTAAAGACATTATGTCCCTGGTCATGTCGGTTAAAGAACAATTGCAAGTGCAAAATTTTCCTAATTCAGATGCCAAATCCTACATTCCTGATAGCTATAAAACGGATGTCAAAAAACAGGTTCTGAATGGTGATTTGAGCTTTGTGGAGGTTCTCAGAATGTATTTTCAGCATCATGAATCAGTCTGTGATGTTTTTGAAAGTACTTGCAGAAATCATAAAATTAGACCAGGAAACGGGAAGGCAAGAGCCTGTATAACAACTTTGAAGACCGAAACCAGAAATATGGATACCATATGTGCTACTGAAGCAAATTGTCATTGTGAAAATCAGAGTGTACCAATCCCAGTTTCACAGAAAGCAGGGAAAAGACACGATGGCCTTAAAGACCAAACGGGAAAGAAAATTTCTCGCATTGTGACAAGGAGGGTTTCTCTTGATGAACAGACAGAAAGTGAAACTTCTGATAATCAAAAGAAAGCTGGTGAGGTTTCAGTTGATTCCCAAAGTGGGAATAAAGTCTTTAGTGAACTGGGAACTTGGAGCAAATTGTCCAGATCAAGCTCTAATACTAGTTGGGAAGAAATTGTCAATAATAAAAAAGATCTACCCCAAGATGAGGTGCAGAAGGCAAAGAATACTATGGAGTTGCCTGAAGATATTGAAAAGAAAATTCAAGAAAGTGATCTTTGTTTATTAACTAATAAAATACACAAAATCACACTTCAACACTCTCAAAATGACACAGGTTCTTTAAAGCATCCCTTTCCAAAAAGCATACCTTTCACTAATACACCAAAAGAATTGGACCCAAATTTAAGAAAGAAGCATATGGAGGCAGGAGTGGATGCTTCAAAACAGTCACCCAGCAGAGCTAGTAGCAGCAACTCCAAACAAGATAAAGTAATGAGTTTTACATCTGAAAAAGATCCTTTTGGAATAATTTCTTCAGGGAAGGTTTCCAGAACCAAGGACAGCAGCAATGTTACTATTTCTAGTATTGGAAAAGGAAGGATCGAAGACAATGCAAACCATACACGAGATTCAGGCCCAATAAGTAGAAATCATTGGCAAATTGTTGACTTAGAAGGAGAAACAGAAGATGGGACAGAAGATTCACTAATGAATCCAGATCTACCCAGTGAACAGATATTACCTGTTTTTGTAAGAAACAATGTATTTAAAGCTGAATGTGACCCTTTTGTACAAAATTGGATCAACCAATCTGCCAATATGACATTAACAGGATCCTCCTCTAAAATATCTGAAGTTAAAACACAAACAGAAGATGACTGGGAACTGGTTTCTGATGATAGAAGAGAGTTAACAGACCATTGTACTAATGAAGGTATAATAAAAGATCCACAAAATCACAGGATTGAGACCCCAAGTGATTTATTAGGATCGGGCAACAAGCAGGTTTCAAATCATTCTGGTGACTGTGCTACAACTGAAGAAGATGAAGGTGAAAATGTGGGGGTCATTTTAAACAGCAGCCACAGCTCAAGCTCTCTGAAATCATGGTACAAAGGACCCAGTTTTTCCAGTAGTTTTTCTAAACTGGGAAGTTCTCCCTTAATGAATTCTAGTGGAAGCTCTTTTTCCTTTATTAGCATGGTCAAAGAACAAATGCAACAAGCTCGTACTCTGAGTAATGATGATTATAACAAGCTGTTTTCGGGTGTTGAACATTCTTGGCTAGTTGAGAGAATGAAGAATACAGGGGTCTTTAAACCAAACCTCCTTCATAAAACACACCGTAAGTCACATTTTCTAAACTATTATCTTTGCTCCAGGAATTTTGATCCCAGTAAATCTATGCTATTTTCAGAGGCAGAAGTTGGTTGCATCCTGGCATTTTCATACTGATTTATAAATTTGGACCATTTGACTCATGGTAGGGTTACCAGCTCATCCACCCTGTTTGAGATCAGAAGCTCAGTAGGACTGGATGCTATGGCCAGCAGTATACTTATTTGTTTTACATATTTACCACCAAATTTTGAGGGATAAATATCAGTCAATATTGTCTAGCCTCATTCTGAATTTGTATTTCTTCTTTTCTTCCAATTTCTATCTTAATGCATGAATATCAAAATCCAAGATATATCCTGTAGTACAACTGTCTGTACCAGAGCAAATGTGGTAACAGCCTGCATGTTACGTCAAACCAATCACATAATTATTTGGGGGAATGATGCAATTAACACTATTCTCTCCATGCTACCACACAGAATGCCATTAGGCTATTCCTTTCTTTTTTCTTCCTCAAAGCTGCAACTGACCACACATACAGAAGTTCTATGACTGCTGGAGTCAGATGGTTGCATAGAATCTTGTAGTCCATTGCTGGAAAGAGGGTAGTACAGTGAAGGGCATAATACTCGCCCTATGGCTACATTGAAGCTAATTAAACACACAAGCTTCATTCCCTGCCAATGCAAATTTCATCAAAATGTTGATGTGAAATTGAATAAAATTTATTTTTCATTTAAAAATAAAGGGGAAAAATGAGGCTGCTGAAGTTAGGAAAAGATCAAGACTTATGAATTCAGATCTTGCTATTATGTTTGTTACAATTGTCATTCTAAGGATTTTGTGTCATATTTATATTCTTAAAACGTAAGATGTAAAGAATCTGTTAATGATTTAATAAGAGGCAGAATCTAAATACTGATATACATATATTTCAATTAAAGTTCTGTATCTGCTGCAGAATCATTTGATTTTAGTGTTTTTGTGGTTATCATATACAATACAATATACTTCGTTGAAGGGCATGACCGTAATTGTTTATACGTCTGTCGTCATCAGCAAGATATTATTGAGAAATAACTTCTTAGTCCAAAGCAATTCATCTTGTTTTGCTTTTCTGTGCACATGTGAGGCTGATAGTGCTATGCTGCAGTACAGATCAGGTTGCGAAAGTATATGTGACATACTGTAACTCTGTCACTTCATCCCTTTTTTTCTCTAGATGCTCTTCTTTTGAAATATTCTAAGATATCTGGGCTGTGGACAGCTCAGGAAACAGCTGCATATATTGGAGATAACTTGAGTGTGGCAAAGAAAGGCAAGCAGAGGAATGCTTTTTGGATGCACTTTCTGCACCAAGAAGAAACCCTGGGAAGGTATGACTCGACCTAATATATGATCTGGAAAAGTTCACGCAAGCTCCATATTGTGTTGTATTTGACTACATATAGGACTCCTAGTAGCAGAATCTTACTTCAGCCTTTGTAAGTATTCCACCATTGCGGAGGCTACATGCTATTTTAGCAGGCTAGGATAAGTGGCAAATACAATCTAAGCAGTCTGGCGCTACTTGATTCCCACATCTGCTTCCTGAGATAACCTTTCCCAATCTGAGTACCTTCTAAATCAATGATGGCTAACCTTTTTGTTCAGTGCCACAAAAGTGAGCACGTGTGCCGGCACCCATAATGCAAAGCCCCCACCCCCACATGTGCATGCACGCACAACCCCCGCCTCACATTCCCCTCCCCATGCACGTCACACTGCTCGCCTCCAAGCTGAGCTTGGTATTTCCTCCGGGGGCCTGGGGAAGGCTATTTTCGCCCTCCCCAGGCTCTAGGAAAGCCTCCTATCGGAACTTCTCCCATTGGGTCTGTTTTTTGCCCTCCCCAGGCTTTGGGGGCTTTCCTGAAGCTTGGAAAGGGCAAAAACGGCCTCCCCCAGCCCTATGGATGGCTGAAAATCAGCTGACGGCTCGTGTGCAGGGAGATGTGGCTCCAGGTGCCACCTGTGGCACGCATGCCATAGGTTCACCATCACAGCTCTAGATTATAGACTTCGTTTTCAATTTCCAGAATTCCCCAGTAGTAAAATCATTGCTGACCTGAAGTACTCACATGTATTGAGTACCCATATTATCAAAGGATGAATTTCAGGTACCAGACCAGGTTGCTTCTGAAGTTGAATTAGGGAAAGGGTAACATTAAGATAGCAGATATCCTGAGTCAACCTGAATCCTGCGTGACCCGTCAAAAGCACGAAGGACAAAATCGTGCTCGATGAAAGCGCGCATGTGATGTCATCACAGCGCGACGAAAAAAAATAAAAATTGAAATAAAATTAAAATTAAAGCAAGCCGATTCACATAAAGGTAAGGGTTAGGTTAAGGGTTAGGGTTAGGGTTAGGTTAAGGGTTAGGGTCAGGTTTAGAGCGTTAGCGTTAGGTTTAGCGTTAGGTTAAGGGTTAGCGTTAGGTTTTTCGTTACGTTAACGGTTAGGTTTAGGGTTAGATTTAGGGTTAGGTTAAGGGTTAGGTTTAGGGTTAGGGTTAGGGTTAGGTTTGGGGGGGTTAGGGGAAGGTTTTAGCTTTATTTTTACATTTTTCGATCACAGCGCGATGTTTTCGTCGCGCTGTGATGACGTCAAATGCGCGCTTTCGTCGAGCGCGATTTTGTCCTCCGCGATTTTGTGGTGGAACCGAATCCTGGGGGTGGGGGAACTTCCAGCGATTATTTTGTCATGAATCTCCTCCTCTACAGTTCTTCCTGTACAAGGCTTCCTTCAATATTATTGATGTTTTTCATGAAGACCTTTGTCTCTCCCCACTTCTATTCCAATAGCCCATCAATTGCATGATTATATCCCTATTTTGTTAGGCACTTTCCAAACATAAGGAAAACTTGTATCAGTCATAAAGCATTTTTCCTTCTTTTGCAAAATAAAGTATAATTAAAAGGTGGAGGGGAAAATAAAGGAAAACAGAAGGAGATTCAGAACCTTTTCTACTATGAACCCAGACTGACTTATAAGATAGTGATTCCTCAGCTATGGAAAATCTTCCAGGTTATTCATAGGGTCATTCTGCCTAGATCATATTTAATGTGTTTATATTAAATATATATATATATTCATGTCACACCTAAGCTGCTATTGGAGAAGAGCAATGGACACATTTTCTAAATAAACATGAATTATTACTGTGGTATGTGTTATATTAGTCCCAGTAATTGGAGAATATCATTTGTGTCGTGTGTTACAATATCCCTAGGTATGTTGGCAAAGAATACAAAGAAGAAAAAGAGATTATGTACCATTTCAATGATGTGGAACGGCAAATGACAGCTCAATACTATGTGACAGAATTCAACAAAAGACTGTATGAGCAAAAAATCTCTACACAAATCTTTTACATCCCATCAGTGGTACTCTTGGTAAGGAGTAAACAAAAAGCTATAAGGAATTCAGCAGAAGACAAGGGAGAAATGTCCTCATGAAAATAGTGGACAGTATCTATACTGTTCATATTGTAACTCTCTTATTTCTTTTTCAGATACTAGAAGGCAAGTCTATCCAAGGATGTGTAACTGTGGAACCCTACATTCTAGGAGAATTTGTGAAGTTATCCAACAACACCAGTGTAGTAAAGTTGGAGTACAAAGCCACAGAATATGGACTTGCATATGGTCATTTCTGCTATGAATTTTCCCAAGGCACAGATGTGGTGGTCGATTTACAAGGTTTGTAAAACATGCAGTCATCATGTGGTGAAACCTAACATTTTATTAGATCAATGGTTTATTAAAAGCTGAGGTTTGTTTTGAACAGGCATACCTTCTTCATCATGTGACTATTTAGAGTTCTAATTTCAGTGGCCATAGAATGCTAAATAATTACATGAGACGAAGATGAGAGGAAGAACAAAAATGTTGGCAGGGAGAAGGAAGAATGGAATGGAACTAATATATCTCAAAAGCAGCCAAATAGCAGCAAAAATTTTAACTGATTGATTGGAAGATGCAAGTGATTAATGTCCATTTCACTTAAGCTATAAGTAATTTCTCCTAAGTAGATTCCATAAATAATTTAGATGCCATTTGTCCTCATTTGTGAAAATAAATCTGAAGACATTTTTCTACTCAAGTTATTATGGTGTCATGGCTGTTCAATGAGAGGGATTACCGTTAGGAATCAACCTTGATTCAAAGACACTGACTATTTATTTGGTATGTTCAAATCAATGTTGATTTCTGATACTTATATAGTTTTCTTGGCAAAATTTTTGAAGTGCTTGTTGTTGCCTTCTTCCTTTTTCTGGAAAAGAGTGGCTGGCCCAAGGTCACCCTGTTGCCTTTCTGAAAAATAGAATTAAAACTCATAAAATCCCAGTTTCTAGCCCTGAGGTCCTCTGCCCTTTCATCCAGTTGCATAACCAATATTTACTGCTGAAATATTTTAGGAACATAGAATCAAAAGAGCATATAATTCTACTTCCGCTGTACTTCGTACTTTGAAACTGTTTTAATTGTTACATTGTCAATAAATACACCTTTAATACTAAGGGACTAAGATAGATCTAGATTCAAATCCATCTTTAGCCATGGAAACCTGCTTGGTGATTAGGCCAGTTACTCTTTCTTGGTGCAACCCACTTCACAAGGTGGTTGCCAGGGAAAATTGTATAAGGAAGTGCTATGTATACTACCAAATGGAATATAAATCAAATAAATAAAAGATTACAACTTTTAATCAATGGGAACATTTTCAAAGCTGCGCAGTCACAAGTCATCATGTGTGAGTTGGATGGCTATATAAATTTGTTTAATAAATAAAATATTTTTTGTGCATTTTCACGATTATGTTTGCTTGGAGTAGGAGAGCTTATATAATGCCTACATTAAGAAAATGACTTTTTGTTCTGTTTTCTTTTGTTTCCCTTTGGACAGGCTGGGTGACAGATAATGGAAAAGGCCTCATCTATCTTACTGATCCCCAGATCCATTCTGTCTCTAAGAAAGAAACATCAGGCCTCACAAACTTTGGAAAGAAAGGAATCTACTATTTCTTCAATAATCAGCATACAGAATGCAATGAAATCTGTTCCCGTCTTTCATTGACAAGACCTACCATAGAGAAACCAAAGTGATATTAGATTATCTGTGCCCCTTTACCCAAGAGTCCCTGATGTGACTTTTCAATAAACATCTTTTCCCTTTTTTTGAAATATCTGCACCATAATATACAATTAATATTGTGTTATGTGTGTTCTGATATCAAAAGCTCATTCTGTGATAAGACAGAGATGTTACTCATAAGGAGACACCACGCCAGAGGTGGGTTCCTACTGGTTCGGACTGGTTCAGCCAAACTGGTAGTAACTTGCCAACCTGGGTTGCTGGAACCAGCAGCGACCCAGGCCTGTCACGCTCCTGAACTGGTTCTCTCGCTGGCGCCATCTTGTTTTTGCCTTCTGTGCATGCACAGAGCAGTTTTTGTTACTCTGTGCATGCCCATACAGCAGGCATCAAGTACATGCATGCTAAGGACATGCATGCGCACCGCAAATCTCGGAGTGAACCGGCAGTAGCGGCAGCCGGAACCCACCACTGGACCATGCATTTAGTTGCTTCTTTCATATCTTACTCTTTGTACAATTGCAGTGTTGTATACACAGAAGTACAGAAATACCGGTAACTTTGTACCTCAGCTTCATATAAATTAGTCATTGAAAGTCAGTACTGATCAAAGGCAGCCTATACACCACCTTACCTTATCTGGAAATGATTATTAATGCAGCTGAGCAAAGCTAAATAGGCTTGGTAAGACTCTCAGTTCAGCAAACTCTCTTGTTCTTTATGTCATGCATTTTAAGTACATTTTCTTCCAAAAGGCTGCATTTCTCCCTTCTTGTATTAATACTGTAACATAAATAAACTAGCTGAGCACTGTTAAATTCATTAGTCAACAGACTTCAACAACCGGTTTGGTTTTATACACAAAGAAGAGGGAGTCAAACTATTCTCCAAGGCACCTGAGGGTAGAACAAGAAGCAATGGGTGGAAACTAATCAAGGAGAGAAGCAACTTAGAACTGAGGAGAAATTTCCTGACAGTTACAACAATTAATCAGTGGAACAGTTTGCTTCCAGAAATTGTGAATGCCCCGACATTGGAAGTCTTTAAGAAGATGTTGGATAACCATTCATCTGGAACAGTACAGGATTTCCTGCCAAGGCAGTGGGTTGGACTAGAAGACCTCCAAAGTCCCTTCCAACTCTGCTATTGTATTGTAAGTGGGAGCTCTGTTTTGAACTTGAGTCATGGACCATGGATTCATTTTCCACTTATTATCCAGGGACCAACAAGGGACATGATAATAGTTGCCCACATGTTAAAAACAATACCTCGTATTATAGTCATGGAATCAAGGTGACCCCAAAAAATTCACAAGGAAGAAGGAATTTTTTTTCTAGTTGTGATAATTATGGATGTTACAGGTCATGGTCTAATTATCCGGTATCCTGATGTTTCTCTTCAAGTGCCTGGCATCTTCAGAGGTATAAATCATATACTTCTTGAAAACTAACAAATGAAAACAAAAATAACTTCATAAAAACCTAAACACCACCAATGTTAAAACATTGAAGCAACAAAAACATAATTAGAAGCAATTAAAAAGCCCTACATTTAACTTTTTTCTTAAAAAGTCAGTGTCAAAAATCAGCAATATTATCTTTAACACAGATCTCATATTTGTGATAGAGAAAGATGCATTCCATAAAACTATTTAAAACTGGTCTTAATTTATTCCATAGTGTTTTTTAAAGAATGTACAGTATTAAACCAAACCTTAAAATAAAACATTGACTAAGAAGTCAATAAATAAGAATGTTAGTTAATAATTCAAAATAAAAGTATAATTGTGGAAAGAGCTTGGATCTAAAGAGCTTAATGACATATGAACTTGTTATGTGTTTTTTTAGACATGTATGTGTTTAATATGTAATTAAAATACTAGAATTATTAAATTGCTAATCTGATGCAAAACTATACCAGCAGGAATAAATATAGATTCTCCCAAAACAAATTAAAGCATAAATGTGCTGGGGTGCAACTACCCAAAAAATCATTTTGAAATGCATTGGGAGGCTAGGTGCATAAAATTCATCTTTATTTAGCAAACATTCTTTGCAACCACTGGGCCTTAACTTTCTCTGCTAGTTTCCTAATCTTAATTTTAAAGCTCAGAGTTGTTTTCCCAGAGCGATTCCTGAATCAAGAGGTCCCTCATTGGCCAATGATATTGTCATTGATCCTAGAACGATGTAATTCTTCCATTGCTTCTTTTTAAAGTCTTCCAGGTGGTAGCTGACAAAAGTCCAGGAAGGTCACATCCATGAATTTTAAGCTTTGATCAAAAAACACAAAAGATTGCTTCATAAACAAAAAGAAGGAAAGATAGATAGATAGAAAGAATAAAAGGTAACAGCTGCTTTTACCCAGTGCAAGAACAGCATTCATATTACAAAACATTCAAAGAGGATGAGTGTCAAACCAGAAGCAGCCTGAATATGTTACATGGCTTTGAGCAACCCCTCTGTTTCCTAAATATTCATATGGGAATATTTTTATGATATGATATAATATAATAACAGTAATACAATATGATAAGAATAATACACATTTTCCTGCACAAAATCCATTAGTGTTATGTAGTTCCCCTTCAGTTTTTAAAGTTGGTGGAGGAGAAGGTCTAAATTTCTGTGGTTCTCAACCCTTTTTCCCCTTTAAAAGTAGTAATTACCTTTGTAGCTTTCCCAATGTTAAACAATGGTGGGATCTCAGCTATAGAGCAGACATCTGTTTTGTACCACCCTGTGTGATATGGATTTCTTTGAGTGCACCATTTCACATGACCCTGGAATCCCTAACAAAATGTTAGTTGATGATTTTTAGACTGAGCATGCTTAGATCAGCAATTGGCTGATTGTTTCATCACACCCCCATTTATTTAAAAAATATATTTAGAATCCCATTTATATGGGTGATGCCTGATTTGTTATGGATGTACATTAAAATAGCGATGCTCACAAGGCAGAATTTTGGACTAAGGCCCAATTAAACAGGAAGATTTCCAGGATCAATTTAACATAGTTAGATGCTGTAGTATACTTTTCTACCCAAAGTACATAAAGATATGAAACCTTTAGGTTCTGAGTCTAACTGCACAAGTAAGAATAAGGCAAGATCTAGACTTAAAATGGCATTGATGATAGAGAGTGGTAGAATATTGATGATTTTTGTAGGTGGATGGAAGGGAAAGGTGAAAGTAAGAAGTTAAAGAGAAAGTAATAGAGTTAATCAAATTCTCAACGAATTTGAGGAAATTTAAAAAGAAAAGTGAAGTTGGAGTCAAACTTGGAAAGCAGCTAAAGAAACCAGGGCTGTCAGATCGGAAAAAGTCAAGATTGGATGGCAGTGTGCAGTGAGCTTGGCAAGGAATTCAGGGTCTGTGGCTGATTTCCAGGCTTGAGAGGCAAACCGAGCAAAGCAGATGACAGAAGCAACTTTGGGCTTACTGGCTCCTTTGATGTTGCTCTACAGCAGAAGATCTTCTGCAATGCAGTTTGGGGTAAGAACTTTCAGAAAAAGATAACATTGGCTTCCAGGCATATCCACAGATAAGGACAAGCTAAGTTTGTTGTCCATCTACAGTCCTCTCTGTTGCAAGAAGTATATTTACTGGAGCTTCCAGTTCTTGGGTGCTGGGGAACTTCATCCTGGTTGTGATGGCAGCCCAGCGATTTACAACCAAATGATGTCTCAGTTATATTGGACCTATCACATACAGGTGGAAACATTCAATGCAGTGTTTATGTTAGCACAATCAAGATATTTCCATCAATCTGCTGTCATGATCAGACAATTCTTTGGATCCCTTTTGATTAATTTGCTCAAAGAGAGGATCAGAGTTAAGAGACTACAGCCTTACAACCACAGTTGAGACCATAATTTCTGTTGTTAAGCGAGACATTTGTTAAGAGAGTTTTGCCCCATTTTACAACCTTACTTGCCACCGGTGTTAAGTGAATCACTGTAGTTGATAAGTTAGTACCCTGATTGTTAAGTGAATCTGGCTTCCCCATTGACTTTGCTTGTCAGAAGGTGGCAAAAGGTGATCACATGACCTTGGGACACTGCAACCATTATAAATTCAAGTCAGTTGCCGAGCATCTGAATTTTGATCACATGATCATGGAGATACTGAAAAACGGTCGTAAATCACTTTTTTCATGGCCAGTGTATCTTTGAAAGGTCACTAAATAAACTGTTGTAGGTCAAGGACTACCTGCATTTGCAATATTTGCACATATTTACAGAGTAAAGAGTATTTGTAATTTTTTTTCCATAGAGAAATCTGAGAACCGTTCTAGTGTTCAGGCTTGATAAGATGAGGTGTCCTGTTCCAAAATGAAACAAATCAATTTGTGTTGTTGCAAATCAACTCCTGATAGGCACAATTCAGTAACTATCTCATTCATCATTCTCTGAATCTGAGTTCTGGTACTTGTCAAATATCAGATAAATCGGCTTAGTCCCAGGTTTTCTGCATTATGTGTTAGAACTGTTCTGACCAAAAGCATGAAGCCGACTCCTCATCCCGAAAAACCTCTTTTGGTTAGTTTTAAAGTGAATTCTTCTCCAGCAAAGTCCCGGCCAACAAACTTTCAAGAAATTTCACAACTACCTTTATCAGGCTTCGAGAGCTGCCAGGCCGATATCTTCCAAACGCCACTCTATAGCAGAAAATACTTGGCAAGAAGTCAGGAACAGATCTTCACTCTAATGAATTGAACTAATTGTCTCCTGCAAACTCCCCTCCCCTTTCGCTCTTCTTTATTCCCCATGGGAGGGGCCATTCACCATCCACCTGTGACTTTACTCCCAAGTCGACTCTTGTTTCTTAGCTGTTCCCTTCTCCTATGAGCTCTGCGCACACTGGGAACAGGCTCCAGCTGTTCTTTTGCTCCACTGATGTCCGACTCTGAAGGCAGATGATAACTGTCAGATGGGCCTGGCCCCATCTCTGCCTCCGACACAGAGCATTCGACAGAGCCTTCCCCAGACTCCAGGACTGGCCTATGTTCCTCCCCAACCTCCTCACTGTCCGAATCTGCTACTAGATCTGCTGGCCACAACAAGAATTCAGCATTGTCTGCCAAGCCTGCCATTCCCTTGCTTAATGTTTTACATGCAGATTTCACCTATATATTTGTTGTAAATGATCTATTTTATTGTAAAGACAATATATAATTCTCTTTCTATTTAAATAGCAAGCAGGAATATTTTCTGAACACAGCAGCTTTAACAAATGTCCTTGAGCTATTTCTTATGAAGTGATGGTACCTTTTGTAAAAGATGTATGAATATCTGTGTTATTTGGAGATAGATCAGGAGTATTTCATAAAAGAATTCATGATTTCCGCAAAGCTTAGCTGAAGGAAGAGAAAATGGCTTTGTCTGTCAAACTGGAGAGAGTTCAGATATTGTACAGCAGCTTCTTTATCCTCCTTTTGTCACCTATGTGATGCCTGCGCTGCATTGTTTGAGTACATGCATGTTCTGTCACAGTCCAGGGCTAGAGAAGAAATTAGGTAGTAAGAGTAAAAAGCGGGGGAGAGAAAGGAGGAGAAAATTAAATCTCTTTTAAAGCTCTGTGCAAAATCTTCAGTGTTGGGACTTTTGCAGCTGCACAAGAAGAAAATGCATTCAAAAATATAATGCCAGTGTGAATAATCCTTTTCTAGAGTCTTGCTCACAGACTGCTCAAGCTTTGTAAGGTGAACTTGAACTGGGTCGTCAGTCTTGCTTTGGTTCCCATTGGTTCCCATCACCCGAGGGCATTCAGCATCTTGACTGTGATAAAAAGAGAGCAAACAATCCATCAGTGATCCCAGAGCTACTTTCTCAAAGAAAAGGGAAATCAGCATGTGACAGTACATTTGGCTGTGGGGTTTTGCAGATTAAAAGGATACATGACAGCTCATGTGTTCCTAGGAAGATTACGCCCATCCTTGTTCACAGCTAAGAAAGACAGACACCTACCTACTCTCAGAAAATTTAACCAAGGGACCAGGGCTCTATCTACAGAAGGAAGATACTCGTACTCTTTTCAAGCCATTCTGCGAAATAGCTAAAATAGAGTAGCTTGGATTTTATTTTATCTGCTTGCATGTTGATAATGTTTGTTTAAAAATTTCAAATACATGGAAGGTAAATCCATGTTTTTGCAGCAAGCATAGTTTAGTAGATGCAATCATTTTACAGCAGTGTATCCCAAAAGAGTTTTATAAAGTGCAAAGGTTTACTACAATCGTGAAAAAAATATTCATGCACCTATGGAGCCTGGCCCAATTGGGATTTGTAAGCATCGGTATACAGATCTACATATAGCCAACAGGACAATACGTGGAATGGACTACATACTGCAATAAGCCATGTTTTTTCATATGTCTTGTTCCTAACAATTGACTTAGTTTGCGTATCTCACTAAGCCAAAATCAATTTCATTTCTTATTATGCCTTAGGTCTAACTATAATGCCTGAACCTAGTCATGGCTTTCTTTGCATTTTAAAAACGAGGAGCTATCTAAATAAGCTGTATGCATTAATATTACATAGGCCTTCTCAATTAGTTATACTCCATTTTTTTATATTCTTTGGATTCATATTCTTTGTTGTGCTGTTCTGGCTTCACAGTCCTTATAATTGAATCTGTGTGTGTGTGTGTGTGTGTGTGTGTGTGTGTGTGTGTGTGTGTGTGTGTGTGTGTTTGTGTGTGTGCAATGTCAAAGCACCTGGTATGCCCATATATGGGAGGGAGCATACTGCTTCCCTTTTGCCTTTCAGGTCCACCCTAGGCACCTTCCAGAAATCATTTTTGTGTTGTGTTGCATTTGTGCTGATAAATAAATAAATAAAGTGAGACTAGTATAGATCTGTTTCAAGCTATTTAGCTCTCATCAGCCAGCCATACCCTTACTGGGATTTATACATACATACATATACATACACCTGCCATTTGCACAGAACTATCCCCTGTTCTTCCCTCCCCCTGCCATTGGCGGCTGGTCCACAGATCCAAAAATTTTGGGGACTGCTACTCTAAGTTCTAGAATGCAGAATCGCCATAAACAGACCTCTCTGTTCGGCCACTTAAAAATAATTGGCTTCTTAATGAGCAAAAAGGCAAACACTCCTAATAGATGAGGCTTAAAAGTCGGTTTGATCATTCCTTGCTAGAAGTTCAACCAGTGAGTACTTTCTAGTTAGCTGAAAACTGTGGTTTTTATAACTCAGCATAATGTAGGAATCAGCCACAGTTGCTCACTCAACAAGCCATGGCTTTGTATGATGTGTGAATTGTTTTCAATTATAGAATGGTTTGCTTCAAAAGTCTGCACAGCAGAGTTAAATATGGAGCAGTCATATTAAATTAACTGACTATGCTTACAGTTGCACATGTGGTTAATTTAGACTGACTTTAGCTCAGAATATTAATCCAGCTGTTTTATAAACTAGCACAATGATGGTTAATCTTTTCGGCACCAAGTGCCAAAACTGGAATGAGCCAGAGCGCCAGAACCCGGAAGAGAGCAGCTGGCTGCTGTGCATGCACACCAGAACAGCTGGCTGGTGTGCACATGCGTGCAACCGAACCCAGAAGAGCAACTGGCAATGGCGCATGTGCCTATAGAGAGGGCTCTGCATGTCAGCTTCAGCACACATGCCATAGATTCACCATCACGGAACTAGAGCATTAACTTTTATGAGTCATTCAAGCCACATATTGGATAAATATGTATAATTGAAACTAAGGCTTGATGTGATATATAAAGCCCACTATATGAAAAGTGTGGATACAACATAATTGTAGTCTGGATCCAGATATCTGGGTATCTGATTAGTTGCCTTTAGGAACACAATGTTAAATGAAATACCGTATTTTTCAGGGTATAAGACGCACCAAGATTTTGAAGAAGCAAATTTTAAAAAAAAGGTTTTGCCCTCTGCAGACCTCCCCAAAACAGCTCATTTTTTTGTGAAAATGGGCCTGTTTTTTGCCCAAAAAAGGACATGCATAATCTTTAGGAGGCTTTCAGAGTGCTCCTGGGGGCTGGGGAAACAAAAATGAGCAAAAAATGGCCCCTTTTTCGCTCATTTGTGCCTTCCCCAGCCCCCAGGAGCACTCTGGCAGCCTCCTAAAGGCTATGCACGACCATTTTGGTGAAAGGGGCAGGGTTTCGGGATGCCTCTTTCTTGAGGGGAAAAAGGTGTGTCTTATACTCTGAAAATACGGTACTCATGGGTGTGATTTTCTGTTCCTAATTTTCAAATAATGTTTTTAAGGTCAGTTACATTTCTCTAACAGCCCTCAGTGGCAGCAGCTGTTTTTGCATTCTGTTTACTTCATTGTATGTTTAATCATCTTCTTGTCCAATGCATCAATTGGCATTTTCATTTAGTTACACCAGTTGCCCTCTGCTGCCACGTGAGAAGTTGCTTTGTCCCCCTCCTTTTACTAAATGACACTAGTTGATCATGTTGGAGCTGGAGTAGCACCGACCGATGTTCCTGAAGCTGGTGGTAGATGAGAGGTGCTGCTCCCCTTAGACTGCAGCATCATGTTAATCAGAGCTGATTTGTAAACGGCGTCACCCCTCCTACCCCCATCAATGGCACAGATGCTGCTTTGTGCTGCCTGAGACCAAGCAGCTATTAACAGCAAATCCAGCGAGGGAAATTAATGAAAGACTCTACTAATAAAAGGCAGCTCAAGACAGCCAAATCAACTTGCTCCAAGCAGTAATTAACTTTTAGAAAAAGCTCATGAAGGTAAATATTCCATCATCAGTAGTCCATGCTGTCTTGCCTCTCTCTTAAAAAATAATAGGAAGGAGGAAGCAAAAGATAGAAAAAAAGAAAAGCAAAATATAACTACTGGGATTCCAAGACCTAAGAATAATGCTCAATTAGTTGCTGCAATTCTCCTCTCATTTGAAGTTTCTGGCACAGAATACATGCAACAATAATTAAGACGCTAAAAAAAAAATACAACCCAGAAGTGATTAAAATGGTTAGGAAATAAGTAAAACCTCATATACCCTTTAATACAAATATATGCATGACCACATTACATGTTTTCTTTTCTTCTTCTGCCTGGAAGATAATTTTTGTATAATCACTACGGTTGGTTATGAATTTAAATATTCATACCCACAAATGCGTTTATACAGTTTAGCATCGTTCAGTTTGAACAATTGTCATTCCTTCTAACGAAGCTTCAGAAGCAATTTCCCTTAGATGGAATGGATAGTTAGGAAGGCATCGCTGAAGGATCTGGGTTGCCCACCTGATACAGTATTTTATTTAGCATCTACCAGACTCCATCTTCATTTTAGTGGGGAAAAATGGGTAGTTACAGGATGCTGAGCAACAGACTCATTCAAAATTTATTTCCAAGGATGCTTATGGATTCTACATATATCCCAGAATTACAAACGACATTGATTTTGTTCACACATTCGGCTAAGCTGACACTGAAAGCCACTTCCACTCTGTGAAACTTTCCTGGTTTTAGCTTCATACTTCTTGGGCTTCAGGAAAATGGTAAAGAGCTCCCTGCTCCATCTTGCATGAACTGAAAGTGGGTTCATAGGCATGTGACATTTGCATTTAAATTTTTTTATTGTTATATACATCTATTTTATGCTGATATTATCATAATTTTAGTACCTTCGGAAATGAGTAGCATACAAGCAAAAAAGGACAGAGGGAGGCAGGAAGCAAGGAGAAATGTTTGAAAATTTTCCCTCATCAAAGCTTCTTTGACAAATTACATCTTTGTATATCTTTTTATCTGCCGTGCTTGTAGTTTCCCCTGGCTGCTGCTTAATAAATCTCACACTACCTTGATTCTGGGTATTGTGTCAAGTAATAGTTTAGATAACACCCATCATCTCCAAACAAAGTTTCTCTTCTTACTTCCTTACACATATTTAGAAGGGTAACTTATGAAATAAGTCCTCATTTCAGCACCAGTCTATATCATGGAGTCTCAATCTGACTTTCAGAGTAATTTACTTAGAGTGGTTACAATATTCATAGATTATCCTACAAAAATCTCCTACAATATTTCTGGATCATTAAAAAATTGCAGCAATGCATACAGATATGATGAGTGGACAAGAGTGATTTATTCTGAAATTTAGTTAATTGATTATGAAATTTAGTTAATTGATTATGAAATTTAGTTAATTGATTATGAAATTTAGTTAATTGATTATGAAATTTAGTTAATTGATTATGAAATTTAGTTAATTGATTATGAAATTTATTTGTTGTCCATCTCGTATCCCACCACTCTGGATAAAAATTGTAAAGGATTGAAAAATAATTTAAATGCCCAAAGTCACTTGGAGTAATATGGCAAATCTTGAAATCTTCAGCCACTCTTTCAGTCCAGTCTGTAAGATAATATTCAAACTGGATGACTTTTTATTTTTAAATACAAAACCAGAGAGGAAAATAAAAGCCACCTCGGATTATGTCAGTGCAAAATGGAATTTCAGGCATATTCTTATTCAGACAGTTCCTGCTGAACTGAGAGGCAGTTAAAGACACCACAAATCAGGTTTTGCTTGTGAGAGATATTGAGAAATAGAGAATAAGATAAATGTTTTGGATCTGCTTATGTGTTTTAAAGGGCAAGGCTTAAGAGTGTATTCTTTGGCTTTGAATTTCTTGATTGGGCAGAATTCTCTACGTTATTGTCCATATCTAAGAAAATACGATTAGGGGACACAGTTCTGTTCTGCCCTTCAACGGTGTGATTGTGTTGCTGAGCGCAGCTGTTCTGAGCTGCTTGCCACCAAATCAAAACCTCCCCAATAAGGCTCTGATGCTGCTTGCCTAGAAAACAGAGGCTTAGCTCCCATTTAACTGTCAGCCTTGCTCCTGGCTCCGTTTTATTCCTTCACGCTGAGTTTATCTGATTACTTCAGTCAAGTGAAACAGAAGGCCAGTTGACATTGTCAAGTCAAGCTTCAGTCAAATGTGTGGCGGACGATCATCAAGTTTTTCACGAACAGGCAGAAATAAGCTTCTGAGGAACACCAAGAATAGAGCTGGTGCCATACACATTTCTGTCATGCAAACAAATGCAGAGTACGTGTTGATGTGCACTAGCTCCTATTAGCCTGAATTCTGCAGGCACCGTCTTTCTAAAGATTTCCATAGTTTAGCCCAAAGTATGTTTACTTGGAATTAAGTCCCTCTATGCTAAATAGGATTGACTCTCTACTAAGTATGTGTTTAGGTTGCAGCCTGAGGGTTCAATCTTATGAACCAAGGATGTGCAAATGTTTTCAAGAAAAGATCACATTAGCTTTTGGGTTGCCATGTTGCGGTGAAACACAATTCAAAATGAGATGGGGCCAGAATAAAAATTATCAAACATCAAATTGTAAAAGATTTATCTGAATTGGTGTTTGGGGGTTTTTTGAAAAAAAAAAAACAGCAATCTTGTCTTTGAAAAGGTTTCTTTTTCCATGTTTTGTGTGTTTATTATTATATTAAAGTATTCTTGGGGGAAAAGAAACGTATTGTCATACATATTGGAGCTACATCAATCAATTATGTAATTTGAGATATAGTTTTTCAGAAGGTGGTTGAACGTGTTTATGCACTATGAAAGAAATGTTACTGATAAAGAAATTAATGATGGATTGGCATATTAATGTGCACTAATTCCTCTGATCGACTTCAAGCAGGCTCCGTCTTGGAGCTATCCTAATTGCGAGTTATACTGGATGATTTGGACATCATGATAAATCTTGGTTAGAAGAAATTTCTGATGGAGGAAAATAGTGCATTGCGTTCCTGTGGCACAACTATTTAAGCCACAGTTATCTCTGTGTGCATGTGCCGCGTTTTAAAACTTATAGCAAAAACAATTACATGGCTGATACCATGTTTTCTAAAGCCCATCTCACCTTTGGTCTCAAGAAACAAAGAATGGCATCATCTGAGTTAATACATGCCACTTCTTCATGCATAACTTTAAGACCATTACATTGTTGTTTATCCTTTTACAAAGTTATGTAAAAAAATTAACTAAATTAACCATGTGATTTAATGTAATGCACTAGAAATCCTAGAACTGTGTGGAAGAGAGATGGGTTGTAAATATTTTAAATTAATGATTAACTGATGACTCATCATCTCTGGATTGTGTGCGGGCCTCCAAAGGGCTTCCATCAGAGACTCCAAAGATTATATTAGCAAAATTCAATGGCAATTTTCTGATTTTCAAAATTATGAAAAGTCTGGTATCTTTTTAAAGCAAACTAAACCTTAAATAGGGATGCAGTGGCTCAATGGCTAAGATGCTGAGCTTATCGATCAGAAGATCGGCAGTTCAGTGGTTCGAATCCCTAGCACCGTGTAATGGACTGAGCTCCCATTACTTTTCCCAGCTTCTGCCAACCTAGAAGTTCGAAAGCATGTAAAAAATTCTAGTAGGAAAATAGGAAACACCTTTGGTGGAAAGGTAACATCATTTCCTGCGCCTTCGACGTTTAATCATGCCAACCACATGACCACGGAGACCTCTTTGGACAGTGCTGGCTTTTTGGCTTTGTAATGGAGGTGACCACTGTCCCCTAGAGTCAGGAATGACTAGCAAATATGTGCAAGCAGAATCTTTGCCTTTACCATGATAGCAGTGTTGCAATATCTCAGGCGTTGCCACAAAGAAGAGGGAGTCAAACTATTCTCCAAAGGACCTGAAGGTAGAACAAAAAGCACTGGGTGGAAACTAATCAAGGAGAGAAGCAACTTAGAACTGAGGAGAAATTTCCTGACAATTAGAACAATTAATCAGTGGAACAGCTTGCCTCCAGAAGTTGTGAATGCCCCAACACTGGAAATCTTTAAGAAGATATTGGATAGCCATTTGTCTGAAACGGTATAGGGTTTCCTGCCTAGGCAGGGGGTTGGACTAGAAGACCTCCAAGGTCCCTTCCAACTCTGCTATTGTATTGTATTGTACCTTTAAAACTTAAATAATAATGTTAAATTCTGAAAGAGCAAAACTTATCCAGAATTCACAGCCCACACACATTATCAGTGTGTAATTACTATTCCCTCTGCATCTCTTGCTTACCGGGGGGGGGGGGGGGGATTTTGGTAGTTTGAGTGGTGTGTGGTGGTAAAGCAGCTTTTCCCAATTTGATTTTCCAGACACATTGGGACAAAAATTGGGCGAAATTATTCTTGCCAGCTAGGAATTTTCATCGTAGGTACTGCCATAACTAGAGATTGCCAGGGTGGCTAAAGCTATGGTAGTAGCACTATGGGCTGAAAAAATAATCATATCAACAGTAGATAGAAGTAAAGAGTTACCTATAATTTCAAACTTTTTGTTCTCATCTAGTGGTCCCATGGATTGGGCAGCTTTAGTGCTAAGCATATGCTAGAAATCCTCTTGGAACCATCATTCATTGGAGAAAAGCTTTAGGACAGTGATGGCTAATCGTTTTGTTGTCACGTGCTGAAAGCACATGCGTGCGCCCATAATGCAAAGTGCGCATGACATCCCCTGCATGCCCCACCCCCATACACATGTGCATAACCCCCATGTGTGCCCCTCCCCCACGGATGTGTGCATGATCCCCCCCGTGCTCCCCTTTCCCCCTACCCATGTGCATGCAACCCCCCTGCGCTCCCCACCCCCACCCACATGCATGCAAACTCCCTGCACTGCTCATGCATGCATGCATGACCCTCGCACATGGGTCCTGCTCCCCATGCATCTGTGGTAGAGACCCAAAAACCAGCTGGCTGACAGGAGGTGCACAAACATGTGCGGTAGAGCTGAACTGGGGTGATGGCTCACATGCCCGCAGATAGAGCTCTGTGTGCCGCCATCATGGTTTTAGGATGACCACCACCATCAGGAAATTGAGAGAAATGTTTCTTTCTTTTTAAACTGCGGTGCTAATAATGTACAAAGCAGACAACATTAATCAATTTGTGCATTTAGCACTTAAGAGGGGACTGAACC